>NW_023270301.1:27753-71628 GCF_011800145.1 Mirounga leonina
AGGGAGCCCGATGCGGGGCTCGATCCCGGGACTCCAGGATCATGACCTGAGCCGAAGGCAGTCGCTTAACCAACTGAGCCACCCAGGCGCCCTTAATGTTACAAATTTTAATGTCTCCTGTTATACACTGGTAAATTGGAAAGGTACACACTCCCCCTGCCAGCCCCATCATAGGTAATAACCAAGACCTCCTACCTAAAAAATACCTTTCTCTCCGTTTGTTAAACCTGGCATCTGCTGGCTGGCTGTGGGTAGCCAACAAGCATCCTCCTCACTCGGGCCGCACAGCCTGGGTCAGTATGGCTGGTGAGGTGGCAGCTGCCGAACTGGGTTCTAGACTCTCTTTCCCTGTCTCTCTCCCGCTTTGCTTCGTCTCTGTCTCTGTCTCTCCCTCTCTAATTTTCACATTATCATCTGGGCATAGAACAGGTGCCTCAGATGTGGGGCTTGGGAGGGTGTCTCGTTCCGCACCCACACATTGGCTTCTCTGAGCTTATTCACAATAATTGACACATCTGCAACAGACGAGTTGCTGAAGTGAGAAACCTCTTACAGCGTTTTTCTGATACTTTGAATATATGACCATATGTTTATCCCTCGTTTCTGAAAAATCACCAGTCGCCCAGTCAACACTATGAACAACTTTAGTTTCTGTGGCCTGCGGGCTTCGGAAGACGGGGGTCTACATACTGGAGGCAGGTGGCTCAGCAGCAACGGCATGTGTGTGGCTTTCAGGCTGACAGTGGCTGAGTCTCCGCACTGCCTGACCCACAGCCAATCGCACACGCAAAGCTGTGGCGGAAACACCTCCTAGCTCTGTTCTGGGAGCGGGCCTGTGCAGCATTTCTGTGGCTCTTCCTGGGGTAAGCAGCTACTATTCCTCCTTGTGCTTTTCTCAGGGTAGAACATGGTGCTTTGACCCTGCTGCACTGAGTCTACTCAGCAGGTGTGTGCAGTGTAGGTATGGCCAGCCGGCAGGCTGCTGCGCATACCCAGGGTCAGCTGTCACGGGTCTCCAAAGGCAGATGTAATCACTCTTGCTCAGCATCTCCAGTCATGCATTCTTTACCATCAGCCCAAGTGACCAAGAAGAAAAGTTTCTCATCAGAATGCAATCTCGGAAGATAATGGGGATTCCCAGTTGTCTTTTTTCTAGTCACATTTGTACTAGGCTTTGAATCTGTTGGGGGCAGGAGAATTTGTGCTCACTCTAGAATACCGTGGAACAGTTTCTGGGTTCCAGGTGCTGTTCTGGGGGCCAGGTGTGGGCAGAGAGCAGCTCACCTCCAGTGTAGGGCTGCAGGTGATGCACACAGGTGAGACCCCCCCCATGTCTGTACCACCTGCACTAGGCTAGCTCCTAGAAGGCATCAACTAATTAAATACCAAAAACAAAACAAAAAATATGTCTCCGGGCACCTGGGTGGCTCAGTTGGTTGAGTGATTGCCTTTGGCCCAGGTCATGATCCTGGAGTCCCGGGATCGAGTCCCGCATCGGGCTCCCTGCTCGGCAGGGAGTCTGCTTCTCCTTCTGACCCTCCCCCATGTCATGCTCTCTCTCATTCTCTTTCTCTCAAATACATAAATAAAAAACTTTAAAAAAATAAGTCTCCACTACTTTTGAAAACTTACTGTTATCTAATTTTTAACTGATTTAAATGAATAAACTTCCTGTTTATCTTGGCAAGATGCATGATCAAGTCACAAATATTTCAAACCAAAATATAATATTGTGCCAAGAGAAAAATGTATTTTATGTGTTAGTTTGATTTTTTTAAAGACTTATTTATTTATTTGGGGGGGGGCATGCACAAGAGCAGGAGGGACAGAGAAAGAGGCAGAAAGCATCTCAAACAGACCCTGAACTGAGCATGGAGCCCAATGTGGAGCTCAATCTCATGACCCTGAGATCAGAGCCTGAGCTGAAACCAAGTCAGATGATTAACCAACTGTGCCACCCGGGTCCCCCTGTGCTAGTTTGATTTTTTTTTCTATCATTTAGTGTTTTTAAGGTAATGAAATTGAGAAGTCTGTGTCTCTAAGAGTCCTTTAATATAAGAATTTCTGCATTTTGGAAAAAAACCTCAATATATCTTCTATTGCAGATAGATGTCAGTCAACTGATACTGATAACAAATGGAAGATTTTAAAATGGCCTTCCTCCTGTGATAAATTTCCATGGGCTACAGTAGATTGCAAGCCCTCAGTACACTAGGCAGGACCAGTGCATCCCCCACTCGGAGGAGCACATGCAACATCTCTCCATCCAGTTCACACACACAACTTCTAACAAGCCTGCAGAATGTGCAGGGACTGTCACTTGGTGATGGTAGACTCTGGGATCATGAGGAGGTGGATGGCGAGGATGAGGGGCACAGATGAGCTAATCCGGGTTGTTGGGTGCTGATCGTCCAGACACCTCAGGAGCCTGGGACTCCCCTTGGTTGGGCTATTTTCAGGCTCTGGAGGGCCTTTGATATATAGAAAAAGAGTTATTAAAAAATTATCGCCAGGGCGCCTGGGTGGCTCAGTCGGTTAAGCGTCTGCCTTCGGCTCGGGTCATGGTCCCAGGGTCCTGGGATGGAGCCCCGCATAGGGCTCCCCGCTTGGCGGGAAGCCTGCTTCTCTCTCTCCCTCTCCCACTCCCCTTGCTTGTGTTCCTACTCTCGCTGTCTCTCTGTCAAATAAATAAATAAAATCTTTTAAAAAAAATTATTGCCACTAAAATTTTGATAAGTATTATTCCTGTTTTTTTAACCATACTTAGAAATCTAAAATTATACTATAAATAAAATTTCCAGTCCTCTCGTTTTTTCCACTATTAGATCATGAACATTTACATGCCATTTAATGTATCTGTACATCAGCAATTTCCATGGCTGGATACTCAATTTAATCCTTCTTATGCTGTTAGCCATTTACATGATTTCTCCTTTATCATAGTAATAATGCTTTCAGTGTGCTACTATTCCTATATATAAACCATTCATGATCTTGCTGAGCATTTATTTATGAGTTAGTTATATATGACTTGAGCTGATGTGGTTATATGTTTACATGTTTATTCCAAATACAGTAAGACCCAGGACAAGGTGTGTGGGCTTTGAGACAAGAAGGAGCCAGCCTGCATCCATGTTCTCATTCCTGCTATAGCTCAGCCTCAATGTTCTGACACAGAAAATGAGGACAATGCCATGTGCCTCCTGATGGTGCTGTAAAGCCTACAGGGGAAACTGTACGTATGTGCTTAGCAGAAGGCATGGTGAGCACAGCTGGGTCCCTTCCCTGCCTCTGGGACAGACTGTCAGACACCCTGAAATCCCATTCGCAGGGTCTTACATGCACTAGGTGAGATTATGTTTTCAGCAAATGTGGCTTTTCTCTGGGTCACTCTTAGCTGCCCTACAGCCCCAGCATTCCTGGGACCTGCATGGGGAAGGGAGGTGTTGGTGTTAGTGGAGAGTGACCCTCCCAGGTGTCTGTGTCCCTCCTGGGTTGCAAACAGCCCACTGTCCTTGATGTGCCTAAAGGAAAAGGGAAAAGCTGTGCTTCTAAGCTTGTGCAGCAAGTCTTTAATTTGTGGGCATGGCCCTCCCCAGTCACACAAGACAACCTGATGCTGGATCCACAGCCAACGGGCTCCAGGGAATAGGGTATGGTTCTTACCAGTGGGGAGTTGGCCCTCACAAGGCCAGTGATCTCAAGCTAGCTGTTGTGTAACAAGGAAACAAAACACGAGTCTTTAAGTTAAACATCAAACTAGAATAGAACAGGTGTTTAAGCTTGTCCACATCCCATGTAGAGCAGCGCCTGGCCCTGGCCTACATCACAGAGCCGCAAGGAGCCCTGGGGAGAGACTGCCGTCCCCATGGGAGGTGCGAGGACCATGGCTGAGTCAGCATGTCTCCAGGTTCATCTCCTTCCTAAATCAGGCTTTTCTCTGAAGAATGAGGAATAACTCAGTCCAGTCCCCTGTTTTTCAAATGAAATATAAGGGAGACCAGACGGTTGATGGACTGAGTCACTGACACCTAGTCCATCCATCCAGTCTTCCTTCATCCATAAAAGGTGGAAAGCAGTAGAAGCTCCTGTGGTGGTGGAACCTGGATCCACTGCTGTTGGCTCCCATCATCCGTCCAGAGCACCAGCTCCCGTGGGGGCAGCTGGAGGCCTCGTCTTGCTTGAGGGTGGTTAGGAAGGGACTAGGTCTCAACAACTCGGGATGGAGCTCCTCTTCTAAACAGTGCATGCTTTAGTTTCTTCACTCTTCTGCTTTTTGTTCCAGCAATGACCAACAACAGAGTATTTTTCACTTACCTTGCAATGACAAGACCCATACTTTACACAACTGAATATTTTGGATCCTATTTACTGCATTACAGTGCAGTTTTATCTTGTTAATGGTGACATTTGAACACGTAAAGTTCTAGTTTTAGATCAGAGTGAAAGTAAAAAAGAAAGAAACACTGACCCACAAAGGAAATGGGTATGGGCCTGTCCTGGGTCACATTCACCTCTGGCAGTGCCCAGCCCGTCTCACTCCTATCACGTGAGAAAGGCCCTCCTCCTGTAATGTTTACCTGGCTTTGGCATCAGGGGAATGCTAGCCTTGCAAAATGTGTTTGGGAGTAATCCCTCCTCAATTTTTTGGGAGTGTTTGAGAAGGATTGGCATGAATCCTTCTTTAAATGTTTGGTGAAACTCCACAGTGAAACCATCTGGTCCTGCGTTTTTCTTTGGAAGTTTTTGATTAGTGACTCAATCTCCTTGTTATTGATCTGTTCACGTTTTCTATACCTTCATGATTTACTCTTGGCAGGTTGTATGTTTCTGGGAATTTATCAGATTTTCTCCAGGTTGTCCACTTTGCTGGCATGCAGCTGCTCCTAGGACTTTCTTATGAGCCTTCGTATTTGTGTAATGTCCTCAGTGGCCATGTACCCTCTTTCAGATATAATTTTAGTTTTTTTGGATCCATTCTCTTTTTTTCTAGTCTAGCTAGAAGTTTGCCAATTTTGTTTATGTTTTCAAAGAACCAGCTCTTAGTTTTATATTGAGACGTCTTACGTGCTAGCACTATGATAAGTATTTTATATGCACAAAAACATTGAAAATACTACCCTTTACGACACAACTATGTAGTCATATTCCCATTTTTGACCGGTGCAAGTGGCATGTTAGAGATATTAAGCAATTTAATGATATCACATCTTTAATTGCTGAGGGGATTGGAATTGGGATTTAAATCTGGGTCTGTGTGACTCAAAGGCTTATGTCTGTAACCACAGGTGTCTTTATATCACCTGTACCAGAATCTAGATTCTAATCCAGGTTTACCAAACTAGAATCTCCAGTGGCAGGCCTGGGAATATTCATTGTAACAATATCCTGTGTAATTGCGATGCACACCGAAGTGCAAGAAACAGTGTACTGCCATCTCTTATAACATCATCCCTGTTTCTGTCTCTGTGCCTTGCATGGCTCCTTCCAGCTTGAGTGCCTCCTCCCTTCTTCTATTAGTCCTTCAAAGACCTATCATCTTGATAATGCCCCATCTCTCTCTTGCACGGGTGAACTGTTGGTGGAACTCATGTTCTCCTGTTTCTTAGGTTTTTACTTTATTTAAAGGATCCCATCGTCCAGTAGTTTCCTGAGAAAATATGCTGTGCATAGCCAAGAATGCCTTTATTCTATTCTTACACTGGATTGGTGGTTTGGTTGGGTTTAGAAAAACAGATACTACTGCTTAGAAATTGAGACCAAGTTCCATTTTCTTATTACATGTAGAATTGCAGGGGTGCCTGGGAGGGTCAGTCTGTTAAGCATCTGCCTTAGGCTCAGGTCATGATCTCAGGGTCCTAGGATCAAGCCCCTTGTCGGGCTCCCTGCTTAGCAGGGGGTCTGCTTCTCCCTCTCCCTTTGCCCCTTCTGCTGCTCGCGCTTGCTCTCTCCCTCTCTCTCAAATAAATAAAAAAATCTTAAAAAAAAAAAAAAGAATTGCTTTTGAAAAAGTTCGGTGCAAGACTCTTGATTGCAGGTGATATTTTTCTTCTGCCTCACTGGAAGCTTTTCAGATCTTTATCTCCAATGTTCTCCAATTTCACAATAATGTACTTCAGTATGAAACTCCTTTGACATTTATTTTGAAGAGCCCTCAATAAATTTTTGTAGTCTGGAAACTCAAACTTCATTTATGGAAAATGTTCTTAATTTTTAAATTGAGATATAATCATGTAAGACATAACTTGCTCATTTAAGGGGCATAGCTCACAAGGTTGTACTCAATTATAGGATGTCCTCATTGCCCCATGAAGCAACTCTTGACCTATCATCAGGATTCCTTCCTTCCCCTGTCTGGAACCAATCTACTTTCTATCGCTACGGATTTGCCTCTTCTGTACATCCCATGTCTGTAAATGGAATCATGCTGTATGGAGCCTTTTGTGTCTGGCATCTTTCACTTACATAATTTTTTCAGAGTTCATCCCTGTTATAGTATGGATCAGTACTTCATTCTTTTTTATGGTTAAATAATATTCCATCATATTGCATATAACGCATTTTATGTATCCATTCATCAGCTTATAGACATTTGGGTTGTTTCCACTTTTTGGCTATTATGAATGATACTACTATGAACACCTGCATACAAGTTTTTGTGTGGACATGTGTTTTCAATTACCTTGGGTATATACTTAGGAGTAAAATTGATGGGTCAGATGGTAATTCTGATCGACTTTTTGAGGAACTACCAGACTATTTTTCCAAGAAATTCTACAAATTTAAATTCAACTATTAGACTATTTTCCTTTTTCTCTCTTTGTGAAAGTCTGTTTGTTAAAAATGAAGATGAATCAGCAAAATCAACATAACCTCAATGCGTAAATTACCAAAAACAGGAGACAGAGGGGAAACTTACAAATTATGTAGACTTAAAAGACCTGTCAACTAATCACACAGTGGGGTCAGGGGCACCCCTGTGCTCTGAGAATGACAGTGTCCTTCTGGGTGACCAACCATCCCAAATTTCCAAGATAGTCCTGGGCAAACCAGAGCAGTTGGTCACCTACTGTGACATAACCTTATCCCACCAACGGAAATTTAACTGGATCACAGTGTTTTCCAGGTCTTTATATTGATTCTCTTATGTACGGCACCTGTATTTCTGTTTATCAGAGTGCCTTCAGCCCCACACATTGAAGTCAAATGGAGACTCCACTGCTTTTGTCCAATTCAGTAAAGTAGCAAATATACATGAAAAAGATGCTGCGTGTATTTGAAATTCCACCTCAGTGGAAACCCTCCTTGTCCACAGAAGTGAGAGGTGCTAACCCCATACTCTGACCTGGAAATGAGCAGATTAAAGAGCAGTGGGGCCATTTCAGCTCCTTGAGGTCTAAAAGCTCTTTATTTCCTTGTTGGCAAGCTGCACACGTGGCGCCTGAGACACGTGGTGTTTTATTCCTTAATTATTTTACCTGCCTCCCATTAGTTACTGGGATCCAGTCTGGGCTTGTCACAGCCCTGTTCCAAGTGGGTGATTTGCAAGAACCTGAGCATAAGTTCTTTCCAAATGCTAATAGTGCATGCCAAAAGCTGGAGCTACAGGAAAATTGTGGCATGCAGGGATGGGGTGTACTACGGGCTGGGTTGAGAATGCTGGGTGGGGACAGACACAGAGTGTACCCTCATGCATTTGGCTATTTAGCTTAGTGGTGTGGTGACAGGGGCTTTTCAGGGCTTCTCTCAGAGAGTCAGCAAAGAGCCCTCTCCTCATTCCGAGTGTTTATTTGAACTCTCTTCCTTCACCTCTGCCAACTGAACATGGGGATAAGATGGGGGCAGGAATGTGAAGGAAGGAAAGTTGAGATGAAATCTGCTTCCAGTATTTCTCGAACATCTACTGGAAATGATCCATCATAAAATGGTCATTGCCTGAATGATCCTGAAACTGGCTCAGCAGCTGGAATCCCATTTCTGGAAGGTTCTTCTCAACCACTCCTATTCTGCAAGCATTCTCTTTCCATTTCTCCATTTAGTGTGTGCTTCCTTCAGAGCACACAGACACACACTTGCACACGGCTGCACACACACTGCTTCCTAGCAGGTTACAGTCGTATCCTGAGAGTCAGTGTCACAGTCCGCTCGGACAAGTGCTTGGTCTTAGGTCACTTTACACATTGGTTTCCAATTATACTGTATTATGTCTCACTCACTACATGTGCTAAAGACTCCATGCCAGTCAGCTTTGGGAAATACTGCACTCTCTTCCTCAAATGCAACTTTCGCCTTCCCTCAAAACGAATTTCCCTTTATCCTTTTGGACTTAGAAGCAGTACGTGGTTATGGTGGGCACCCACAGTTTGGAGAGAGAGGGCTTTGATCTGATCATGGTTCTGTGGGTCAATAGCTGTGTGGCCACAGGCCAGTGTCTTCACCTTGGCGGCCTGCCTTTTCTCACTTACTAATGGGTGATTGTAATAGCTCTGGCTAATAGCAGAGCTGAGTGAAGCACTGTGAAGGATCAAAGAACACTAGGTGTCTCTAGCTTTGGCACCTCAAAATACCAGCTCCTGTGGTCTCATCATCCTGTGTCTCCTCTTGTTACACTCAGATCGACAGTTCAACATTATGGCCTTTGCAAACTTTGCCTCAGAGTTTCCTCCACAAAATGTCTTCATAGTAGCACTTGCAAGTTCCAGCTCAAAACAGGAGACATCAAAGTGCAGTCTGGGGATGAGAGGTCCCATTGCAGGGGATGGGGTAAAGGAAGCTCACTGCTCTAGAAGACACCAGAGAGGGGAGCTTCCGGCCTGGTCTGCAATCAGCTAAATGGGCTGAGTGACGAGAGAAAGGGCTCATTTCCTGGATATCTTTAATGAAGGTACAACATATACAAGAAATTGATAAAGTAGGACTTGATTTAACTTGGGCTTATTCTCATGGTCTCTGTTTCTCCATGGACATCTCTCATCAACAAATTTGAGCCTATTCCTTGAAGCTGAGAACACCTTTGTACAAACATACATATCTAAGCAGCTTTAGAGATCCTCCTTGATTTCAGTAAACCATTAAACTTCTCAGACTTTCTTATTCTGAACATTGATATATTTAACTTTAATTGTGATCTGAGTAGCACCAAGTGGGGTAAAAGACATGCCGGTGAAGGTTTACCTTTTCTGGCTGATAATCAATTCAGGAAAATGAACTGCTCCATCCACAGGTCTGAGAAAAATAAGACACACTGTCCTTATCTGCATAGGAATACACTTCAAAACAAAAAGGAGGTGAATAAACTGTAATAACAAAGTAATACTTGTGATGTACATTAGCCCCATTACACAAGGGAAAAACGGCTCACAAGAGCAGTTAATCCCTTTTGCTTTTAACACACACACACACACACACACACTAGATGGAAATCTGGGATATATACAATGCTGATTAATCATTTCCCAAATACGTTATGATGTGGGACTTGTTTTGAGTTGTCCTAGCATTAAATAAGGATCTCAGCTTTGGGAAATACTGTTTCTGAGCTCTTAAATTGTAGTAGCCCATCCCTTTAAGTGAGGTTCAAATCCTGTCACAATGAGCTAGGCTGGCACGATTTCTCCTAGATGCCTTCACTGGGGAACCTCAGGAAGTACACAGTGTGTGTGCTTTGGATACACGCAGCACAGAGAATACTCTGACACTGCAAAGGGGCCCAACATAAATCACATAGACCCAGTGAGTGAGATAAGATGAAATTTAAAAATTTGAAATAGAAGCTCAAGGGAGGACATGCTAGGAATTTTCTGAGTAACTTCTATTAAGGCTCCACTGAGGTCTAACTGTTGGAGCATTTTCTTTTTTTCATCCTAAAGAAGGGAAGATGAAGCCCTATATGTTTTGTTAATAGATATAAAATAACACAAGGAATTGGCATTTGTGGGTGGGACAATTTCAGTTCTATTTCTAAATGAAGATTTTTTTAAAAAACAGACTAGCAGCAGCTGTCAAGGGAATAATTTGGTTTCTTCACCACTGAGACTCTTATTTGCATTTTCTACACTTTTGTCTTTAAGCTCTGCTAACACAAACATGAAGACCGAGCCATAGAGCTTTGGCTGAGCATGTTAGAGTCACGACAAGGTGATGTCATGAAGGCCGCAAGAGGAGGGAGAGGGACTCAGAATCCTGTGGACAGAAGCAACAGAGCAAAGCTTTGCAGGCGTCATTCAAGAGAAGAGATGGGAGGCCCTTAACACCAGCTGTTGATGTATGCGCTAACCTGCCCTCTCTGAATGACACAGCCACTCACCAACTACGCTAATGTCTGGCATAAAACAACAGAAGGAAAGTCATACCACATCTACTCCAGGTATGACAAGATGAATCCAAAGACTCATACATGAACTCCGCAAATCAAAGGAGCATTCATTTCATAAGTGGGCATGTTGTAGAATTGTGAGTAATGAAAATGACCAAAAACAGTGCTCTGAGGGACTGGTAAGGGTACCTTTCACTGTGGGAAGGATTCCTTATCTATCCTTCATGGCTTCTGACTAATTCATTAATTAGATCTTTCAAGGGAAACAAATTCACTTAATAGTCATAAACTGTTGGTATTCTTAAATTCTTATTATGAAATTAGTTTTAAAAATCATAGTGCCCCAAGACTAAGGGATTTTTCCTCTAAAATATGACATATTTTGGATGTTTTTTGGGCATGCCACACCAGGATGATTTCAATCGCTTTCTTGTTCATCCTGCTGGTTGTTTCTTTTAGGGGCCCTTTCAGAAAAGCCCTTGGAACACAATCTTGTACCATGACTTCACAAACTGAAGTTGGTTGAATTTAAAATTAACTTAAAAAACCTGTTTCCTATTGGAGTATTTACTTTAGAATCTTACATTCAGGACGAAACGATAGTAACTTAATTTTTGTGTGGTGTAGTCTAGTTCTTTTGCACTTTCAAAATTATATTTTTGATGCTTCTTAGAATAATCTTAAATTGGCATCTGGGTATAGAAATATGTATTTGAAATGTCAATCCAAAAATAAACAGAATGTTCTTTTTACCATATGTTTACTTTCTTTTTAACAATCATGAGTGTTAAACCAAAAAAACCAATCAACCAAACATGCAAAAACAACCAGCCTTTACTTTACATTGGAGAGGAGAGTTGATTATGAGCAAGCTGCCCTGAATAGTCACTTCACAAATGGCCTGACTTGTGACAGGTTTTGTTTGTTCTGTGTCTAAAGTAAATTTTTGTGCCATGACATAACAATGGCATGCATATTATTGTTTAAGTAAGTGAACATTAACACAACAATCCAAATTTCAACTATCTACCTTTTGGGCACAGAGGGTTTGAGTGTGAACCTACCAAAAGTAGTTGGAGGCCGTGTTTGTCCCAGAGACTTGAGGGGAGGTGTAGCAATCACGTGCCTCGAAGCCAAGAAGGCAGCTTAGGTGCTAGTCCATCACAGTGTTCCAGTTCACACAGACCCTACAGCTCAATTAAAAAAAAATCAGTATGTGTGCACCTCCATGTACTCTGGACAGTTAATAATAAATCCAGTTTGAGGGACAGTAAACTTTACTTTCCCAAATCAGCAGGCAGTCTTTCTATTTCTCTAATTTCAACCATGGAAATAGAATACACTGGTGGCATAAAGAATCCATTACAGCTACTATGTAATATCATATACTTCCAAACCCAACTGGTTTCTGAAGAGCTCCCCTCTAAACTACAAAGGGGTAACACCACAATCTCCCAAAGAGTGAAGCATGAAATCCGGATCTGCATGTGGCCTCCGTCTTTTGTCCTCCACACAAAGCCACACGTGTCTCCTGACCTCTGGCAGCCCTCAGGCTGACCTCGCGTCTACCTGGATAGATGGATGCCTCAGCCTCACTACCTCTTTGGAACTGCACTTTGGCTTTGTTCCTGGGCACTGTCTCCTGTTCTCCTTTTGCCCCTGGGCAGGTAGTCAAGGGCTGGTGCCTGATCACAGACCGCTGAACTGTTCAGCTTTTGCTGCCCCAGGCCTTCGCTTCCATAGAAAGTTCTGTTAGCAGATGCATCTGACCACAAAGCCAGATTAAACCTCCACATACCTCTCGGTAAGTGCTTTAGTTCTGAATGCCATCGGCTAATATTTTTATTCCCAAACATGATTAAGAATGTCATGAGCTGCATGGAGCACTGGGTGTTATGCACGAACAATGAATCATGGAACACTTCATCTAAAACTAATGATGTAATGTGTGGGGATTAACATAAGAGTAAAAAAAAAATCTTAAAAAAGAACGTCACAAGCTGCTGAGCAGAATCAAGGCCAGAACATCACAGAAAGGTGGAGTCCAGGATGAAGGCCCCTAACTGAATAGACTTTAGGCTCAGAGGGTGTTCTCTATCCCCACGGTAACCACAGGGTGCCTCAAGCACACATGCTCTCAGGCTTGGGGGCAAATCTCCAATCACTGGTACGCCTCAGCTGACCCGTGAGGAGTGTGGTCACCAAGGGCCAACAGTTTGTCCTCATGCCTATTTATGCCAGATGTTTTATACTTACACAATGTAATTAAAGATGCTACAAATCAATAAAAGATAAAAGTGGAAATAGCATTGCTATCTCCCGGAAAACTAAGTTTAGAGTTTTGTAAAACCAGATCAAGGTGAGATGCTGCTGAATTATAAGAGGGTGAATAACAGTTGTCAACTGGGGAGAAGTGGAATGGTGTGAACTCACATTACTGAGCAGGTGTCTTTAATTCCTTATTCTACATTATAAACCAACCTGGAATGAGGCATCGTGGGTGCGGCATATGCAAGAAAGAAAATGCAAAATTTGAAGAGGGCTTCCACTGAAGGATTGGCAAATGAATGTACATTTTTGTACACTAAAATTAAAATACCATAGTTTAAACATGCATGTTAGTCTATGTATGGATTTTTTTCCTATGACTGGCTGTTTAAAATATAATTTTAAGTGACTGAATAGTTTCTTGCAGGAAAGCATGTGCTGAATTGGAATCGCTGAGGAAGGAGGAGGACCTCTATGATGAGGAAGCTGTCCTGACAGCATCTTGGTCTCGGGTAGAAAGGTTGTCTCGTAGGAGAGACTTAGAGACTTGGGATCTCCCACCTTGAACGGCAGTTGGGCCAAGCTTAGGTTGCCTGCAGGCCTTCTTCCCATCTCTTTTTGAGATCACATTTCCCTTGGGCTATTCAGAAGCTTATTTTGACGACCAGGTACCTGGCTTACATCCAGGTATCTACTGTCCTTAGGAGACTATTCCTGAGCTCTGGAGCAGCTCACCTACTGTGTTCAGTGAATTTTAATTGATTTTATGGAATGTAGTGCTCCCATTATTGGTGTCAGGATATCTCCAAGGAAGCAGCATCATGAGTTTGTAATACAGCAAGGCAATGATTCAGGAAATAATTAGAAAAATTGTTGCTTGCATCTGTTCCTTGAGCAGGACTAGGTGGCAGTGGCTCTTACTTGATGGACAACATGTCCTTTCTAGTAATTTGATGCTAGATATAAGCCATCTCTCCCCCTTCTCCTCTGCCCTCTGGATTAATAGTCCCTTTTCTAGTGGAGCTAGACCCATGTAAGCGCATCTGCTCTTCATCATTGGTGGTCCTAGGCAGGATCTGAAGGCACTTTCACCTGTGAGGGGTCAGGGTAAGGCTGGTGGTCTTATGGCCACTCTGTACAGAATCCACCGTCTCCATTAGCCATGCAGGTTTTAAATGAACATGCCCGGGCATGGTTCAGAGGGGCTATTTGATTGGCAGCCCTGCCAGGGGGACCTCAGCCTTTGGACCATCTACCATTTAGGCCTGGGCTTATGATTAGAAGTTTGGGTTTTTTTTTGGTTGTCCTTCCCAACCCAACTTCTGATCTCACCAAGGCTCTGGGCCTCATTACTTAGAGAACATAACCACCTTGTTCTATTTTCTTTTGACCTCGGGGGCCTGGTCTCACATCATATCTCTAGGTTTGTTTCTGACCCAACCTTCCACCCAGGCCCTACCCTGTGCATCCCAGGGGCTCCCTGGCCCAGTGGGTAACCTTCTTACCAGTGGTCCTTCAGAGAAGGGACAAGACCAAGAAAATCCATGCACATGGACAAGGAGCTAAGGCAGGAATTTTCATCTGAAACTTTACGGGGTGGTGGGGAAATGTGAATAGCGTTTGGGAAGCTACTTCGACATGAGAAGGCACCTGCTTTCCTTAGGCCGTACTATAAGTAGGCTGGTGGGGAGTCACTTGTAAGATCTGTCTCAACTAAACAAACTGGTGTAATAAAAAATACACTGAACTGAAAATCTTTTCTCCCAGTTGTAAGTCCTTGCTCTGCCACTGACCCCCTCCATGCCTTGGGAAATTTAACCTCAGGGAATTTCTGTGATTTCTTAGTCCTCAGTGTCCCCATCTATACAATGTGGGGATTAGGCTAGAGAATCCTTAAGGTCCTGTCTGGTCCTAATACTCCAGGATTCACTGAGACAGTATCTGAGGGAAAATTGCTTTTTGGTCATGCTGTGCCTTTGATGAAAGTAAATATTTCTCCGTCTCTGTAGCAAGAATATGCAACAGGACTCTTCACTTCCATTGTGACTAGGCATCTCTCATTCCAACATAAACATTTCCATATGGTACAAATGAGATGGAAAACCTAAATGAAAATGAGTTGGGGAAAGACGTCTGGGAGTGTCCACACATTGCTAGTCGGTTACTGCAGCTGACCCCAGAGAGCATCTTGGAACCGATGGTCCCAGCGGGCTGGATGGAGGCGGCAGCCACGAGCTGATGCAGCAGCCACTGCCTCACAGCAGAAAGGACCATGGCAGGGCCTCCACGGACGTCTGGTTCTGTCCTGCACACCCTCTGTGGGCCCGCTCCTCCTGCTCATCACCTTGTCTCAGCACCTTCTTCTCTTCCAGGTTACGCAGCAATGGCAACGGGGACCTGTCTCTCCCACCTAGCATGGTGGGCCTACCCTCACCCACCTCCCTCTTTTCAGGCATCCCCTGCCCTCCTCTGGGCATAACTTGTCCTTGGTTCTCCATCTCCCGCATTCCCAAACCATTCCAGTCTGTTTTCCTTCTTTCCAAAATAACACCAAAACCAAACTCCAATAACACATTAAGAGTCTTTCTAAAAATATCTTAGTGGGCACTCCCTTGTCAAACGTTGTAGTCCTAACTTTACTAAGCACCCCTCCCCCAAAGATAAAAAAGAAACCAAAACATCTGTCCTCTTGGCTTTCTGCCTGCCTTCTGATGGCTCCTGCATCTCCTTTGCTGGCTCCTCCTTAGAATTATAAACAGTTTCCTCGTTGCATTTAAGAAAAAAAAAATCTATACTGCTTACTGGGTCTGAAGACTACAGTACATAATAATCTGGCTCTCGCCTTTTTTGGGGGTGGAGGGAGGCAAACTGCACCTGCAGCGCCTCATCTGGACATGTTGAGAGTCGTGGAAGCTTGACTACCCCATGCCCTCCTACAAATGGAACTTGAGAGGGTGTTTGAAGGTTCTAACAGGGCAGTGCAGCTATTCACTGGCACCTGACCAGAGAGCAGGGAAGATCCTCGGCTTGGAACAGCACAGAGCTTTGGAAGGGACTCATGTAGAGAGCTGAGGGAGGAAGGGGACACACGCCTAGCCAGCCAGATCAGCGGAATCAACCCTGGTGATTGTGGGGTGATAGATGTTGCACCCAGATGGCCCTCACATCCTCTTCCTACTTTTCTGCAACTATCTTCCCCCCAATCTCCCTGTCACCCCCTGTGTTCTGGTCACAGTGACTCTTTCACATTTCAGCGGATCCAATTCTTTCCAACACAGGATTTTCGTATATGCTGTTTCCTCCACCTGGATGTCTTTATTAAACTGTTTTCCTCTCTCAGTCATTACCTTAGCAAGAGAGGGGCCATCAGCAAGTGGTATGTGGTCCAGAGAAGGTCATTTCATGCAGGAAAAGACTTGGACATGTTCCAAGCTGCCGAGAAAGAGGCCAAGGTGCTGATACTGGAGTGATGGGTTCATTGAGGATCTGGGAGGCAGGGCTCGGGGGAGGCTGACCCTGCAGAGAGCTGGGGCAGGGAGCAAGGAATGAGACTGTTCCAGAGATGCGAAGGTGAGTAAGACCATTCACAGTCAACCCTGCAGTGTCACCTTTGGAGAGACACAGGGACCCAGTGAGTTACACATTAACCCGGAACTAGTTCTCTGCAAATATTACCTGCAGGTTCTTTTGGACAATCCCCACTTCTGTTTTTTAATGGTTATAACATTTTGTTGCTCTAGACACTAAAGATAAATTGTTTTTGTTCTGAAATGTAAAGTTTTCATTAAGTTACTGAAAGAGTTCTAGATCATTGATTCCAGGATGTTTCTGATGAGGAGGACAAGCAGGGAGTGGCTTGTGACAATGCTCTGGGAGTGGACCCATGAGGCATGGGTGGGGGGCAGTTACAGCCTGTCACCAGGGGTAACTATGGGGGTTCCTCATCTGCAGACTGAGGGATGCACACAGTTGATCTTGAAGGCCCTCCCATGTCATCCTCTCGTCTGCGGCCTTCTTTGCAGCTCCTGAACTTATATCTGTGCTTTTAACCCTTTATCCCAGATGTACAACACAGACCACTTTATGTAGGAAAGAAGTCCCCTCTTGAGCATAAGCAACATGTCCACTCCCTCACATCCCAGGAGAGTCTGAATCTAACCTTAAAACCAGAATACATTCAGCAGAGCCATGAGGTCTGGCTGGATGCCTAGAATACTCCACTCCCTCTGCCTCTGCCTGGAGGTTTTGTCCAGGGGGGATGCATACCTTACAAAGTAGGGGGTCTTCCAAATAAGCCAGGGAGCCAGGTAATGGAACATGACTTTGAAATCTTCTAATTAGGAGCAACGTCTTCGAACAGTTTTTATACTCAAGTGTTCTAATTTACTGTAAACAGGAAAGGCTCTCTGATCAGAAATGAAAGGATGTTTGAATAGGAATAAACTTTTCACCTAACTATGAAGTGTTGGGTCTCCGACTGTAAGCTCTCATGCAATATTATGCATTTATTGATATTTATTTCTAAAAATTCTGAATATAAAAAATGACATATTGTGAAGAACTAGAAAAACAAAACAAATGAAAAATCAGATAAGCACCCTAGAATTTTGATTACAAAGACTGTTGGATGGAATCAGGGTAGGAAGCAATAACTTGGCAACGTTCAGAAACTTTGTCTCTTTTTTTCCCTGAGTCTGTCTGAAAACAGGTATGACCATTTCTACACTACCTATGCTGCAGGATATTGGCATTTCAAATAGGACAGCAGTGTGTATGAAAACCTTGTAAACATGTTCTGCAAATGTGAGGGGTAATCTAGGCTTCAAATAACTCAGCATAAGTTTTCCTCCCTCTAAGAGTGAAGAGCTCTTTGTGTATATGACACCCAAGTTTCTGTGTGCATGTGCGACCAGCCAGAGGAGTCAGGAGGTCATGTCAAAACAGAGCGCACAAACAGACATACTTTGCACTCAACATACAGCAGGTTTTATGCAATAGGATGAATTTAAAAACTCATTTGGGTCTATCACTGGACTGGACAAAGTAATTAGTGGGGAATCTCATGAGAAAGATATAGGGATTTTATTTTATTTTTATTTATTTATTTTTTTAAAGATTTTATTTATTTATTTGACAGGGAGAGACACAGCGAGAGAGGAAACACAAGCAGGGAGTGGGAGAAGGAGAAGCAGGCTTCCCGCAGAGCAGGGAGCCCGATGCGGGGCTCGATCCCAGGACCCTGGGATTATGACCTGAGCCGAAGGCAGACGCTTAATGACTGAGCGACCCAGGCGCCACCAGATATAGGGATTTTAGACAGAAAGTTTTAGGAAAACCCAACAGTCAAGACACAAAACAGAGCTGCCTCCATTAAGTTCTTGAATGAGAGTTAGGGTTAGGAGAACCTGACAATTTAGTGACGCTAATGGATTCTTTCTTACTCCTCCAACCACCCCAGTGCAGTTATATCACTAAATGGCTGTTGTGATGTTGGACAGGTACTTTGACTCTTGGTTTCCTCTACAAAACAGAAGCAGTGATAATACTTTCCCTGACTACCTCAAAGATGTTTGTAAAGATCAAATGAGAAACTAGACATAAGAGAGCCTTGTAAACTTTAAACTTCTAAACAAGTATGAGATATTGTTACTTTGCCATTAAGACTCATTCTGACTTCTAGATTTTTAAGTACACATGGTCCCCAAGTTTTGCAATCCTTCTCCAGAATTTCTGAGTGCCACTGGGGTGCTTGCTCGAGCTGGAGACAAAAATAACAAAAAAGGGTTTGTTTCCTTCTGTGTTTCCTATTTTGAAATTCTAGCTTACCCCCACTTTACTGAACCATGGTGGTGAGGGGACTTTCTAGACACCACTGACTCTTCTTCTGCTGAAAGCAGTCTCTATCTAGGGAATGATAGAGCTGATCAGCAAATCCACGTTTTACAGCCGTGAAAGCTGGAGGCCTCCAAAAAAGAAAAAGTATGAACTGTCACAGAAGTGACAGCAACTTGACAATATTACACACATTTTAGACTAATCAGTAAATGACAAACATTTATCGAAATCTTAGGGGACTGATATGATTAGAATAATAACAGCTACCATGATTGGGTGCTTCCTACGTGCTAAGTGCCTTTAAATACACGCTCCACCATCTGATCTTCACAGACACCTTTTTTTAATTATTATTATTTTTAAATTTTTTTAAAGGTTTTATGTATTTATTTGGCAGAGAGAGACACAGCGAGAGAGGGAACACAAGCAGGGGGAGTGGGAGAGGGAGAAGCAGGCTTCCCGCCGAGCAGGGAGCCCGATGCGGGGCTCGATCCCAGGACCCTGAGACCATGACCTCAGCCGAAGGCAGACGCTTAACGACTGAACCACCCAGGCGCCCCAACACAGTCACCTTTTAATGGACAGTAAACGGAAAGATGTTTATCCACTCCAAGTCCATCAGCTCTGAAGACCACATGACAACTCTGTGCTCCTAAGGCACTTGGCTTCCTTGAGCCTCTATTTCAATGGGCACCCACTATACTGTGTGTGCAGATGCATTTTTGTTAGAATATATTCTTCCTTGGAGAAAGCTCTGTAGCTCTCTGACAAGGGTCCTGACACCATGGACCACTGCAGGTTTATGATGCTGACCACATGAATGCATCCTATGGCCAGGGTGGCCTTAGGTGAGCAATCCTGAGCAATGTTAGCAGAGCAGGCAACAACTTCCTGCAACCTTCAAGTCAGAGCTTTTCCCTCAGCCCAGCCCCGAGCCAGCAGGAAACGTGAGTCATGCTGCCTTCACCTGTCCCTGCATGGAGGGAGCATGACACTTGACTCACTTTTACTTCTCATCTGGAAAAGAGTAATATTTGTATGGCCTGGAAATGCACTCAAGAGGCTGCAAGTTGATGTTCTGAGTGTGCATATCTTAGCCTTTTCTTTTACTACTGCTGAAAAAAAAAAAATCACCCAAAGATGTGCCAAACTTTCTAGTATTTCAAAGTAAATTTAAAGGAGTCCCGCTTTTTAAAACTGTGGTCATTTTCCATTTACCTAAAAGTCAATGGTTAGCTACCAAAATAATCACAGTTCTGCCAGACTTCTCTGCAGTGATCTAGAAGGTCTTGAACTTCTTATCCAGCCTCAGAATTCCCTGGTACACACGCACTTTGGATTCGCAACTCTCTGCAGTGGGATCTGTGAGGCAGCGACTGCCGTCCAAGTCAGCAGGTCAGCCTCTGCGAGGCCCTGATCAGCACTGGTCTGAGCTCTTCTGGTATAGCTTTTTTGCTTTCCCTCTGATTTTCTTCATAGTCCTCTTTTTAAAACACATGCCATCTTCTATAAAATTATCAACATAAACGAACCCATGAGAGCATTTCCTGTAATGTGAACATCTGCATGCTGCTTTGAGATCTCGGATGTGGGGGTAGCATGTTCATCCTTGAGGCAATCCTACCTTGCCTGAGTCATTCAGCAGATGGTAATCAGGGCATCCAGGTAACTTGGGAGTGGCATCTTGTATCAGAATCCTGCTTAGGTTTTGACCTGTTGAATCAGTCTATGCCTTTGAGAAATGATGAAATCTTAAACATTCTGGTTGGCATTTACCTCTTAAAAACAGCATGGTGCATGCACATTAGAGTGAGGCAGATTTGAGTTCAGACTCTCACTTCTCCAACCTATTAGTTCTTTGACCCGGGCTGGCACTAACCCTCTCCACACCTCAGCTACCTCCTATGTAAAATGATGAGCATCATAGACTGTTGTGAGGGTTGACTGGAAGAACCACATTAAAGCACTCAGTCCGATCACTGTTGCTGAAGATGCTGGGGAAGGGCTGGCTTCCATCCTCACCTCAGGTGACAAGCTTCTTCCCACAGAGTCAGGTCCTCCCAGGTGCAGGGCTAAAACTGGGCTCCATGCTTCCTTCCTATCAGAGAAACTTCTGGCCCTCACCAGTCCCAAACATATCTTCCCCACTATGCAGGAAACACCCTAAGCTGCCCTAATTTGACCTCAATGTCCTCAGGGCGGGAGTTAAAGTAAAATGAAGAATTTGGCATCCAGATGTGAATTAGTCAAGGCTCCCTATCTTGGGGTGTCCAACCTTCCCAGCTTATTGCAGACTGAAAGCTTCCCCAGGACATGAACTCAGTGTTAACACCAGAAAGAGGGGGAAACAGGACCAGCGGATCACCTTACTAACACTCACCTACCTCAGGCAGGGCTCAGAACGAACCCTGGACAGATGAGGAGAGGTCCACCTTCTAGGCCCCGGCATACCAGGCAACTATGTGAGCTTGGATCTTGAGTTTCCCCAGGGAGTTGGGAGGGTGGAACCATGTGATCTCTAACATTACTATGCTCCTGACCGAGTGGTCTGTGCCCATCTCAGCAGAAGCCCACACGAACCTTCTCTTATTGGCACCCCCACGCACCTCCAGGGAAACAGTGTGAGAGCACCCTTGGGCACCTTGGATGTGCTCCCTTTCTGAGCTGGGGATGCTGCAGTCCTGACTTGCCAAACAGCTTCGGAAGGAACACGATCCTCGAGTGCTGACAGTGTCAGCCAGGTTCTGCCCAGCCTGCTGTTGACCTCCAAGGACGGCCCCAGAGACAGCTTCGGAGACCACCCAGAGGAAACACTGCCACTTCTCTGAAATTGCCCCACTCTGGCCTGCAAGAGTCACTGCTTATTTGTTGTGTTGCCTTTTTTTATTCTGTTCCTCTGCTTGAAAAGTGGACTTCCTCTCAAAGCCAAGGAAAGGCTTGCGGTCCCTTACCAACAAACTTCTGACTGCATATAGACCAAGACCTTAAGTCCCATCTGTGATGTGTTCTGCTTTTTATCAGTTTAGACTTCGTAGCGTTAGGCTGTAATGCTAGGCTGGTAAGACTTGCTAGTAGTCATCCAAGGTGAAGGGCCTCTGGGATGACAATAAAACTCTGGGGAGGGGGGGAGTGTCATTTACAATTTGCCTGTTTCCCTTCTCTCTTGCTTGATTTTTTTAATATGATTTGGACTTTTGAGTTCCCTGTGTGGTTCAATCTGGCCACCAAATAGAAACCATAAACCAAAAAGGTCATATTGAAATTTATAAATTAGGGTCATAGTGCCACTCGGTGTATCTATTTCCTTTCTCTCCTTCCTTCCCTCCCTTGGTCTCTCCTTCCTGTCTTTCAGTGTGCCATCTGTCCTTGTCATCTATCTGCCTGTCTATCATATATTTTATCTATGTATCCACCTATCTATCCATCTATCGATCCTTATGGAATATCTGACCCCCCACGAGAATGTCAGCCCATGGTGGTAGGGAGCTTGGGGACTCCCCAGTGCCTCATGCAGTATTTGGCTCCTCAGTAAATGCATGTGAGTGAATTCTGCTTGACAGTGCCTGGGGGATTGCCCATGGTCTTCATGCAAATGCAGAGCGGTTCATATCACTTCTCCAAAGAATGCCTTTTTTAGATGCTGGCCTCGGTTTCACTGCAGGACTGAAATGGAAGCCAGTCTGGCCCAGTCAGGGCAGTGACTTAGGGACCAAGCTGCCCTTCCAGCCTCCACTACCTCCCCAGTCTGAGCAGATACTGAGGGCAAAGTTGGTGTTCACAGAGTCTGCCTTCAATCTTCGAACTCTAATGAGTTAACTAACATGAAAGGTTATAAACTGTGCTTTCTTATTTATCTTTGGGCCCATTTTCCAATATTGATATTAATAAAGATGGGTAAAAAAATATTTTTAAGCAAAAGACTGATGAAACAAAGGTAAACAATGTGCTAAATATTCAAGACTGTTTTGACTGCATTCCATCTGCAGGGAGAGCCAGAGACTTCCATGCCCTCTGACCTGCCTACACTGGACTTGCCTACATTGGACTTGCCTACAATGCTTCCTCATCTCTGCTGATAATCTGACATTAGGGAGAAAGGGAGACAACAGAAGACATGAGTGATACAATATGCACACTCTGGCTTCAATGTCTTTACTCTGTACAGATTCAAAACCAGTAATAAATGAGAAAAAATACTTTATTTCTTTAATACAGAATACATCATATTGCACTCTAGTTGCAGGTAGTGTGTAGAAAAAACTCTGTTTACAAAACCACCATAACAGTTGCCTGGGCCTGATGTTTTATGGCATCACCAACCGTAACCATGGCACTGAACTTTGAACCGACTGAGAAGGGCAATGTTTAATAAAGCCTTCTTTTTATTTCAGTGTCACTGACCAGCGTCAGGACCAGTGACCAGTCCTCATTTTGAAATGAGGAAACTTTACAGTAACATAAATACCTCTCAGTCAGAGGCACTGTTAATCTGTACCCATATATTAGTGAAATAGATACTGTCAAGCTATTTTTCTTGCTTTATCAATAATTATTTCTTTTCATTGTATTTAATCATATTATTTTACATGCTATTCTTTCACGAACACATGAAACTATTTCATAGCCGTAACTATTGCTATCCTTGTGAAAAATAATTACAAGCTTTTGTTTTCAGACTGAGCTGCAAAGTTTGATTTTCTCAAAGTCATTCAGCAAATTGGGGTAATTCAGGATGAAGAAGGGACTTCTCACCTCCACCCATACTCTTGGAACCTGACTCTGAGGCACGAATCTCAATGGAAGAGAGGGAGTATCCCTGGATCTTGTTGGAGCCCAGGGAAACGCTGTTCCTCTTCTTCACGCCCATCTCTGGGATCTGCTTCTGAATTCACTCCAGCTGAATTCTTCCCTGTACCTCCACTGAAGCACAGATGCTTCTGGAAGATCTTGGTGTTTTTGAATACAACCAGCTTGTTTCTATTTTTTTTTATCTATTATATGCATTATGAGTCTGCACCATTATGATCTAAGGTAAATAGGATCAAGGTTCATCCTATTCTGACAGTAGAAAGGCACAAAACAGTTTTACCTAAAGCACTGACATGTACACTTAATGGAACACCTCTAAATAAGGGAACTGGGTATATGTCAAAAGCCTGTAAAATGAATTTTTAAACTAACTGCAATCCATTGAACAGTAAAATAGCAGCATTTTGAGAGGAACAATTGGGGGAAAATTCTTAAAGCATGGACTCTGTTGTCTTGAAATAGAGTCTACGATGAGAAAGGTGCATTCTTGGGCAACAGAGGCTCCAAAAACGCATATATGTGGGATTATCTGAAAACAATCACCATGGTACCGAGCACTTTATAGAGTAGTGAGTACTACGTTTACCGTCAGAAGTGGGATATCCAAGGAAACAACGTACACAAAAACATAACCTAGGAGAAAATGATTTAAAACCGTACTGATAAAAACTAAAACCGGATCATGTTAAGGAAAACTATCTGAAGACCAATAACTGTAAAAATAAATATTAAGGTGCTCAAAGACCTACTCTCACAGTAAAAGTTACATAATAGAACACAATATTAAACAAGTACATGAACATATCAAAATGGATTGGTTTATAAAATGTTCTACCATTGAGAAACCCATTGTTCTCCCCTCCATACTCTTCTCCATAATAATTTTGTTCCTGAGGAGATGTATTTTGTTAAAACACAATAAGCTTTGAAAGAGTCAACTGGGTTACATATTTTCTTTGGGTTGTCATCATTGATATAAAATTTCTCTCCAAAGGCTCTAAATCTGAAATCTGTGCAGTCTGGGTGTCAGGATTGGGTGAGGGTCACAGTAACTGCCTACCGACAGCATTCTGATCCTGGAGTTGGTCAGCTGCCCAGAGGCTGACCCTCTTCTCAAACACATCCTTTGCAGAAAAGGATGAGCTGGTGCCAAATCTGGGATGACTGCATGATCCATGGAGGTGGCAATTAGACAAATGGGCAGGGTGTGTTCTGTGGAACCTGGGCCTCTCCTCTGCTTTGGGCAGTTGGGAACCAGAGCCTTGTGGAGGCGTGCTCTACAGGGTGCAAAGGAGGCAGGCTGCCATGGTTGTGAGGGAAGGGAGCTCCTGAGTCTCCTGCCAGCTCCCGAAAAAAGGCATTTTTAGCGGTATCAACTCTAACTTCTCTTTTAATGGCACGTCCACACGTCTGCAACCCAATGAGAGTGGCATTACTAAAATAACTTTAAAAGTACTTTCTGCAGTTTAAGTGGCAGTGATGCTCAGACATGGAGGTGTCCGTGTGAGCATGTGAGTGTATGTTTACTCTTTGTTAGCCACACTGTTAAAGTAGAATACACCTTCTCATGATTACAGAACTTTGATTTAATTGGTGCCAAACAGTCCAGATTGATTGAAAGCAGTAAATCCTATGGCATTCATGCTTGGCTTTCATACTCTTTGCCTTTCTTTTTTCTTTTTTTAAAATCAATTTAGATATCATTAAAATGCATCATGGTACCTCTTTGCCACCAAGCCAGTCAAACAGATACCCCTGAAAATATTTTCATGCAGCTGTCGCCTCCTCTGCTGCCTTCTGGAAGCAAGGATAGAGGCACCTCAAGCAAGAAAATATCTCCCAGAGCTTCAGCTGTGTCTTAACAGCTACAACCCAGCTAATTTCCAAGTTCCATATTCCCCTTTCTCCATAGCATTTCAAACCTTCTGAATTATGTACGCTTCTTCAATAGAGTGCTTTATTCCTGGGAAAACAGCAAACATGTGGTCACCTGGGTGCATTGGACAAATCCTGTGGCACTGAGGATGGCCCTGGGGTCCCCAATCATCCAGGACATACTTCAAGGAGCCCCCACAGTCTGGAAGCCTTGCTTCCTGAGGAGTAAGGAAAAATCAGTGAATCAACACCAGTCAGTCTAGGCAACAGTTGTAAAGCCAAACACTATACTACGAAGCCTGGTCCTCACAGTCTTTGGTTTTGTGATATTTTCTGCATTTGAAATTTTGAAAAGAAGTTGGTAGCCTTAGCAAAGACAGCTATCATCTGGCTTCTGTGGCAGAACAAATATGTATCTCCCTGAGGCCTTTTTCTGGATTTTTAAATTTCTGTTTGCCTCCAATTACTCATGGGACAGTAAGAAAATTTCTTTTTAATGTTGGTAAGGCCAGTGCTAACTATCACAGTTGGACAACAAAGTGAAAACAAGGCAGGCGGTCCAAATAAATATGTGAAGGCAAATGGATTCCACCCTTTTCACACATAAATCTCTCAGAAAGCCCCAGGGGCTGGCCTGAAGACAGAGAAGAGTGGCCTTCTAGCTACTCCAGCCACTTGTTCACCTAAAATCCACTCTCAGATGGTGACTGGAGAACTTCTCAGCTAGTCAAAAACAAAAGGAGCAGAAAGGCAGGAGCATCCCAGTTTGTCCGATCCCCCTATGGCATCTTTGATGAGACACAGTTCTATCCCACCAGCTTACAGGGGACTTCTACAGGTGCTCCGTGTTGTATCTAAGAGAAATGTGAGAATATCTGAGCTTTTTGCCTTGAAATTGAACAACATTCATCCCTAATTAGCCCAAAGAACAAGTTACCATTCTTTCACAACAACACTAACGTCAGTAACTTCTATATTTTATGGGAAAGACACAAAACCAGAGAGACCTAAATCTGGGCAGCCCTGCTGTTGTAAAGAACCAAAGGACAGAAGGTGACTAGCACCAGCAGATGAAGAACAGTGTTCACGAATCACACACTGAGACACAGAATGCCACAGTCACCCATGCAGAACTACTGCTCACGGATCCCCAGTGGGATTGCATACAGATTCTATAAGCTAGTCTCCAGCTCTGATAGTCTCAATTTTGAAAAGCAAGCATTTTTACTTTACATGAGTTTGAACTTCTTATTTAATTTTGGATGGGATATTTTTATTTTAATTTATTTCTATTTACCAAAGGAACAAAGGCCTCTATATAAAATACATTCGTTTTCCTTCCCACTTAGAAAGCACACCTTTGTTCATCTCTGATTTTCTGAATTTTTCATGAAATCCTAAAATGATTCCATATGGATTCTGACACAAATATCATGATAAACTAAAGAAAAACTACTAGCTTGAATTCTTGTTTCCACAGCCTCCAGAAGTTATGAAATTAGTCTCAGACAAGTAAGCCTGTGAGGACAGGTCAGCTGCCTTTCTGTTCAAGCTGCTAGATGACCCTCGACAAGGGAGGTAGTGGCCGCCATGCTCTGTGCTTTGGGTCCTGCCTCTCTCTGCTGGCTCTTCCTCTGAAGAGACCACCATCTGGATGTGCTGAGTTGAGGTCCTGTGGTCATGCACAGACTTTGCATAGTCCCATTAAGCTGGACAAAGCCCAGGGGAACTCACTTCTTCCATGACCACATAAGCAGCCAGCCTTTGGGTCTCCTGCAATGAATTTCAAAGAATGGGAACTATGGTTTTGGGGAGCAAATTTGTGAGGCCAATCTTTACAGTGCTGGTGAATGGCAACACACAGAACCGCAGGCATACTCTTGGGTCACATCCATCTCCCTTCTCTGAGCAAAAACATAACAGCTCAGAAGGCAGATGACATTATCTTCCACTGGAACCAGCAGGAATAAGGGAGAGGGAAAACCTCTGCTCTCCTGCATAGATTCACGCTGGCAGTTTCTTAAACCTTCTGTCACTTTCCTCTTGCCTCAACTACTTTTCTTGGCCATAAAAGTGAATGTTCTCACAAGCTAACCCAACTTCTTCCATTTTTCATAGGCTCAAACCTAAAAGGGGCTTCAGAAGGTTACTTCCTAGCAGGAATCTTAAATTCTCTTGCAGGTCACTGCTTTGACATTGGAGCCTGGAGATGAGGGTGCATCTGGGTCTGGAGGGGTCAGAGGGGAGAGTGTGGATTTGTATGCTGTCAGGTTTTATTTTATTTTGTTTGCGCATCATCTTGTTACCTCAGCACTATTTATATCAACAATTCTACCTACCCTTTGTGCACAAAATACAGCACAAAGTTGGCAACCTGAGGGAACTTATTTTTAAGTTTACTTTTTACATACTCCAATAGATAATGGTTTCCTATTTTCCTTTTCTAGGTTCCAATCATAAAACACAGATATACAGATTAACTATACAGAATCAAAAAGAATAGAGGTTGGAAACGATCTGCCTATCTGCCTTCATTTTATGGACAATGGGAGGCTAAGGTGGAGGAGTGATTACCAACGGAAGACACCTCCCAGTCCCCCCACTTTAGTGCTCTACTAGACCATGTCCCTCTGGAACCATGCCAGTCCCCACAACTTTCCTCCTTGACACCAAGGCAGTCCTGATGGCTTGGGAGGAATGTATTCACCTCAGTTTCAAAAGACACTTTGTGAAAAGTACAAGCTAATGTGTTGTTATTTTTATTTTAAATGCTGACTATTTAATTCTAAGGCTGGCGAAAAATACAATAATATTCAATAAATTATATGGGAAAACTTAAGTCATGATTCTTCTGAATCCAATTTATTTCTCCTTGTTAATTTTTAAGTCTATGCTTAGGCCATGGCTACTCAAGGAAGTTAGGCCTTTGTTCAGTCCTCAAACAGGTGAGCTGTGTACAATCACATCTTGTAGCAGCCTCCCCACCACTCTGAAGATTGATACTGTGTCTCCGATTGGTTTATATCAAGGGCAGACAAAAATACTTCCATCTCATGAATTTTGTTTTAATCTATAGCAAGTTGTCATTGAAGGGTAAGAGAAAAAATAATGGTGCAATGTTTAAATTCTTGGTTCCTAAGGAGAACCCCAAAAAGGTACCTTCTCTTCTCCCTTCACTACCCCCAAAATGCCCTCACCACATGTTCTTGGAAGGAAGAGTAGAGGTCACTAAGGATAAACATTCCTTAGTTCCTCAGTGAAAAAGAACTTGAGATCAATCCTGTGCTACCGGTGTCCAAGGGGAAGAAATTTATCTCCTGTGTGATCATAGGAGGTAAATAAACTATAGAATCACAGCCGTGCAGAGTTCTAAAACACCAGTTATAACTGAGCCCAGGCCCAGTTCAGCAAACTGATGCTCCTTCTTGTGAACTAAGACTCTCCTCAGAAAGCTCTCCAGACAACTCAAACAAAATTTAGCCACGTGGAGACCTGTGCAGCTATATGAATGCCAAACTGTAAAGAAGTTCTCCCTCTCCGCCAGGCTTGCTGAAGGCCTCCAGGAATGAGCTCAGAGCCTTTCGTTCTGCTGGAGAGGGGTTGGCAGTCCCACTCTAGGGTTACAGGTGGACCAGTGAGCTCTGATCCAACCTCAGGATGCCCACAGGTCAATTCACACAGACCCTACAGCTCTCAGGCTATTTTCAACGAAGGAAATAATAGCAGGGCTGCAAACTTATCTCTGACGGAGCATTTTCTAACTCCGACTTCCCTTCTTATGGGAATTACATTTCCAGGCAGTTAGAAGCAAAACACTCAAAAGAAAGGGTGCTGGTCCTGCAGGGGACCTGGATTGGCGGCCCTTCTGCTCTCTTAGCAGTGGTCCTTGGACGCATGAGCCTCTGTGTCTTAACATGTAGGGTCCCTTGGACTGGATCCATCCAACCCGGCCACACCCACCAAGCCCTCACAGACACGCACGCACAAAGACACCCCTCCCGGGCTTTCCGGATGCACACCTAGGGTCCAAGTCTCCCCAGAGCGCGAGCGGTCACGCCGGGCCCTGCAGCCCCTGGCCGGTCTTCTCCTTGGCTTTCTTACAGGTGTACAGCCACTTGATGATGCGGGCGTTCCTCTCGATGACCGAGGTGGTGCTGGGCACCTGCTCGGTCAGTTCTTCCTCCTGCAGTCCCTCTTCGCCGCCGCTGTGCCGGGAGAAGCCGCTGTCAGAGGTGGCGACGCTCACGCTGCGGACCTTGAGTGTGACGCGGTCCGACCCCGCGGAGAAATTCTCCCTCCCGAGATCTTCCACCACCTCAGGCTCCAGGCCGCAGAACTGGAAGAAGGTGTCACATTCGGCCAAGGACGCTGAGTAGCGGGAGCTGAGGTCTGACTGCGATCGCTGCAGCCCCCCGCGCCTCGTCCCTCGCAGCTCCGGGACCCGGGACGCAGCCGGGACTCTGGTGGGCGTCCCACAGGGCGCTGCGCGCGCTGGGGGCGCGGGAACGCCGGGGGCCGCGGGGGCCGCAGTAGGGCCGGGCTCGGTCAAGACCGCCTCCTCGCGCCTGGCCCTGACCTCCTCTCCCACCCGGGACGTGTCCGGGGGCGCCGGCGTCCTGTCCTTGCCCGGCCCCTGGAAGAGCTTCTTCACCAGGCCCCCCCTGGAGCTGTCGGCGCCCTGTCCTCGGACGAAGTCGCACTTCTGCCGGTAGATGACCAGGGAGTCGGGTCTCAGCGGCTTCCGAGCGATGGCCCTGCGCGCCACGGCACCGGGGACGCGAGCCGGAGGCCGAGGGTCGCCCGCGGTCCCTTCGCTCACCCCGGGGCTGCTGCCCTCGGGAGCCGGGCCCGGGCCGGCTCCCGGCGGGCCCCGCACGTACTTGGCGCGGTCGGCCGCCAGCCTCTCCACCGCGCTCCTGCGTGCGGGCACCACCGCGTCCCGGACCCTGGGCGCCTCGGGGTGCCGGGTCAGCAGTCGCTCGTTGGCGGGCGCGTCCGGGGCCGGCAGGGCACGCATCCTCGGCGCTCGGCTGGTGCTCGGCGCCCCGTGGAAACGCGCTCCGCCCGCGCTTCCTGTGCGTCTCGGGCCAATTCCGAAGTCCGCGCCGGGTGCGGAATGGCGCCCAGGCGCCAGCCGGCCCAGGTCCAGAGTCTGGCAGGCCCGAGTCTGCACCTATCGGCCCCCGGCCCCCGCGCCCCCGCCCCGCTCCCCTCCCTCCCGGCGCAGCTCCGGGCTCAGGACGCCCCTCGCCGGGCTCCACCCTCACCTTCCGCCGGGCCCGCCTCTCACCTCGCGCGGCGTAGCCACACCAGGTTCCGCCCCCAGCACCTCGCGGCTGCGCAGCCGGTCGCCCCGAGCCGCGCGGGCGGACTGCGGCCGGGGGCTGCGCGACCAGGCAGGGCTGCCCCGCGCGGGAAGGGCCAGGCGGTCCCCCGGGGCGGAGGAGCCCGGAACAGCTGAGCTCGTTCAGCCCGGCATCGGCCGCCTCCTCCGCTCCGACGGCTGCCTGGGGCCACCGCCGACGCTGGCACTTCCGGACTGGGGGAGGGCAGGGTGAGCCGGCTGGCAGTCCCCACGCCCGAGCCGGTGTCCTGCGTCCTTTGCATTTTTAAAGTGACCTCTGCGTGTTTCGAAACTTTCGACTTTCCTTAATTTTCTGAGGTTTACTCCTGAGCACGTACGCTTACCAGAAAGGAAACGGATGTAAAAGGAAAGAGGACTCATTGCACCACAGGGCTAGGCTATGTGTCAGGTAAAAAGAATCTGGGAACTCAGCAGAGACCTGGACTGAGTTCAGACACGGTCACTGGCCAGCCATGGGTCAGACCAGGCCACCAGGTGCGGAGCCTCATGGCAAGAACAGGCTGGCGGTAGAGATGAGGCTCGAGGGAGTTGGGAAAAAACGACTAAAATCCCAGAGTGACTGCTGTTCTTCCTGTAACCGAGGCGATGGGGAACCGTTCACCAGGGCAGTGGATCAGCTTAGGAATGCTAAAAGTCTAAGAGAAAATATTTCCAAAATTCCATTTTTTCCAAAAGTTGCACAAAGGACAAGGTATTTGCTGGAGGAGTGAAAGGTCCATTTTATCTCTTATGTTAAAGCCAACTCCAAGATACACTGACCTTTCAAAGTTGTGGTTGAGTGCAACACAGCAGCCTGTGGATGGCGGACAGGAGGGTTCTCAAGGTCTGGGCGGATTTTGTCTCGCCTCTTGAGTGCCAGTGGACACCAAAAGGGGCTGGTTGTGCGTCAGCAGTTGCAGCCCCGGCTGACCGCCATCGCCTGATGATCAGAGAACTGCAGCTCGGTTGGCCAGTGGGTCTTTAGACCTTCAGTTCCTGTGAGGCTAAATCCCATAGTCAGGAATAGAAGCCCAACAAGAAACCAGGTCTCCTGAGAGCCAGACCACCCAGATAGTATCCTGGGAAAGTGTTATAGTCACGGGAAAAGAAGACTATGATCCATTAGGTAAGGGGGGGGGGGGGGGGGGAAGCAAAGAGTAAGAGTGGGGTTTAGAGAGGGCAGGATGCTGGGTTGGGCACATTGTTTCCCACAGCTGATGGGAGCCCAAAGTCTAGCCTTTTTTTCCCCTCAGGCAGCATGGTCTCTTCTTGTCAGAGGGGGGGAAAATATATATATATATATATGTTAAATTGCTTGGTCCAAAGTGGCTACCTTATTTAATTTGTACTTCTTCCTGTGCAATTACAGCAGTTCTGAGAGAACTCCTAAGCATGGGGCCCCTGGGATGTGTCTGAGCCCGGGTGCCTTATTTATTCACTGAGTCCTTTTGGACACATAACAAACGTTTCAGGATCTTTATTTTGTCATTTGTAAAATTCTCACTTTTATAGCTTAGAACATTCATTGCTTGATATTGAGCACTAAATAAATGTTAATCTGAACAACCCAGACTTAGGTTTCAGCTCTGTTTCCTCTTAAGGCTATAAGGCTGGACCCCTCAGTGCCTCTGGTTGCTCATCTATAAATCAGAGCTCATAATATCCACTTTGCTAAGGTTTTTGCTAAGTTAATGAGATTATGTACATAAAGGGCTTAGGACTACTTCTGGCACAGAGCAAATTGTCACTAAATGTTAAATTTATTATTTTGCTGATGATGGTTATAAATTAGTTGCTTATCAAATTTTAAATACAGTTAGTAAATTTATGTGTGAGTACTGAACATATTAAGAATAAAAGTAGGGCGCCTGGGTGGCTCAGATGGTTAAGCGTCTGCCTTTGGCTCAGGTCATGATCCCGGAGTCCTGGGATCGAGTCCCGCATCGGGCTCCCTGCTCTGCGGGAAGTCTGCTTCTCCCTCTGCCTCTCTCTCTCTCTCTCATGAATAAGTAAATAAAATCTTTAAAAAAAAAAAAAAGAATAAAAGTAAAACTATAAATGAAGTTGTATTTAAAACATTGCTGCTGGACAAAACTATATATCCATAATTTTCTACCCATTTGACATAATTTACTGGAAAAATGGAATAGTAAGATAATTACAAGAAAACTGCCTAAGTGTTTTTTTTTCTAATAAAGATTTTATTTATTTATTTGACAGCGAGACATAGTGAGAGCAGGAACACAAGTAGGGGGAGTGGGAGAGGGAGTAGCAGGCTTCCTGCTGAGCAGGGAGCCCGATGTAGGGCTCGATCCCAGGACCCTGGGATCATGACCTAAGCCGAAGGCAGACACTTAACGACTGAGCCACCCAGGCACCCCTAAGTAAAGTGTTCTTGTTGCTCAATTTGTAGCTTAAACTTTGACCTAATTTCCTTCCTGGTATCACCTCAAAAGACTTGGTCAGAGCGGGAGAAAGTGGTTATGGATCCAGTGATCCACAAACTCTATTTCTAAGAATTTATCGCAAGGAACCAAGAAGAGATGTGTGCACAGTATTAGGACTTTCATTGCAGACAAATAGTTGAAGTCAACCTACATTCAACAACAGGAGGAAGGGCTCGGTGATGTGTGATACTCCATGGGATAGTATTATCCAACGATTTACCATCATACTTCTACACAGTGTCTTATGGAGTAAGAAATTATCATAATATATGTGAATTTTTTAAATTATTACAAATATAGTAGCAGTCTGGATAAATTTCTAGAAACACAAAACCTCCCAAGACTACATCATGAAGAAATGGAAAATCTGAATACACCTATAACTAGTAAGGAGATTGAATCAATAATCAAATTTCTCCCAAAAAAGAAAAGCCCTGGGCCTGATGATTTCACTGATCAAACATTTAAAGAACTAATACCAATCCTTCTTAGCTTTTCCCCAAAAATCAAAGAGGAGGGAACACTCCCTAACTCACTTTATAAGGCCTGCATTATCCTGATACCAAAGCCAGACAAAGACACTGCAAGAAAACTACAGATCAATGCCCTGTGAACATCAATGCAAAAATCCTCAACAAAATTCTAGTGAACAGAATTCAGTAGCATATTGAAAATAACTGTATACACCATAACCAAATGGAATTTATTCTTGGAATGCAAGGATGGTTTACCATACGAAATTTGATCAAAATAATGTTCCACATCCACAGAATGAAGGGAAAAAAAACACATGATCATCTCAATTGATGCAGAAAAAAGCATTTGACAAAACAATACACTTTCATGATAAAAACACTCAACAAACTAGGAATAGAAGGAAACTATTTCAACATAATAAAAGCCATTTGTGAAAAACCCACAGTGAATATTATATTTAATGATGAAAGACTAAATTTTTTTTTCTCTAAGATCAGGAACAAGGCAGGGATGCTTGCTTTTACTACTTTTATTCAACATAGTACTGGAAGTTCTACCAGAGCAGTTAGGCAAGAAAAAGACATAAAATCATCCAAACTGGAAAAGATGAAGTAAAATTTTCTCTGTGTACAGATGATATGATCTTATACATAGAAAACCCTAAATATGGTGTGCACATACACACACACATACTGTTAGAATGAAAAATTAAATTCAGCAAAGTATCAAGATACAAAGCCAATATAGAAAAATCAATTTCAGGGGCACCTGGGTGGCTCAGTCATTAAGCATCTGCCTTCGGCTCAGGTCATGATCCCAGGGTCCTGGGATCGAGCCCTGCATCAGGCTCCCTGCTCCGTGGGAAGCCTGCTTCTCCCTCTCCCACTCTCCCTGCTTGTGTTCCCTCTCTCGCTGTGTCTCTCTCTGTCAAATAAATAAATAAAATCTTTAAAAAAAAAAGGAAAAATCAATTTCATCTTTATACACTAACAAACAATCTGAGAAGAAAATTACAAAAAACAATTATATTTATAATAGCATCAAAAAAGCAAAATACTTAGGAAATAACTTAAACAAGGAAGTTAAAGACTTGTATGATGAAAACCACAGTTCTGAAAGAAATTTTTAAAAGATGTAAATAAATGGAAAAAAATGCCATGTTTATGGATTAGAAAACTTAATCTTATTAAAATGTCAATACTACCCAAAGAAATCTACAGATTGTTTAATCCCTATCAAAGTCCCAATAACATTTTTGCAGAAATAGGGAAAAACCAACCCCAAAATTCACATGGAATCTCAAGGGACCTCAAATAGTCCAAACAATCTTGATAAAGAATAATAAAACTGAAGGACTCACCTCCCTGATTTCAAAACTTAATACAAGGCTACAGTAATCAAAAGAGTGTGGTATTGCCATAAAAACCATGGAATCAAATAGCCTAGAAATAAGCCCTGATATATATGATCAAATGATTTTCAACAAGGGTGCCAAGACAATTCAATGGAGGAAAGTACAGGCTTTTCAGTGAATGGTGCTGGAAAATGGTATCCACATGCAGAAGAGTGTAGCTGAACTCTTACCTAACTTCACATACAAAATTTAACTCAAAATGGACCAAGAACCTACATGTAAGACCTAAAACAATAAAACTCTTAAAACAGAAGACAAAATCCTCATGATACTAGATTTAGCAATGATTTCTTGTATGTGACACCAAAGGCCCAGGCAACAAAAGGAAAAGAGACAAGTGGTACTTCATGAAAATCAAAACGTTCTGTGCATCAGAGGCACCATCCTTAGAGTACAACAGCAACCCACAGAATGACAGGAAATGCTTGCCAACCATGTATCTGATGAGGGAGTAAATCCAGAATTACAGAGAAATCCTACAACTCAAGAACACAAAACCAAAATAAAACAACAACAACAAAAAATTCAAAAGTGGGCAAAGGATTTGAATACACATTTCTCTAAGAAAGATTATAAAAATGGCCAATAAACATGTGAGAAGATGCTCAACATTAGTAATCATTATATAAATGCAAATAAAAACCACAATGAGTTATCACCCCACAGCCATTAGGATGGCTAATAAAAAAAAAAAAAAAGGCAGAAAACAACTAGTGCTGATGAGGAGTTGGAGAAATGGGGACCCCTGTGCATTGTGCTGGGAATATAAAATAGTAAGACACTATGGAAAACAGCATGGTGGTTCATCAAAAAATTAAAATAGAATTACATGTGATCCAGCAATTCCACTTCTGGTTATATATCCAAAACAATTGAAAGCAAGGTCTCAGAGATATTTGCACACCCATGTTCATAGCAGCCTTATTCACAATAGCTGAAATATGGAAGCAACCCAAGTGCCCATCAATAGATGAATGGGTAAGCAAGTTGTGGTATATCCATACAACGGAGTATTATTCAGCCTTAAATAGGAAGACAGTTCTATAATACACTACAACATGGATGGATCTTCACATCATGCTAAGTGAAATAAGCCAGTCACAAAAAGACAAACACTCTATGATTCCACTTATATGAGGTACTTAGAATAGTCAAAATTATGAAGACAGAAAGTGTAATGGTGGTTTCCAGAAGCTAGGAAAAGGGTAGAATGGGGAGTTATCTTTTGATGGGGACAGGGTTTCTGTTTTACAAGATAAGAAGTTATGGGGATGGGTGATGGTGCTGGTTGCACAACAATTCGAATGTATTTAATAACACTGAACTGTACACTCAAAAATGGTTGATATGGTGACTGTTGGGTTATAGGTATTTTGCCACAAAAAATGAAAAAACACAAAAGTGCAGTAAAACTATACAATGGAGTATTACTCAGTAATAGCAAGGAATGAACTATTGATACACCCAACTTAGATGAGTCCACAAGGAATTATGCTGAGTGAAAAAAGCCCATCCCAAAAGTTTACAGACTGTATGAGTTCATTTGTATAGAATTCTCAAAATGACAAAATTATGGAAATGGAGAACAGATTAGTAGTGCCAGGGCTTAGGGACAGAAGTAGTTGAAAAGAGGGTCTAACTATAAAAGGACAACATGGGGCATCTTGTGGTGATGGACATGTTCTCTATCTGGACTGTACTCACATCAGTATCCTGGCTGTGATATTTTATTACCATTTCATAAATATTACCCTTGAGGGAAACTGGGTAAAGGGCATACTGGACCTTTCTCTATTATTTCTCACATCTGCATGTTAATCTATCTTTTTTTTAAATCTCAAAGTGTGTTTAATAATTAAAAAATAAAAATAGTAATATAAATAAGTGAATAAATAAATAGGTGTATCAGTTATATTTACTCCAGTACTTCGGTCTCAGAGTACATTGTAGAGCATAATAAGTATTTTTTGAGCACTTATTATATGAAGAGCACTGTTCTAGCTTCCAAAGATACAGAAACAAACAATGATAATAAAAAACAATAAGCTTGAACCATACTTAATATATACATCTGTTTTCAAATTAGGTTAATATTAGTTGTTTTTTGCTTTAATGATCAGTGTTTGCTAAATTTGTTTTCTGTTATGAATGTTATTTATGACTACAGATTTTAAAGTAAAACACTAAACACATCTATTTACAAATAACCACAATTACTCTAAAGCATATTAATTATCTTCAGATCGAATACATAAACAGAAAAACCACTAATGTGCTCATTCACCTTTCCTGTGACAACAGACTCTAACATATATTCACATAATGGTTATAAAGATTCATTTGATTAAAATAACACTATACTATTTTAATGAATTTCTTAAGAGAAGGTTACATATATAAAAAAAAAGTTTACATATCTTTTTAAAGTTTGTTATTTGAATACATTTGGTAATATGTCCTCCTTCCTCAATTAATGAGTTAAGAAGAACATGGAGATAATACCCTGGAATTTATCAGTCATTTAAAACTGCAAAATGATAGTGATCCAAAGCGTTTTGATTCCCAGTGATTTTATGCAATATGTATCACCCATTGACAGTAAGTTACTAAAATTCCTATGGAAAATATTCTTTATTTTGAAATTAAAGTGAAAAAATATAAGTGAATAAAATGCTTTATAAATGCATGTGCAAAGTACTAATGTGGCTAATGTTTTATAATACATGATGGTTCAGATAAAAATTAAGGGAAATATCTGCTATTTTTAATATATGTACATACACATTGATGTGTGAATGTGTGTATAACATGAGTTCTGTGTTTAATATATACACAGTTCCTGGGGTGCCTGGGTGGCTCAGTTGGTTAAGCGACTGCCTTTGGCTCAGGTCATTATCCTGGAGTCCCGGGATCGAGTCCCACTTCAGGCGCCCGACATCATACTATTTTTTTTTTCTTTTCTTTAAGATTTTATTTATTTATTTGACAGAGAGAGAGAGAACACAAGCAGGGGGAGCGGCAGGTAGAGGGAGAAGCAGGCTTCCCGCTGAGCAGGGAGCCCAACGCGGGATTTGATCCAGGGACTCCAGGATCATGACCTGAGCCGAAGGCAGTCGCCGAACCGACTGAGCCACCCAGACGCCCCTCCTCCAGGCATTTAATTTAATTTAATTTATTTATTTTTGTAAAGATTTTATTTATTTATTTGAGAGAGAGAATGAGATAGAGAGAGAGCATGAGAGGGGGGAGGGTCAGAGGGAGAAGCAGGCTTCCGCTGAGCAGGGAGCCCGATGCGGGACTCGATCCAGGGACCCCAGAATCATGACCTGAGCTGAAGGCAGTCGCCCAACCGACTGAGCCACCCCGGCGCCTGACATCATACTATTTTTTTTTTCTTTTTTTTAAGATTTTATTTATTTATTTGACAGAGAGAGAGAGAACACAAGCAGGGGGAGCGGCAGGTAGAGGGAGAAGCAGAACCCCCACCGAGCAGGGAGCCTGATGCGGGACTCGATCCCGGGACTCCAGGATCATGACCTGAGCCAAAGGCAGTCGCTTAACCAACTGTGCCACCCAGGTGCCCCATGATTTTATTTATTTAAGAGAGAGAGAGCATGAGAAGGGGGAGGGTCAGAGGGAGAAGCAGACTCCCCGCCGAGCAGGGAGCCTGATGCGGGACTCGATCCCAGGACTATGACCTGAGCCAAAGGCAGTCGCTTAACCAGCTGAGCCACCCAGGCGCCCTATTCTTTTTTTTTTTTTTAATTTATTTTTTTTTAAGATTTATTTATTTATTTATTTATTTGAGAGAGAGAGAGAGAATGAGAGACAGAGCACGAGAGGGAAGCGGGTCAGAGGGAGAAGCAGGCTCCCCGCCGAGCAGGGAGCCCGATGCGGGACTTGGTCCCGGGACTCCAGGATCATGACCCCAGCGGAAGACAGTCGCCCAACCGACTGAGCCACCCAGGCACCCGACATCATACTATTTAATAATAACCACAAAGCCATCACTAGTAGAGCAGCTGAGACTGTTCTGCCAACATCAAGTGACTGTTACTACAATGGTTCTATTTGGACACTGTTCCAGCTACTTTATGGGCTAAGTAGTGGTTGTGATGGATTATCCATAATATCACCATTTACAACATTGTTTCTATAAAAAGGTATGTTTGGAGTTCCTTTAAATTTACTTACAAATGGACTTTGGAAACATATCCATTTGTAATATGCCTATACTTTCATTGTAACAATATTAGTATCTTTTATAGCAAATGCATTTAACTATATATAACATGATGATATTTTAAAACATTAACACGAACTTTCTCAGTGTTTCCTTTTCCTATGTAGGAGCATCAAAGTCATTCTCTGCTCAATACTTCAGAAGAAGGGGATGACACAAGAGAGAGATGGATTCAGCAACGTATTTCCTGGCATTTGGGAATCGGCAGCTCAGCCCTACCTCCAGACTAGATTTAGAATTCCCCTGGACCTACACTGGATGAAGAAATTATAAAAGAAATTAAAAATGAGTGGCTATGGATAATGGTGGGTTTCTCGGCCCTACCCCCTGCCCCTCTCCCTACAGCTGAGCTCTACAAGTTATGGGGGTATGTCAGGGAGGAGACAAAACATGATGACAGACTGGGGATCTGAAGGCAGAGGATGTCTGTGTGTCATCCCTACACACATCTCTTGTCAGGGGACATGCATCATGGACTGATTCCTCAGAGCTGCATCTGGACACCTCATGGTGGGGAACAGGACTCAGCAAAAACCTACATGGATGGATGGCCAGAGGCCAGAGGAAGCAAGGACAATTCAGTAGATCCAGTACAGACAGATGTCAACCATAAATGCACACCTGCCCTGTGCCTGATATAGCCTCCAGGAGCCTAGACAGGATCCTGAGTGATCGAGTGGGCAAAAAATACAAACCGAGAGTAAAAGGGGATCTGGAAATTCTTTTCATGCACTTTAGGAACTAAATGGACATTTGTGAGCAAGACTGTTGTCATAAACATTCTAAGACTCCTTTTGAGGAGGAGTATTTTGATTACAAACCATAGACTTACAGAAGTTTCATTTTGCATTAAAACGCATGTTAAAAGTTAGGAATTATATTTATTTTTCATATGAATCTCGTCTCATGGAGTCATTTTCATTTTACTGATTAAAGATACATGTATTGAGCACCTATTATATGCCAAATGCTCCGCTCCACACTTTCAAATATATTAACTCATAGAAAACTAAGAACAGAAGAGAACTCCCTGAATCTGGTAAAGAAGCCCTATGTTTACTTTCAGCACTCATGATGCTTGACACTAGATTTTTAAAGCTTTTCCTAAAGATGGCAACAACATGAGGGTACTCATTGTTCCCATGCAGCAGGAACAAAACAGTGAGGGGGGAAAGTAATTGCAGGGTATAAGAACTGATTAAAGAGGCACTGTTGTCCTTATTTATAGGCAATATAATTGATAATGTCAGAATTTCAAAAGAATCTGTATAGAATTATTAGGACAAACAAGACATTCAGCAAGATTATTGGACATAAGATCAACATCTAAATATCAAACAGTACTCATGTACATGATATGTAACAATCAAATTGAAAATATAATAGGAAAATATGGTCAAGACATGAAACTAAGAAAGTCCATAGGTATTCCAAGGTATCTGGTAAGGTATCTCAAAAATATACAAAACCTGGATGTGGAATAATACAAAACATTTTTAAGGATATAAATGAAGATCTAAATGAACAGAGAATTTAAAAAAAATGAACAGAGATACAACTTGTTCATAGACGGATGGATGATATTATAAAAATGTAGATTATCTCTGAATTTTTTTTAAAAAGCAACAACGCAATTGGAAATAAAATTCCAACTTTTTTTCATAGACCTTGACAATTCAAAAAATCGCTTGCAAGAATAAAGTTCCGATATACTGCCTGGCATGGTAGCCACTAGCCACACATAGCTACTAAGCACTGGAAATGTGGCTAGTCTGAATGAAGATGTGGCATAAATGTTATATTTTGTATTGAAGAAATGGTATTTTATATATTTTGGATTAAATAAAATATATTATTAGGTTTTAAAAAAGAGTAAAGGTCCAAAAATGGTTAACACAATTTTTAAAAGTTGAAAGGAGGAAGGGATTTTTCACTAACAGATATTTAAGACTTACTATAAAATTACAGTAATGAATAGAGTATGATATTCTTGCAAAGATAGATAAATAGATAAGTTAAAAATAGCCTTGAATTAGATATAATATAGGTAGCATTTAAAATTAGTGGGTGGTAAATGTTCATAACAGTTTGAGGACAATTGTCTTTATGAATAGAAAATTACTATATCTCTTTTTCTCAACAAACACAAAGGTAAACTCTGATGGATTAAAGAACCAAAATGAAAAACATAACTTTACAGCAAAAATATTAAAAATTTTCAGGGTGCCTGTGTGGCTCAGTTGGTTAAGCATCCAACTCTTGATCTCAGCTCAGGTCTTGATTTCAGGGTCCTGAGTTTAAGCCCCACATTGGGCCTCATGCTGGGCATGGAGCCTACTAAAAAAAAAAAAAAGAAAAAGAAAAAGAAAAAAATTTTCAAAAGATTTCTTAAATAAGACATAGATAATAGTAATAACAAAAGAAGCATCTGATAGTTTAACCACATCACAATTATAAAAACTTATGTATCACAAAAGAACATATAATAAAAGGGAAGCCACACAATAGGAGAGGATATGTACAATATATCTAATTGACAAATGTTAGAATTCACTTTATATAAAGAACCTCCACTAACAAATTAGGAAACACAAATATTTCAACAGCCATATGTCAAAGGCAATTCACGGAAGAGAAAATGCAAATAGCTGACAAACATATAGAAAGGTTAAGCTCATAATAATCAGAAATTATAAACAATAAGGAAATATTTTGCACTGGTATGATTGGTCAAACTTAAAATATTCTGACCATGGCATTGATTTAGAGAAATGTAAACATACACTGTAATTGGAATATAAATTGGCAGAATCACTTTGGAGAGCCATTGCACACTATCTGGTAAATTTAAAGATGAAAACACTGTGCCACCTACCAATTTAAGTTTTGAGTGTATTGTCTGATTATATACATGTTGATAGGGAAACATGACATGTTTATGTGTAATAGAAAAAAAAGAAAGGCAACAACCCCAATATCCATTGGTAGGGAACTATAATGATAAGTTTTGATTACTTATACAATGAATGCATTAAAGTAGCTCACATGAATGAACTTTATATGTATTGACTTACATAAATCTGAAAAAACAGCATTTCGTATAAAGCAAATTACAGAACACTATGTACATTTTAATATTTTAATAAATTAAGAAGAATCAGAATCAATACATTATTTTACATCTGCAACTATGAAAAATAATATAGAAATATGGTGTGAGTATACAGTGAACTTACCATAGAAGTTTCCTCTGGGGAGAGAAAACAGGACAGGGGTCTCAATTAAAGATGCAATGTTTATTTTCAGGAATATGAAAACAATTTAGATCTCATACTCTGTTATTGTTTCTTGCTCTCAGAATAACCCTTTAATATGAAATGTCCATGTGTCATTTACTAGCTCTCTTTTCTCTTTCGCTTGTAGTTGGTATTGGTGGTGATATGGACAATTCCAGTGTTTAAGGGAATGTGTTGGGGTGTAGCTACTATTGTAATGTTGAGGTAGTGGTAGCTGGGACGTTACAAACAGAACTTCAGGAGAAGAGGTGGAGGGTTAACGTTTCCCTGCTAGGAGAAACACTGAGACAAAAGTTTTCACCTGCAGCTGGAATGTTTAAGAACTAGCCAGTCAGCTGCCGCAACGTGTGAAATAGGAGCATTAATGGTAAGGCTTGAAAGACTGGTTAACTCCATATCAGGGAGGGCCTGGTAGGTCATTACTAGAGTCTGCATGTGATTCAGAGAGCAAAAAGTGAGCACCAGAGTGAAAGGATCGTACGGATACATACACTGATGCTGATAGAGCAGTAGTGGGATGGTTTGAGGTAGTGAGGGATTGAGAGACAAAAGGCAATCGGAGAGTATTATAACTTTATGAGATACTGACAGTGACACATGGGTAAGAGAGTGGATATGATGCTTGCGTTTACGTGTCACCTTGGCTGGGCCACCATGCCTGGCTCTGTGGTCAAACAATATTCTGGATGTTTCTGTGAGGGTGTTTTGGATGGGATTAACATTTAAATTGTGGACTTTGAGTAAAGCAGATTGCTCTCCATAATGTGGGTGGGCCTCATCCAAGCAGTTAGAAGCCCTGGTGAGAACAAAGACCGAACTCTCCCAGCATGGAAGAATTCCATGGGACGGAACTGCAGCTCTGGCTTCCCTTGGATCCCCAGTCTGACAACTTAGCCTGAAGACTTTGGACGTGCTAGCCTCCATAATCACCTGAGTCAACTCCTCAAAATAGATCTCTTTAGATATACACATCCTATTGGTTCTGTTTCTCTAAAGAACCTTGACCAATACAGTGGGATAAGAAATGGGAGATTGGATAGAAAATATATTGGGATGGCTAAGTCTGCAGAGACTGGCAATTGCTTGGATAAGGAAAGAAAGAGGAAGAAAAGAACTTGGTAGGTTCTAGACTATTTGACTCAGAGAATGGAAAGGCCTCAAATTTGTAAGTCAATATGAAGGGGTGGGTATTTAAGGAGAAAGTAATTAGCTCCATTTGGGACATCTTTAGTTTAGGTTTTAGTAGGCTCTTTGAATGGAAACAACCAGTAACCAGATATAGTTGTGGACATGAAGCTTAGAGGAGGTGTGTGAGCAGGGAGACAGACAGAATACAGGAGCCAACTGAGCACAACCAAGGCAATGGAAGATAAAACCAGGGCCCAAACACAAGTGTAAAACGAAAGAGAGAGAATGTGTGTGCACACATGTATGTGTGTGTGTGAGAGAGAGAGAGAGAATCTCAAACCAAGACCAATACAGACTGTTGTGTGTGTGTGTGAGAGAGAGAGAATCCCAAACCAAGACCAGTACAGACTGTTGTGTGTGTGTG
>NW_023270301.1:71638-76730 GCF_011800145.1 Mirounga leonina
GAGAGAGAGAGAGAGAATCTCAAACCAAGACCAGTACAAACTGCTGTGTGTGTGTGAGAGAGAGAGAGAGAATCCCAAACCAAGACCAATACAGACTGCTGTGTGTGTGTGTGTGTGTGTGTGTTGGGTGGGGTTCTGGGACCAGAAGAGAAGTCTAGGCTAGAGTATGGACCTGGGCAGTTTGGGTACTGCCGTATCCAAGGAGGGAATTTCAAGAAGAGGTGATTGTGAGTAACTGCTGGAGTTTGGCCAGAGTGTGGTTTTCATTGAGTGAGGGACATAGATGCTGCTTACACTGAATTAATAAGAGAGTAAGTGGTGTAGAATGACAGATATAAACAGGGTCATTTTCAGAGTGGAAAACTAGAAGGATGATAACCTGAAAAGCGGGCTACAAGAAAGACAATAGTTTTCTAAATAAGATTACTTTGTATTGAGTCAATTAAGCCAAACAAACAAAACCCCAAACCCCTGAAAACTTAGATAAAATCCAAGTATTGAAATCTCACTGCTTATGTTACCACAAGCCCACAGATGAAATCATGGATGGTATTCAATCTTACCATCTTCTTTTGGTCACAGCCACTCTGGCCAAGGAGCTTAGGAAATCCTTTCACATGTGGAACTTATCAAGTCCCCAGGAGGCACTCCCATCCCTTCTTCACTTCCTTTTTCTATTATTTATTTAAGAAGAGTGAACCTTGAGAGTAAAATCCATTCATCACTTACTTTTCCCCCTTTGCAATAGTGTTGAGTTTGGTGGGGATGCAGACATTCCGTTGGAGTGTCTAGAGAAACACGCTGCTGGGTACTGTTCTTCTGAAGTGGCCCACATGCAGGGGGCACACCTCATCTACTGTGGGACACGTAGGCACCTGGGGGGTGCTCTTTAGAAGTAGATGGGAGAAACTGAGTCATAAGGTCATGAGGTGCTCTCTGTTGCCTACCCATGGCCAGACTGTGGCTTTACAATGGACTATCCTCAGTCAAGAGTGTAAAGTTATATTAAAATGGAACTACTGGCTTCCATTCTAACAGACACAGTGTCAGATAAAAATTACTGAAAATACCTTCTCACAGTCAAAAGGCCATCAGTGCCAGAAACTGATCAAATTAGGGAAACTTTTTAAATATTTCACAAAGATTATAATGAGAAGATGACACTTCTTTGGTGCAGATGGTTTAATAACTACTCAGTGGGAGAGACTAGAGGTTATTTGCATGTCTCTTTATTATTTTTAAGTCTTTTTTCCCATTCTAAATGTAACACAGAAATCTAAAACAAGAAAATACTTTCCATGGCACCTAGTATGTATAAACTCATTGAGCAGGACTGCAAGGGGCGTGCTGGTCCCAAACCACACCTGGCTTAGGCTAAGCCCTTCCAAGTTGACTCTGGATGCTGTGCTGGTGCTAAAGCATTCCCCTGCAGTTCACACCACCCCCCTGCCTTCTCCCACACACCTTTCAGACTAACTGCCTCTTCTCTCCTCCTTGTCTCTCTTGCTCTCCTTCTGAAACTGCCCAGCAGACCCACCCAGGTCTACACAGGAAACTTGAAAGGAGATCATAGTCTGCCTGGTATTGTCAGGTGTGTTGTTTTTAAAACCTTATGCGATATTTTTCCAATCATATTATGTAGGTTTTTCAAGGCCAGAACCTTTCCTTTCTGTATTGAGTCCCTAACAACTAGCAGAGTATCTGCATTCAGTGGGTAAGCAATAAAGTTTGTTAACTGATTTGTGTTTTCATACTCCTGATCAATTACTGACATTGATCAATATCAATACCTTTCAGCTACCTCTCTAAATATATTCATTAAATCATGAATCATTTGGATTTTTATTAACATGTTCTCATGCTCTAGTTTCATTCCACAATCAGAAGCTTAATTACAATAGTCAGTTTTTGTTCTGTTTGACATCAGTTTCTATGTGCATATAATGGCAAGTCCCTGAATCTAATGAGGGAGCTAAATTACAGTTTCTAATTTTCAAAATAATTAAGTTCCATTCTTTGATGAATGGTTTCTTGCCTTCTTTTACTCACACTGAGGAATTTGAAAAATGACGTTATTACTTAAGAGCTTTGGTTTGTCCTAGTTAGGCTAAGTCACAGCTATGACAGCATGGTAATGATAATGAAGACTGGATGCAGGATTTATTACAGTAAATTGCATAAACATTAAAATAATTTTTTCAAGCTGAGTTTGTGAAACAAAATACAAATTATTTTCTCCAATAAATAAACACTTTCATTTTCAATAGAACCAGTGCACAAAAGGGCTTCCCACTATTCTTATGAATCAGGGTTAGAGTAGGCTTGCTGTAAGAGACAGAAGATCTGGTTATAGCTAGGGCGAGCATAGATCTGTGTTTGACTGGCACTAACCCAGTTTATGCTTGTTATTCTCACCTGATTATTAATATTGTCCCTTTATTTTATTTTTTTAAGATTTTATTTATTTATTCATGAGAGACAGAGAGAGAGAGAGGCAGAGGGAGAAGCAGGATCCCAAGGAGCAGGGAGCCCGATGCGGGACTCGATCCCAGGACCCTGGGACCATGACCTGAGCCGAAGGAAGACGCTTAACCATCTGAGCCACCCAGGCGCCCTGTCCCTTTACTTTGAAAAATCTCCTCATTTGAATGATAACCCATATATCCCCGTGAGTTATAAAGTCAGTTCTACCCAGTTGTGTGTCTTTGTGTAGATTAATTAATTTTAGCTGGGCTCAGGTTCCCATTCTTAAAATGAGAAGGTCAGCCTAGGTGACGCCTCAGGTCTGTTTGGCTCTGCTGTTGTGAGGAAAGCACGGTTAGGTCTAAAGAGTGATGTTTCTTCTGGTTTTCTGGTTCTCAGGAAAACAAAATTCTTCACTGAAGAAATTCAAAGAAAGGTGTCCTTAAAATAAAACAACAATGCAAACACTGCTCTCTGATCAGACTCTGGTGTGCTATCACTTGCTAAGCTTCATGGGGCTCTTGTAAAGGCTTGTGAAGAATGACAAAGCTCTCACAACAATCCACTTTGCCCTACATAGGCCTCTAAATTAGATAACCTTCATGTCGTCTAGGTATAGAATCTGCAGGAGGCTGTGGGCCGGTGGGGGAAAGCTGGAAGAAACAACATGAACAACAACAAGACCTGTAAAGGGGAGCTGCTCGCAGGGCACACCATGCTGCGGGTGGGGCTGGCACTGCCTCTGAGACAGTACGTTAGGAATGCATCTACTGCAAGAGGGATTTCCAGCCCAAATGCCCAGGATATTTGAGATCTTCACAAGTAATACAAGGGATCTATAAACTATTTTCAAGACTTTGAAAATCCAAATGGAAATTGTTCATCTACTTTACAGCTGATTAGCTTAACCAGAGTATCAGATTCCTGTGCTTTCAGTCAGCATTTTGTGAACCTCTTGTGATGATAGCGGGGCAGGAAACATAAGCAAACAGAAGAAAGGCTGGTTGAGACAATTCAGGAAACGAATGGAATGATTCTGACCTTACTCTACTCATGTACAGCATCAGAGTCACGTGCAGTCCAGGTGTTACCTACAACACACCTCGAGTACTTTTTTAGCTTGGCAATTATGAAGGGGATAAAAGGCCTTGTTGAGAACAACTGAGAGTATCCTGCAATGAGAACAAGACAGACGTTGCTTCAATATAAGATTTGCACGCGAGATTACATGACAGAGATGCCCATGTCAGACAGTACTTCCTTCTTCTTCATGCTCTGCTCTGTAACTACCCCTTTCAGGGTAGCTGGGGACATTGCTCTCGTTTGGATGCTGTTCCTTCCAGACACAGAAAACCTGTGTGTGTGTCATGAGGTCTTGCCCTGTGCCATCTCTGCTACATACTTCCCTTGTCTTGTTTTGTTGCTGTTGTTGTTTTTCTGTGTGTTTTTGTTTTGTCTTGTTTTAATGAGTGACGGTTCTTGGATTTTGCTGAGGCATTTTCTCAAGATACGATTGCTATATACACATTCTTTCTATTGTTTTCCATCTAATCTGCTACGAAATTTGCTGCATGCCTTCTTTGCTAGTTACAGAGGTTAGTATTTCTTGTATGATAAATCTGACCAAATAGAAGCACGCCCTGAGCAGGTTGTGGGAAACAACACTGGTGAATGTTCAGGGCCTGGCCGAGGAGAGGTGTGAAATGCTAGGTAATAGGGTTCATCAAACATTTCCAGTTAGGAGACTGACAAAATAATGAGGCCCTAAATTAATTAGAGTAGTCTAATTTTCTTGGGCCCTAACTTTAGTCATATCTAAAAGGGGCTTTCATTTAACCCCTGATTCCAGGAAAAGGAGTGTCTTCCTAAGTGGTAGCTGGAGGCATTTATAGGAATGCCCAGGGAAACGGGACTTGTCCTCAGATAAGTTTGGGAAATTACCTCTTAAACTGTCCTTTCTGTGACTAAGGTCATACAATAATATTGTAAAGAATCTGAGTGCTTTTACGCAACAGAAATCCATTGAATTTTGTTTGATACAAACCTTCTCACGCTTACTGGAGAGCAAACCCTTGCTTGAGTGTCCTAGTGCATAGTTCAGTGTTCTGCCAAACTCTGACCACAGGCCTTGTTCAGAAAGAACAAGGTAAATTCACTAAAGTGCCTTTTTAATATTGAAAACAAGTTAAAAAGAGAGAATTTATTTACTGACTTTTTATTCTATGTCAGGGCCCCATTCCCGCGGGAAGACACCTCTGGAGCCAGTCCCAGCAACTGCAAGACCAACTCTCCGTCTCTCGCCTACTGAAATGCCTGTTTTCAATGGAGCCTATTTCCTCCCGCAGACTGCCCTAAACTTCAGGGGAATTGGTCAATATCCGCTTGTGAAAACCCACTGAGCAGTAATGAGAAGACTTTCCTTAGTAGCCTCTCGCTATCTGGGCATCACTCTGGGTGGCTTTGCTCACCTTTGGTCACCATTGTCCATTCCCTTCCTTACACTCCCTCGAGGGCAGCTTTCAAGTTCACCAGGAAACAAGAAACAGGGAACAGAGACTTCCCAGTAGCAGAGGCAGCTGAGTCATAGCTCCTGAAGCAGACAACTGCAGGCTGCCAGAGGGCAGGGGGG
>NW_023270301.1:77130-137270 GCF_011800145.1 Mirounga leonina
GGGGGTTAGTGGGGGGTTAGTGGGGGGCTAGTGGGAGAGATTAGTGGGGGGCTAGTGGGGGGATTAGTTAGGGGGTTAGTGGGGGGTTAGTGGGGGAGATTAGTGGGGGGCTAGTGAGGGGGTATTGGGGGGCTAGTAGGGGGTTAGTATTGGGGAAGGATGCTTATTTCCCCTGGTTTTGAAGTCCCCGGAGGCTCCAGGTCAGGGCGTTACCCCACCCCCACCGCCAGCAGCTGGATGGCACTGAAGCAAACACACAGACTCCTCAGGAATACTGTGGAAGCCAGTCAAAACGATAAAGTGGCACAACTGTTCTTTCTGGACAAGAACCCAGTGTGCTTAGTCCTGAGTTCAGTGCTTCAAAGAGTGACACTTTAGCCTGAATGAAAGAAGACATTGGTGTCAAATTGCAGTGACATGTTTATAATTCTCTCTAAAACTTTAAAGGCATTGTGTGGACGTTAATCTTCAGTACGTATGATTTTACATAATCAATTGGCAGTTCACACGTTACCTCAACCTGTTCTAAAGGGCAGATGTGGTTTCTGGAAACTAAAAACCTCCATCAAGAAACCTAATTACTGTGTCCATGGCTGTGCCGAGAAATGAAGGGCTGTTGAGGAGAAGGCCATGGCTTGGCATGTTTGCCTTGACCCAGGGGAAGTTTAGTACTGTTGCACTTGAAGAAGTCACATCCTCCTCTAAATCAAAGGGACCCAGAAGTTTCCAAAATCAATTGCTAAGAACTGGATAGTAATTAAACAAGAAGATAAATAATAAATTACCTATACAAAATTATACTTTCAGAGATAATTACAGACTTGATTAATTTATTGTGCACTTTAAGAAGGAATTTTATTAATTTTGAGGTAGTTTTTTTCTTAAAGACCTGAACATTGATAGACCATGGAAGAAACAGCTGCATGGACATGTTTGCTCCAATTTTTGGTTCCGATTGTGAGTCAACACTGGGTTGGGAAAGCGCACTGATTTTATTCTTTTAAAAAAGATTTGGGGCGCCTGGGTGGCTCAGTTGGTTGGGCGATTGCCTTTGGCTCAGGTCATGGTCCCAAGGTCCTGGGATCAAGCCCCGCATCGGGCTCCCTGCTCGGCGGGAGGGCTGCTTCTCCCTCTCCCACTCCCCCTGCTGTGTTCCCTCTCTCGCTGTGTCTCTCTCTGTCAAATGAATCTTATTTACATACAAACTCTGATCAATCCAAAGCAAGCCCAAGCCCCAAAGGGCTATCTTGTTGGTATTTCTATTTTATCTGAGTTTAAATTGCAGGATAGTTTACTACAGATCTGTCATGGAAACACCTGGTTAGCTAGCTGTCAGCATAATATTTTTTTCTTCTAGATTTTAGACTAGACACCATTTGATATGAGTCATGAAGAATAAAATGCTCTTTGGTTGCATCCCATACATAGCAATGATTTATAGTGGAAAATTATTATTTAGGAATTTTGAATAAGATTATCATACTTTGTAATGAGGTGATTGCATATAACACCATCTGAAAATGGAAAATAAGTATCTCCTGGCAGATTTGATTTATGTTTTTCTTCAACTCTCTGTTTTTCTTTAACTCTCTATTTTAACTCTCAAATGAATCAATAGTAATTTTCTCCCTCTCTCCCCCTCTCAAAACAAAAACAAAAACAAAAACAAAAACAAACAAATGAGAGAGAGAGTAACAAAATGGAGGGTTTTTGAGTCAGAGATGGGACTTCAAAGCTCGGTTCCATCAAGTCAGTAAATGTGAAATCTTGGGTGAAGCATATGGCCTTTCTTAGACTTTGATTCCTAATTGATAAAATGGGTGTAATACCATCGACCCATAGTTCATGCCTACTGAAGCAAATACCATAGCACCCATACCCACGGATACTTGCTGTTTGGAGAAAAGCAGGATTCCTCATCTCTGAGCTCCCTCAGCATTTCAGGTGTTTGGCTGCCTCAGCCTGGTGCCAAACCTTCAACTGCCTTGGTGGTGATTCCTCACTTGTTCTCTGAATCTCCCAAATTGTAATACATAAAGCAGAGCATAAAGGCCAGAGCAGAGGATCTGGGGCCACATTGGGCCAGTTTAAACCCTGACTCTGTGACTTGCTAGCGGAGGGTTACTAAGTATGTTACATTAACTTCCTCTGCTTTAGCTACATGGGGATAGGCACATTGCTTATAGGCTGTTATGAGGATTAGATAGGTTAATATTGGCACTTAGTACACCACCTGGTTTGTGGTAGGTGCTACACACTCCTTTGCTAAATGAAGGAAGCCCATAGCCAGGTCTCTTGAAAGACCCACCTTAGCTGTTTCTCTACTGTTCCATCTCCTTTCCCTCTACTTCCAAATCTTGAGAGTAGTCAACTGGTAGTCAGTGGTTACCCTCTGAGGTATGGAATTGTTTCCCATGGTACTAGATAAGAAAGGACACCCACTGTGATAACTAAAACAACCCCACAAAATTACAGGGGCTTAACATAACAGAAGTCACATTTCTCACGTGGGGGCAGGGATGGTTAAGTGGACAGCTCTCCACCAAAGATATGTGGTCCCCTTCATGCACATATTGTGCAATATTTTGTAATGTTCCTATGAGGGAAAATGTTTGCTAGCCCACCTTGCATGGGTGAATTCATGCAACTGAGTCCCAGCCAATAGAATTTAGACAGAATGATGCATAAGCTTCCAGGGTTGGCCCATAAAAGTGTTCCCACTGATCCTCCACTCTGGCCTTGACCCCATTGGCCACTGGGTAGATATTGTTGGAGCTGACTTCAGTGGGTCTTAGAAGCCACTCATGGAAGACAACCATGTCTCTGTTAGTCAGGGTCCTTGCAAGTTGGCCTGACACCTAGTCCTTGCTGCTGCTAAAAAAAAAAAAAAAAAAAAAACCCACCCTTGGGGATTCTTGGGGATTCCTTCCAAGAACCAAAGCCAACATGAGAAATCCTCACTGTCTCCCTCGCTGATTAAAATTCATGCAAGCTCACGTCCTTCTACCCCATTAATTTCAGTGAATTTGATAGTCTGAATTTAAGTGCATTTGATGAGAGAAAACAAAGGCAAGAATGTGTTGATGTAAACTATTTTAATTAACTCTGGAGTCAAGCATTTAAAGATTGGAGAAAACAGTCAGATATATTATCACAACAGCTCATTTTCACAATAACTCTTTATGACATTTAGAAGGACTGCCTAGGACTTAACTGTGGGTACGTTATGGCCTTCAGCCTTTCAATGCCCTCAACTCCATGCTAAGTGCATCTAATCTGTGAAGATATAAAGGGCAGTTTCAGCCAATTTTCAGCAGGAAAATTGCTTCAAAACCATATGAAACATATTTTCCTTATTGACCATATTGGCAGCTAACCCATAATCCCCATGGTCAAAAGATGTGCCTTATTCTCCTAATTTTGATGTAACTTGCTGTAGAACACAGGTTTACTCTCCCACCAGTTACATGGTGATAAGAAGCTTCTGGGGATAAAGGAGGTGACACCAGAGAACATGCTATAAGTTCTTTGTCATTTACTGCATATTTTACAAAGCTTTTCTACCTTACACTTATGAATTTTATTATGCCATAGTCTTATATAACAGTTATTTTAACTAGAGTGGGAATATTCAACCATAGAGTGGTTCAGCAATTAGCCCAATTTCATTTAGCTTGTGGTAAAGCCAGAAGCCAGTTTTTTTTTTTTTTTACTCTAAACATTTGTATTCTTACCACTGTTCTACTGAATTTTTACAGCATGATGTCTTAAGGCTTTTCTCCTAAGGAAAATTATGCTAAATTTTCCTTAAGAGTCTCATTTGCATGCAGGCAAAGCACTACAACACAAAGCTAAGAGAAGCAAAAGCATGCACCCCTACTAGCATTAAGGTTGTGGCTTTCAGTTCAAGAATTATCGCAACCTTGATGGCGAGATCATGACTAAGCAGGTCTTCACAGATGTGAGTGTGACTCTTCCCTGGAGGCTGTTCCCAAGTCGGTACTACAACTAGTGATCCCTAAACACCGTGCCAGCTTTTCCAGCAGTTCCAACAAGTAGCGCCGCTTATTCTCCTGCTATTAGCTGTTAGTATTTCGGGACAATATTAGAAAACCTGAAGTGGAAAGGGGCACCAATCAAAACAAGAGGAAGATATGAATGTAATCCAACCACGCTCTCAGAATCTATTCATTGCCTCCAGGCCCTCTGAGGTTGCACCTGGCACAAACGCAAAGTAGACAGTGTGTTTTTATCCCTTTCTATGCCATCTAAAGGCAGATATTGTGGATATTATATAAGTAGGAATAACAAGGCGAAATAACAAATAATAGATATATGGTAACTTTATTTCAGGAATAGAGACAGAATTTTTGCCAAAGGTGAAAATAACCAATGTTTCTTGACTTGGAAAGTAATAACTCTAGAAAGAGCACTGGGTCTTTTTTTTTTCAGATTTTATTTATTTATTTGGGGGAGGGGAGAAACAGGCTCCCCACTGAGCAGAGAGCTTGACACGGGGCTTGATCCCAGGACCCTGAGATCATGACCCAAGCAGAAGGCAGCTGCTTAACCTACTGAGCCCCCAGGCGCCCCAAGAGCATTGGGTCTTAAGACCAAAGAACTGAGATTGAGGCCTATCTCTGCATTTATTAGATGAGACTTTATTTTTCATCTATAAATGATGATTTTAACATCTGTTCTACCAACTCCCAAGATGGTTGTGAGGATCAACTATTAAACAGTTTTGTGTTTGGAACCTCTGTAATTTTCCTTTTATTTGCATCTTGTTGACAATAGTAATAAACTTTATCTGTGAAAAGAAAGAATTAAATTTAAAAATTGTTCAGATTATCTTCCTGACTTTTATTTATTTATTATTATTATTATTATTATTATTATGTTATGTTAATCACCATACATTACATCATTAGTTTTTGATGTAGTGTTCCATGATTCATTGCGTATAACTCGACTCTAAAATTGAGAAGATGCATGGTTTTGTCTTCCTTACTCTCTGAGCACCTACTTCACACCATAAGATCACATGAAACCTTGACAACTTACAGCTGTCGAGAACTTTCTGGGCCCTTCATGTGCATTGCTCTCATCTGCACTTTATTTTTTGTGATTAAGCTACGAAACTTTTCCCCAGGAAACACACACACACAAACACATATGCATACTTGTCAATTTAAGAGCACTTAATCAGTATTTATATATTATTTATCAAATGCTAATTGAGCATCTAATGTGTACTAAGCTCTATGCAGCAAATACTAATATTCCAGATTGACAAATAAGGATACTGAGATTAAACAGCATAAGATTAAACCACTAGTAAATCCCAAAAGCAGGATTCAAATTCAAATTCAAATCCTTCTTATTCCAAAGTCTGTACTAACACAATCTGCTATGTTGCTGTTTCTCCAAGGGTCCATTCTAATACAAGTGAGTTGTCTTTAATTCTTCTACTATCCTTTATTCAGTATAAAGGCAATTGCACAGAATCTTGAGGGGAATCATTGTCTGGTTACGGGAACCACAGTCTAAAAACATTTTTACTAATGAGTAACATATGCACACAGCACCTATTCTGATCCATAATACCCAGAGTTGGATGTTGTCCTGCACTGTTAATTTAGCCAAGAAAAATGCTACAACCCGGGCAGCTATGGCTTAAGGGAAGGATTAGGCTTAAAGTACAAAATTAGGGCCTGGCTTTAATTATCCATTACTAGCTGTATGCCTTTGAATAAATCATTTAACTACTCGGAATCTTGGTTCTGTCTTTAAAACTGATGGTAAATCATTGCATGCTTACCTCACAAAGGCATGTAAAAGCATATTGTAAAATATATAAAGTTATTGATCGTCATGGTTTAATCAGTAGTCAAGCACTGATTAAAGTTAGCTTGAAGTTATGACTTGAAGCAGGAAAGATTGTTTAAGAAGTAAGTGGAGAAAGAACGTTACAGGGACTCCGTCATAGCCTTCAGGGTTTGGATGCCCAAGGAAGGAACCAGGGTAGTTGGAGCAGAGAATGTTGTTGAGATTGATGGTTAAGTCCATAAACAGAATCAGCTTGAGGTAGGGGATAGATCATAAGCAAAGTGCAAGTAGGACACTCATGAGTAAAGTACCAAGCCCAAACTGTATCTCAAGAAAGTGTCAGATCAGAAGCAAGAACCAAAGGCAAGCAGAGTGAAATTGTTGTGGGGAAACCCAAGTCCACAGAGACAAGCCCCAGAACTCCCGTGGGGAGTCTGGATCATGGCCTACTGGTCGTTTGCAGCCGTGTCTTGTTTAGCATTAGCCACCTGCTCACAAGTTGCTATGTAAAGGAGGCAGAGCGAAGGGCCACTCTGAATCAGAGAACGTCAAAATGTGTGCTCATCTGCGGAAGACTTTCAAGTAGGGGGGAGCCTGAAATCCAAGGCTACTGGTTTTAAGGGCGCTATGAAGCACTGTAAGCATAACGGTAATGCAGTCTTTCCAGAACCTGGGGAACCATATACCAGAAAATAGTAATTAGCATTCTTTAGCTGATACCAAAACAATTTGAAAGTGCTTATGTCATTAAATCCCATGGACATCTGTTACTTTTTAGAAAAGGTACAGACAAATACATATTGTTAACATATTTTTTATCTTAACCCCTTGTTAGTGATAATAACAGTTTCTTCGGGAGGCCAAATGGCTTATTTTGTATTTTTGTTAATTATGGAGCCAGAAGCTTAAATTCTTCCACATGTACAGGATGAAGACATCTTTCTGTGAATATCTGTGAACAAATATCACATCTTTAGAGACAAAAATCTACACTTGTATGAAAAAAATGTAATAATTTTTGTAAGGTCTGACTTCAAAGTACTCAGAAAACATGCAAATGTATTTTCTATCTTAAAATAAAATCCCCAATAGATTGCTTAGTAAAGCCATTGTATTCATTGGGAGTAGGTTGCCATATACAAAAACGGGGTTGGTTAGATAAGGTAGACATTATTTTACTTTCAAATTCAAGAATTCAAGCTTTTGCTTATCTTTTGTAACCTTGTCTTTTAACACATGCCAGTTTTGAAGTTTAGAGACCAATTATTTTGTGCTTATTACCCTTAAAGGAAAAAAAATAGTAACTTTACAGTGGAGAAGCCCAGAAGACATGACTTTCAACAATCAAAGTTGCCATAAACTTTGATGGGACAAGTTGAAATCATGTGTCCTTCCATAGGATGCACTGAGGAGGACATAGTATCCCTTTTGTGATATATTTGCCAAAGATGCATGGTATGACTCAAATTAGGAAGGAACATGACAAACCCAAATGAGGGACATTCTCCAAAGAAGACATACAAATGGCCACTGGTATATGAAAAATTGTTTAACATCACTCATCATCAGGGAAATGCAAATCAAAACCCCACTGAGACATAACATACTTGTTAGAATTGTCATTACCAAAAAAAAAAAAAAAAAAAAGATAAGTGTTGGTGGAAATCAAAACCCTTGTGTACTATTGGTAGGAGTGTTGCAGCCACTGTAGAAAACAGCATGCAGATTCCTAAAAAAATATGACATGATTCAAGCAATTTCTCTTCTGGAGAGATTTCGAAAAGAATTGAAATCAGGATCTCAATTGGTTTAGATGCTATGGAAAGCAGTATGAAGGTCCCTCATAACTCAAAAATGGAACTACTTCATGAGCCAGTAATCCCAACTCTGGGTTTATAGGATTAGCATTTTAAATAATTCCACCTTCTCTCTTTCTTTAGAGTATTAATTGTACTTTAAAACATCATTTAAGGGGCGCCTGGGTGGCTCAGTTGGTTGGGCGACTGCCTTCGGCTCAGGTCATGATCCTGGAGTCCCGGGATCCAGTCCCGCATCCGGCTCCCTGCTCGGCGGGGAGTCTGCTTCTCCCTCTGACCCTCCTCCCTCTCATGCTCTCTGTCTCTCATTCTCTCTCGCAAATAAATAAAATCTTTAAAAAAAAAAAAACATCATTTAAGGGGCGCCTGGGTGGCTCAGTCATTGAGCGTCTGCCTTCGGCTCAGGTCATGGTCCCAGGGTCCTGGGATCGAGCCCCACATCAGACTCCCTGCTCTGCGGGAAACCTGCTTCTCCCTCTCCCACTCCCCCTGCTTGTGTTCCCTCTCTTGTTGTCTCTCTCTGTCAAATAAATAAATTAAATCTTTTAAAAAAATAAAAAATAAAACATCATTTAAGGAGTTGCAACCGGGTTTTCAATATACATTGAAATGAATGTAAGCTTACTTTCAGATACTACTGTCCTGCTTCACAGACAACACAGGGGTCTTGTAACTGAGCACCCCACTCCTGCTCTCTGTCCCTTTACCACTGCTGTCATTTATTTCACTCACTGACCTATAATAGCCCACTGCATTGTTGCTATTATTATTTTGAAAAAGGCCAGCAGATCAATACATATTTTAGGAATAATTAAAATAAAAAAATTAATAAGTAAAATAGATTTAATTTTAACCATCATTTATTCCTTCTTTAATGCTCTTTCTTTCTCTATGTAGATGCAAGTTTCTGACCTATAACATTTTCTTTCTCTGTGAAGAACTTCCTTTAACATGTCTTGCACATCAGTGCTACTACAGACAAATTTCTTCAGATTTCGTATATCTGAAAAAGTCTTCTTCACTTTTGAAAAATAATTTTGCTGGATACAGAATTCTAGGTTGTGGGGCTTTTTATCAATACTTTTAATAATTCCCGCCCACTCTTTTCTTGCATGCACAGTTTCTGAAAAGAAGCTTGGTGCAGTTCTTGTCCTTGTTTCTTATAGATAAGGTGTTCCTTTTTTCATCCCCTCTGGCTTCTCCCAAGATTTGTTTTGTTTTGAGTAGTTTGAACATGATATGCCTAGGTGTACCTTTATCCTGCTTGGTATTCTTTGAGCTTCCTGGACCTGTGGTTTGGTGTCTGTCATTCATTTTGGAAATCCTCAGCCAGTCATTATTACTGCAAATATTTATTCTGCTCCTTTCTTTCTTTCCTCTTCTGGTATTCCTATTATACTTCTGTTATACCTTTTGTAATTGTTCCACTGTTCTTGGATACTCTGTTCCATATTTTTCAATTTATTTTTTTTTTTCTCTTTGCTTTTCAGTTTTGGATGTTTCTATTGACATATCTTCAAGCCACTTTCTTTTTCCTTAGTTGTTTCCAGTTTGCTGATAAGATCATCAAAGACATTCTTCATTTTTATTACCATGTTTTTTAAATTATTATTTCTACCATTTCTTTTTTTTGATTTTTTCCTTTAGTTTCTACCTCTCTACTTACATTACCCAACTGTCCCTGCATTTTGTACACTTTTCCCATTAGAATCCTTGGTATAATAATCATAGCTGTCTTAAGTTCCCAGTCTAATTATTACAAAAATCTCTGCCAAATCTGAGTCTGGGTCTGATGCTCACTTGTTTCTTCAGATTGGGTATTGCCTTTTAGCATGCCTTGTAATTTTATGGTGAAAGCTGGGCATGATGTATATAGTAAAAGGAATTGAGGTAAATAGGCCATTAGTGTAGATGTGATATACATATCACATCTTCTTTACCCATACATCAGTCGATGGACATTTGGGCTGTTTCCATAAAGTGGTTATTATACATAATGGCACTTTAAACGTTGGGGTGCATGTATCCCTTTGAATTACTATATTTGTATTCTTTGGGTAAATAATGAGTAGTGCAATTGATGGATCAACTTTAAAGTATAAAGTCCAAGTTTCATCTAAATGTCATCTAAATTAGGCATGGGTAAGATGTGAGGTATGATTTATCCTGAGGCAATATTCCTCTTTAGCTGTGAACCTGTGAAGTCAGAGAATTATGTGCTTCTAAATTATAATGGGAGTAGGGATTGGACATAGGTTAGACATTCCAACTATAAAAAGGAGAGAAACTGGAGAAATAAAGATGTGATAGGTCCCAAACAAGTTCAAAACATAGCAAGACAAATTGTGTTAGATCTCAAGTCTTGAGAATAATCCTGTTTGCTTCATTCCCTACCTTCCTGACTCACTGGTGTGGTGGTCCTGCCTTCTGGACCCCCTGGGGCAGAGGTTACGCCTTTGTAGCTCTGTGAGGTGTGGGTTATACACCCATGTCTCTGTCAAGCAGGGATCCCACACTTAAGACTCTGGGAAGTTGCACTCCCAAGTTCCAGGCGGCAGCAGCATGGCCTGTTGAAACCTCAACAGTGGCCACAAACTTTGAAACCCAAGAGGTAGCCCTGATGAGCTCTTGAAGATTAGCACATATTCACAGCTGAATAGCTTTACTGTCCTGTCCTGTAGAATCTAAGAATCCAACAGACTTCCTTCATTCTGTCACATCTCCATTCCATTTCTTTCAGTTAGAACTGGCACTGCTTCTGCTCATATAATCCATTTTCACTCCTGATTTCTGCTGAGGTGGCTGATTAAATTTGCAATTCACAGGCATACTGATCTTATCAAATGGTCATTCAACCACACCTTTAATGTTCTCTTTAGAACACAATTTCTCTCTAAAATACAGATAAGCAGAGAATTTTCTAAATCTCTAAATTCTGGTTTCTTTTTGCTTAACAATTCCTTCAATTCATGTCTCTCCTCTTGCATTTTACTATAAGTAGTCAGAAGGACCTAGGACACACCTTCAACATTTTGCTTAGAAATGTTCTCAGCTAAATATTCAATTTTATCATTCACAAATTCTATCTTTCAGGAAAAGCCAGAAGCCTGATTGGCCAGCTTCTTGGCCACTTTAATCCTAAGGATTACCTTTTCTCCATTTCCCAATAACCATTTCTGATTTGCATCTGAGACTCACCAGAATGGACTTTAATGTTCATCTTTCTACCAACATTCTGTTTATGATTATATATATATATACATATATATATAATTTATATCTCTAAGAAGATGGAGGCTTTCTCTCCACCTCTCCTTTTTATTTTCTGAAGCTTCACAAGTATTGCCTTTAACATCCATATTTCTACTATCTCTTGATGGCAATCTAGGCTTTTCTCTGGTATGCACCTCAAAACTCTTCCAGGCTTTATCTATCACCCAGTTCAAGAGCCATTTGCCACCATGAAGCATCCCCACTTTGGGGTAGCAAAAAGAAAAATACAGCAAACACTGGGGAAGGGAGAGAATCTGATTTCCAGAGTTATGACATGATTATATTGAAACATCCAGTTTTCAACAAAGACAACAATGATAAAAATACAAAGCATAAAAAGAAACTGAAAAGTCTGACCATACAAAGGGAACAACAACAATAGAAACTATCTCTGAGAAAGACCAGGTGGCAGACATACCAGACAAAGACTTTAAGGCTGCTGTCTTAAAGATCACAAAGAACTAAAAGAAGACATGGGGAATGGTAAGAAAACAATGTATAAGCACAATGAAAATGTCAATAAAGATATACAAAACTGAAAAATAAACCAAAAATAAATTCTGGAGCTGAAAAATACAATAACTAAAATAAAAAATTCATTAGAGGGATTCAGAGACAGATTTGAGTGGGCAGAAGAAAGAACCAGCAAACTTGTAGATAAGACAATGGGAAGTATCAAGTCTGAGGAACAGAAAGTAAAAAGACTGAAGAAAAGCAAATGGAGCCTGAAGGACGCTTGGGACAATACTAACGAGACCAATATGTGCATCATGGGAGTCCCAGAAGGAGAAGAAAGAATATTTTAAGAAATAATGGCTGAAAACTTCCCCAAATTGATGAAAGACATGAATATAAACTCAACTCATTCTGTTAGGATGAACTCAAAGAGAATGACATTAAGACATAACCAAACTGTCAAAGAGAAAGAGAGAATCTTGAAAACAGCCAGAGAGAAGTTATTTGTCACATACAAGGAATCCTCAATAAGATTATAAGGAGATTTCTCTTCAGAAACTATGGGGACCAGAAGATGGTGTGCTGATAATTCAAAATGCTAAAAGGAAAAAAAAAAGTCCATCAAAAATCCTATATACAGAAAATTTATCCTTCTAAAGTGATAGAAAAGTTAAGACTTCATAGGTAAACAAAAGCTGAGGGAGTTCATTACCACTAGATCTGGAAAAAAAAAAAAAAAGGCTCACGGGGGTCCTCCAGGTTGAAATGAAAGAACACTAGACAGAAACTTGAAAAACATATTGAGAAATAAAGATCTCAATAAAGGTATGTACATGGTCACTGGGTGGTAAGAACTCAGAGACAGCCCTAAGATGTCCTCAACCTCTCTGGTTGAGACTTGGGAGGCAGATCAGACAGCTGGTTCTTCTGGTTACTGTGCTGTCTTAGACTCAAGCCTGGGAAAGGAAGGCCACCCTGACTTCATTTTCTTGTTTTGATTTTCTCAGTTTCTCCCTTTTCCTTCATTCCCTCCTCTTCTCTCTCCTTCTAACCTACTCTCCTCCTCCACTTCTTCCCTACCAAATTGTTTTTCTTTTGTTCAGACTTAAACCTGTGGATGGTTGCTCCTGTAGGGCTTGGGGAGGAGATTGTAACAGGCCATTGTTAATGAATGAATCCTTTTTTTTTTTTTTTAATTTATTTTTTTATTTATTTGAGAGAGAGAATGAGAGAGAGAGAGAGAGAGAGAGCATGAGAGGGGGAGGGTCAGAGGGAGAAGCAGACTCCTTGCCGAGCAGAGAGCCCCATGCGGGACTCGATCCCAGGACTCCAGGATCATGACCTGAGCCGAAGGCAGTCGCTTAACCAACTGAGCCACCCAGGCGCCCTAATGAATGAATCCTTAAGCTAAAATATCCAGAAGCATTGACTTTACGCAACACAACTCATATGCTGAATGAAATGACATATTGCCAAAACATGTCTTATGGCAAGATGACATGAACCCCAGGAGCACATATAAACCAGAGGAAGAGGTATGACTCCAAAACAGAAATCAAGGTGAATTTCAATGACCATGACAAGGTTAGATGGAGCTTGAATCACTAGTTAAAAGATATAAATTGTAATCAGATACTTTTTGTTTAAAATATGGTATTTGATAATATTGTTTCTTTTAAGATTGATTGATTGATTGATTTCAGAGAGAGAGCATGAGCAGTGGGAAGAGACAGAGGGAGAGGGAGAAGCAGACTCCCCGCTTAGTAGGGAGTCTGAGGCGGGGCTCGATCCCAGGACCCTGAGATCATGTCCTGAGCTGAAGGCAGATGCTTAACATACCCAGCCACCCAGGAACCCCAATAATATTGTTTCTGTTTAGAAACAATTTTTTTTCTAAAATTGTACTAATTTTTTAAAGAAAATAGGGAATTCTTTATTTTAAATCTGAGTCCTATGGTTTAGACCATGGGGTCCTCCCCTGGGATTCGATTTTCTTCTTACTAACAGTGTGCCAATTAAGTAGAAGGAAATTATTGCTCTAGCTCCCAGCGTGCCGCCTCTAACTTATCAGGTTCCAACATTACAGAGTTAGCTCTTTTCCTGAAAAAACACTCATGGTGTGGCACTAAGGGTGCAAAGATTAAGGATAAAGAGAAATAACTAAAAAGCAGGATTTAGTTTCCCTTGGTCCAAAGAGAGATGTAAAGACATTAAGGGTGCTGCCTCTGGAGTCAGGCTACTGGATTTTCTGTACCTCAGTTTCCATATTTGAAACAATCTATCTTATAGGGTTGTTAGGAGGATGAAATGAGATCTTGCCTCCATATCACTTAGCCTGGTGGCTGTATTACAGTAGGTATGCCAAAACCATATGACTAGCTTTATTAGGGTCATTTCCATTGGTCTTTTGCCTAGATGACTGTTGCTAAATTAAATTAAAAAACAGATATTTGAACACTGGTTTGTACAAATCTTACTATCATGTCTCATTTAGTACTGAGAGTAAAGTGTCCTCATAAACTAAACTACAAGACCCATACTTGCCATGTAAATTGTATTGACACCTCTTAGGAAATTTTAAAGCAAAACGCTCCCTAATTCTTAAACTGATATCATTATGATTAGGAACTGTAGGCAGCTTGTGCTACATTTCATTACTGATTAATAGTTCAAACACATATTAGTCAGTGAGCCCCAAAGGGGAAGGAAACTGACTTAAAAAAAAAAAAAAGGAAAAAAGTAATACAATATTTAATTTTTAGTCTAGAATTTTGTTTCTGTAAAGTGACTTCTTTTTTACTATCTTCTGATCCTTATGCTGACACGGTGGTGTAACAAGTTGGAAATTTGTGAACTAACCATATTGTATTGTTTAACTTCTTTTGTGAAGTAATTGCATAATGCTGACATTTTTACGATCCTATTAAGTTAGTGACTTGAACCACCTGTTACACTTTCTTAGGAAAAACCATTTGTAAGCTTTTTGCTTAGTGATTTCTTTGGGCATGCAACATTTTAAGAAGTTTTGTTTTCTTTTCTTTTGGTAAGAGAGTGTCCATAGAGGAACAGTATAAACTTTTCAAGGTAAAGGATACTTACGAGCTGACAAAAACCAATTCTGGCCTTGCCAAGATGTTACACTAACAGAAATTCTTACAATTAGGGTAAATGTTAGAGGCCATGTTTGTTTGAAAACCTGGTTATATACACACGTAATTGGTGTGTACCTTAAAGTAATGACTTACAGGTTGACTGTCAACTTATCCAAATACTGAAAGGCTCTTCATCCTTAATTTATCTTGACTTTTAGGCTTAGTTTGGAACAGCTAAGAAATTAGCAAAATTGCTTATTTTTATGATTTCCTGAAAGCAAATTAAATGTGCTAGAAAAATCAGCATCACCTGATAAGGCAGGACAAAATTTAAAATATTCTTCATTGGTATTGATAATTTATAATTTCCACATTACTCCAAATAATTCAATGGAGGCTGAACACTAAAAAAGAAAAAGGAATAAAATGAAATAATAAATTCCCACAGACATGAAAATATTTCTAAAATATCACCTGTTCACATTATATAGACAAAACATCTAGATATCTGACTTGAAAAGCTTTTCAAGTTTATATTTGTGTTAGGTGAGCAGTATTTTTTTTTAGCACTGGGATTGTAAATGGCTTATCCCTTAACCCCATTGAAAGAGATGTTACACTAAAAATTGCCCCGGGCATAAAAATGAAATTCAGCTGATTCTAGCATTTTAGTAAATTTCATTTTTCCTTAGAAATCACTTCCATAATATAGTGTGAGTAACATAAGCCAAGATGTAAAACAGTATGTCCGGGTTCATGTTCCTTGTGATAGTAGTCTCTCTAGTCATATCCATACATTAATTCTGGGATTTGTAAAACAAATTTAGAATGGTTGTTTCATGTGTGGGATTATATGGGATATACATTTGCATTTTGTATAGTTCTCTGTTTTTGAGGACATTTTATTTTTTAAATCTATCTATCTCTCTCTCTCTATATATAATATAGCTCTGTGTGTGTGTGTGTGCGCATGTGCATTTCCAGTCTAGAAATCTTCACTAAGTTGCTGGCATGTGTTTCCCTGAACTGACATTGTATAATTCATTCTTTGCCCAACTTAGAATCCCTATCAAAGGCTCCAAGAGTTGAAAACCTTTGTTCACTTGCATTTTTTTATCTAATCTTAGAGGACTGTGACTTGTTTAAGGACATAAAACTCCTCACCTGCTTATTAACTTTTAAGGGTCAGATTTAAGTGTTGACACATAACCTTGATTCCCCTAAATAAAAGATTAGATATTATTTGATAAATTGCATTAATTTGGGCCAATAATATTCAAGAACTATTTTTTCTCTTAAATTCATTATGATATTTTCAACCTGAGAAAACAAAGAAGAGGCAATTATAAGACAAATTTTATTTTACATATATTCCTAAGACAGAAATAGCAATAGCAACCTAAGATGTAACTTTTGGTAGATAAATGAGATACAGTAAACATTATACAGAATAAAAATTGTTAAAATGTGTTAATATCAATGGTATTAATATACCACTTATTGACCACTTAATATGTGCCAGATAGTTTACATACTTTATCTCATTCAGTCTTGCAACAATAATTTATTAGGTATTGTATTTGTTGATTTGCAGATAAGGAAACAAACAAAGAGAGTGTTACTTGCCTGTGGTCACGTGGTAGTAAGTGGGAGAATCTTCCCAATTGGAGGGCCAGAACTCATTTCATTGTGATATCATTTGCTCTAGGATCTTGGTAGAATATGCAAAACAAATAAAAATGTAGATGAAGGTATTTTTTCTAACTGTAACTCACAGCTACGTATTATATTTAAGATGTATGTGCTATTATCTTTTTAAAAAGTCATTTGTGATTTATTTCCTTCACTACAAGGCCCAGATGGTGGGATCAGAGCTATAAAAAGCCTGCTCTATGAGGTAGATAAATCTCAGGACTGTGGGAGGAGAGCATGGTGCCATTGTGCTAGCTCATTCACATAATTGCAAGACTACTTTGTTCACATTTTCATTCTTGACATTAAAACAACTGATATTCACCAGGTCATAGAGAATTATAGCATAAATCAATTTTCTGTTTTTTGGACAAGTCTTTAACTTTCTCGTAGAAACCCAAGAAAAAATATAACTCTTAATACTCCAAAATGTAGTACATTATGCCAACCAACAAAACTATCCTTTTGTGATGTTTTCAGGAAAAGGCAGTAAATTAGAATTAAGATCATCATCCAACTAGAATGGATTAGAATTGTATTTGCTGAATGAGTGAAATGAAGTGTTAAAAACATTCTTTGCAATTTTATTGCATAGGAAGATTATAAAATTTGGTCAGCAAAATTTTTTTCACTTTTGAGATACTAATGTAGCCAAAGATAACCCAAAGATAGGAATTAAGAATATATCAAAACTTGAGTTTCTCTTTCCCTATAAAAGGCAGTAAACAATTCTTAAGTTTCTCAGGGCTGTCTGCACTCAGGCATTCTCCAAGTTGGTAGTGAAGCTGAGGAACTCACCAGGGTAAAATGGTGGCCTGGTGTTGACTGGTGGGCAATGATTGGTCAGATTACAGTGGGTATGGACTGACTTACTTTCCACAGAGCTATTAAATTAAGAGACTGCATCATATTAAATGTAATACAACTAGGAAGAGATGAGTTCCAGTTGCTTAGCAAACTAGGGCTGAGTCTTGAACCTCAAGTCTGAGAATTGGCAAGCAGACCCAGAATTATTATTTTCAAAAGTATCAACCTCATTTACCACTCTATCCCCAACATGGCAAGTAGGCACTCCAAAACTATTTTTAAAAAATAGTGAATGAATAAATAAATAAATGACTTTAATGAATTACTTCATTTAAATTTTACTCTCAAGAATAAGACCTTGAGGGGCGCCTGGGTGGCTCAGTCGGTTAAGCGTCTGCCTTCGGCTCAGGTCATGATCCCAGGGTCCTGGGATCGAGTCCCGCATCGGGCTCCTTGCTTGGCAGAGAGCCTGCTTCTCCCTCTACCTGCTCTGCCTGCCGCTCCCCCTGCTTGTGCTCTCTCTCTCTGACAAAAATAAATAAATAAAATCTTAAAAAAAAAAAAGAATAAGACCTTGAGATTCTACCTTTTTTGAAGAAAGACATAGAAAAAATAAATAGATATGGATTATAGAGAAATAATTATGTATTCCATGAAAGGTAACACTCATGTCAAATCTTGAAATAATAAAAAAGTCTAAAAATTATAGTAAAAGGAAAACATATTTCATAGAATTATGTAGAATTCTACATACGAGAACACTGAGAAATTTCAACCAGACTTATCCTAACTGTAATCCTGTATGGAATTGAAAACCCATCCGCATTCATGTTCTACCCGCTATTTTTTTTAGCTGCCAATGGAAGCAATAAGTAACTAAACCTTTATTTCTTTTCAGAGAGAGTTTTACACAAGTTAAGGTCATTCTAATTTTCTCCAGACTGTTGCCAGATTTCCTCAACCACTCCTAAAATGGTATAGCTTCTAGCACCACCACCATCCTCGTTGTCATCCTTAGGATAGACTCCAGGTCATTAATATCCTGCAAAAGGTTAGAGGAAGCACAGCTGAAGCCTGCAGAACTCTGGATGTGCCTGGATCTGTGGGGATTTTTTTCCCATTTGCTCTGGTCCTCTCCCTTTTCTCTAGCCTGTTACTCTCTCTGCCAAGAATACTCTCCTCTCCGCCCTCTTCCTATAGTTAAGGGTTTCCTCTGGGGACCCTTCAGTGATCATGATTAATTCACATCCCCTCATATATTTCATGGCTTCCTGTACTTATCTTTTTATTACACTTATCATCATAGAAAATTTATTTATTTGCATTTGTGATTATTTGATTAGTACATATTTCTCCCACTAGACAACAAAATGCATGAGGGAAAGGATCATATTTGATATTGTTCATACTTTCTATCTCATGGCTAGCACAGTAATTGACACAGAGGTAATAAAATGCTCATTATTCATTAGTTTAACTAATACTCTAGTAACTAAACTTCTGATCCTGTAACTTAAGGTGCAATTTGCTTTGCTTTTCCCCAAACATTGTTGATTTATTTTCAGTGTGGGTTCCCTAAGAGTAACAGTGGGATTTTCATGAGATTTTTTTGTAACTGAAATCACACAGTCCATTAAATGGTGAACCAGGATCCCAACCAAGTCTGTAAGATTCTGGAGCTCTTATTTCACACTGCTCAGACAAAGAGAAGGAAGGATTCTGGGTGCTAATGCAGACACTCGATAGAATCTCTGATACTAGTCAGTTTTCACCAATAAACCCTGTGTGTGTGTGTGTTGTTCATGCATGTGCACATGAAGCCCAAAAGTCAATACGTAGGACTCAAAATGCTTCTGTGACGGACTTGGCAGCTGTAGTGAGTTGCAACCACACGCAGAGTCTGCAGCTGGGGGACCACAGAGGCTGCCTGTCACACGGCCACAGGTCCCTATTCCAGATGAATTTCAAGAGAGATGGCAGGAGTGGGGACAGGCTCTCCCTCTGGTCTTGGGGAATGTGTGGCAGCTACCCAGGTAGAGCTTGGCAGTGTAAAAAGAATCATGCCACGTCTCATTTACACACCACGCATTGAGGTATAAATAATCCTTTTGTCACCCTCTGCTAACAGTCTGTTAATAGACGTTTACACTGAATAGATGTCAATAAACTCCTAATGTCTTGCAGTTTGAAATGTTGGCTCTCACACAACTATATTTAATGCTGTCTCTTCTTTGTTTAATGCCCAGTCTCCGCCAGGCCCTCTGGCTTGCTGAAGTGAGGCTGTTTTCTGGCTCACAATTTATATACGCGGGGAGAACTGCTTTTATTTGAAAAACAGAGCAACAGCTTAGTGAACTTAAAACAGTCACACTGTTTACACTCAGGCAAGAAGAGTCTTCCTCTATCGTCAGAGCGAACATTTACTGAGAGCAGATCTGTGTCTCCTTCCCTCCCCTAGGAAGACAGTGCCAATGGCTAAATCCCCTGATGAGAATGATTTATGACTAGGGTCTACATAGATTTCATTCTATTTCTGCAGCATATGGAACAAGATAATCTCCCTGCCTCCTTCTGGTGTAACTCTTGAGGTGTTTTTGATTTTCTATCATTGCCAGTGTGCTGACATATTCAGAGGAATGCTGGTGGGACTCATTCTCTGAATTCCGTCATTTCGAGGATGGAAGGGCCTGTCATCAGAACACATCAAAGTCATCATGTAGGAGGAGTATTCTCTGAGCTAAAAAATAGTTACAGCGATTATGTAGTCCTCATTGTCCCTGGGAACAAAAGTCATCTCATGTCTGTGCCACTGAGGGAGCAGCACCTCTCCCAGGCTTTTGGACTAGCCCTGTTAGGAAAAGACTTTCACCCGCCGTTGGCAAGGAGGGCACCAGCTTGAAGGTGGAGTGGTGGGGTCCAGCATCTCCAGTTCTGGGGAGAACACAGTGGTGCAGTCTTTGTGCAGCTCTGAACTGAGGTCAGTGTTGCTAAGCATGCAGCGGACCTCAGGCACCAAGACTGCAGGGGTCCTGGGGGAGTCTGCTGGCCATTCAGTGGTGAGGGCCACTGGGGTCTTTGGTGGCAAAGGCTTCTGAAGCCCTCTTGTTCTCCTTGGCCCCCACGGGTGGAAGTGCTCAGCCAAGGGGAATCCTCTTGATACATAGAATGAAATCTATGTAAACCCTAGTCACTGGGCGTTGGGTTTGGCATAGAGCCTCAGGGGGACGTTGGAGCTGGAGTCAGGGTGCGCGAAGCTGCGGAGCTCCGGGGGCTCAGGGCACAGGGATGAGCAGTTGCTGTGCTGGTAGAGCTGGTGAGTGAGGCTGCAGAGTGTGCCGATCACCAACGCAACGGGCCCCAGGTGTCTGGGGCTCACCACCTTGCCTCAGGTCTGGGGCTGGGCTAAGACAGAGCATCAGTATGGGCCCAGGAATGAGGGCACTGCAGGGGCTTGGGCCCAGGATGTGAGGTGCAGCAGCTCTGTGGCCCCAGGGATGGCAGGTCGAAGCCTAACTTAGGACCCGGGGGTCAGGCCGCAGCTCAGCATTAGCCAGGTCCACAGATGCTGAGGAGTTGTGGATCCCAGTGCCAGGGACTGAGGGGCAGCAGCAACCCCAGCCTCTGGGCAGGCTGTACCGCAGCAAGAGCTCTGGTCCCGAGGACCCTGGGCTGCTCCTTCAGCTGGGTTCGACATTGGTGAAGACTCTGGGACCCTTGCTGGTGAAGGATGTAGGCGTCCAGTTGATGGCACCTCCAGAGGTGGTTTTTGAATAAATGTCCTATAGCCAATAAATGTATATACATTATATCATCTATATTTTATAGAAGATTGTGAAAATAATTGTTTTCATATACCCAATATTTAGTGTTCCTTATTATAAAATCTTACATTAGTATGGTATATTTGTCACAATTAACGAACCAATGTTGGTACACTATTATTAACTAAAACTCATACTTTATTCAGATTTGCTTAATTTTTCCTTAATGTCCTCATTCAGTTCCAAGAGCCCTCAGAACATCAACTTACGTAGTAGTCATGTCTTCCTAAGATCCTCTTCTCTGTGACAGTTTCTCAGACTTTTCTTATTTTTAAGACCTTGATGGTTTGGAGGATGACTGGTCAGGGATTTTGTATAATGTCACTTACTTGGAATCTGTATGCCTATTTTTCATGATTAGACTGGGATTATGTGGTTTTGGGAGGAAGATCATAGCAGTCTTTTTCATCATGTCGTATTAAGAATGCATGTGATCAACATGGCATCATGGTGATGGTAACCTGTATCACCTGGCTGAGGTCATGTTTTTCAGGTTTCTTCACTGTAAAGTTAATCTTTCCCCTCCTTTCCATGCATACTTGTTGAAAAAGGTCATCATATACAGCCCACATCTAAGGAGTGGGGAGCTATATCCAATGTCTTTAAGAAGTATCCTAATGAGCCCATAAACTAAGGGGACATGTATTCCTGAGTATACTTTGGGGTCTGAAGTAAAGACATACAGAGGTATGTACTACTGGAATTTTTAAAAAAGTGGTAGAATGGACCACCCTGCCTCTTGTATGTGGCTGAAGATTTAATCAATGATAGACATACTCTTAACTCAGAGTTTTGTTTCCAGATGTTACCAACCCTGAGTTCAGGGAAATATTTCCAGGATTTGAGATATGAGCTATTTCATCCAGTATCATAGTCATTAAATCTGTTTACCATGTCTAATTTCCCCCATTCTATACCTAACACCCAAGGATAGGGAGCTTATTAACAGTAGGAAAAACATCTATATTCATTTTACTGTAGGCCAGTGGTGATTTGGAAACTGAAAGATATCTGAAATGGTTTGTACCTTTATTCTCATTATCAGAATATGTCATTGTGGACATACAGTTACAGGCTGTTTACTGCTGACTGAGTTTAAAATTAGAGTCAAATTCTTTGATGTTTGCTTGGGTATCTGAGAGGTATTCTCTGAGCTAAAGGCATTTGCTATAAATCATATAAACATCGGCCTAATGAAGAGAAATTACTGTATAGTTGTAAACTCAAAAGAGATAAATATATATGTGCACTTGCACGTTTTTTTTTTATTAGTACAAATCAACTGCCCATGTGAAGGGAAGGCTGAGGTGTATAGAACTTCAGCCCACAGCTAGGCCTCTGAAGGACAGACACAAAGAAGAGAAGCAGAGACTAGGACATCAAATATCATTATAGGGTTAGAAGCGTTCTTGGCACAACCCTTTAGCAGCATACACGTTTGTCTCTCTTTTTGGCTCATCTCTAATGACTTAAATGGTCTTTCCAGGGGTGCCTGGGTGGCTCAGTGGGTTAAGCGTCTGCCTTCAGCTCAGGTCATGATCCCAGGGTCCTGAGATCGAGCCCCACATCGGGGTCCCTGCTCAGCGGGGAGTCTGCTTCTCTCTCTCCCTCTGCACCTCCCCTCTGCTTGTGCTCTCTCTCTCTCAAATAAATAAATCTTTTTTTTTTAAGGTCTTTCTGACTTACTATAAATATTTACATAGCTTTCTGCTGTCCTGGGTGAAAGGAGAAAACATCAGCTCTCAAAATGAGATCTAACAAAGTCAACAAAAACAACCCAACAAAGCTGCAGGCCTGGGAGCCGGAAGACAGTCTTAGACTTCTCCCTGCTGCCTATTTTGGCTCTCGAGACCTGAGCACACTCCACACTTTTTTTGGGCCTCAGTTCACGCATCTGTGACAAGCCAGGATGAGAACAGAATACATGGATCATCCCTTGCAGGTCCAAGATTGTACATGACTCTAAGTTGTATAATGATAGCTTTGGGAAGTACAGGGTTGCCAGAATGAACTCATTTCCAGAAAGGTGGAGACTCTGAGCAAGCAGTAACCCTGGAGGTATGATGTCTACTCCTTAGAACTATGGTATGTAAACAAAAACATAGATAAAAGCATAGAAAAAGTTCCATTTAGCTGAATATAGAAAGAGCACATAGAAATACTTGAGACCATCAAATGGCTAATTCAGGAAAGTCAGACTAACAGAGCATCATAAAATGTGCTGTCCTTTGTCCCTCAGGTGGACAAATGGAATTCCTGACACTGTGACTTGTCCCTTTGAGAGAAATTGATAGTTGATGATCAGAGCTCCAGCCACGGGAGCTGAGGCACTGTGGTCAGCTTGTCATGTTTGCATGATTTACTCACTTCAAGTTTTCCTGCCAATTTGTTAGTACATATTTTTTGATTAAAACTGTGTTGAAATTATGTCAGCTGCCAAACTATTTTAAAATCAGCTTGTAAAGTTTTCACTCCTAGAGCACATATTTTTCCTGTGAGGATGCATAAAACCTACAACTTGCAACCATGAGACCTATCATTTAAGATATTTGCATTTATAAGCCAGAAAGTGTAATTTCTCATAAAATAAATTCGAGGAGGTCATTTTCATTGAAGGTATGCTATCGGTCAGCCAACTGTAACACTGTGGTTTCCAAACAAGCGGTAAATTAGGTCTTTGCTCGGTCAACACTATGGGAATTTTAAGTCCAAATACTCAAGCACATAGAGCAGCATATCACCTATGTACCAGCAAGTGACTTCTCTCAAACTTCAGAGAACACCTGTCTCAGAGCTCCTGTTCACACTGGTTCAACATACACAGGCCAAGGACATTTTCCACATGAGCCTCTGAACCTGTCTTCCTTTTTTGTCTTTGGCTCACTTTAAAATATGAAATGATACCTGCTCCCCAAGTCATAAGAAGGCAGGCAACTCTTGTGACATGAATGGAGGCCTTAGCATTCTCTACCCTTTCTGAGGCCACAGCCTGGGTTAGATACTAGTCCACTCCTTGTACTTACTCCCTAACCTATTCCAGCCACACGAGGCACTACTTAAAAGTGGATGATGCGGCAGACATCCCTTTGGACAGCTCGCTGTGACAGCCAGCTCATCTTGCAAGCACCCAGGTAAACACGGTTCAGGTGGTGGTGACCTTAGCAGCGAGGGGCAGCGTGGTCGTCACAGTCCATGTACTCAAATGTCTTTATGAAACGTGCCCATGGTCATTTCTGTCAAGCTCGACACAGTCAACTTGCTCAGATGCAGTGGTAAGTTTTCTCCAGGGGCAAACATCACAAACATTTTAAAGAATAATTTTCTAAATTCCTTTACGAGCTCTTAGATAAAACATGTAATTGGATAAAATTGAGATTATACCATAAGGATATTCAGTAGTCTGATTCTTAACTTAAAGTATGTAATTTAAATGTCTCTATTATAAATATAAATATAATATAATATATAATATATATAAATAAATCTACTTTGTTATATTTTAGTGGATATACTCTATTCTATTATGGATTTGTTTCATATGTTTATCATCCAACCTTCTAATAAACAGGTTACTGCCATTTTTATGCCATATGTACATAATTGAAATAAATTATGTTGTACTTTAAAATATCAAATATTCATGTAATACTTAATACATACAGGCTTAATTATTATTAATTTATTTAATTTTTGCAAATGTAATAGATTATTTTAAAGCCCCAAAACTGAACATTTTGAGTCACACAGTATATACCTGTAATTAATGTTTTTTTTAAGATTTTACTTATTTGAGAGAGAGAGAGATCACGAGTAGGGGAAAAGGGTAGAGGGAGAAGCAGACTGCCCTCTGAGCGGGGAGCCTGATGCAGGACTCAAACCCAGGACCATGGGATCATGACCTGAGCTGAAGGCAGATGCTTAACGGACTGAGCCACCGAGGTGCCCCTGTAATTAATGTTTTAAATAAAGTTTTATTTTTCTCAAATTACTTCCAGTAAGTTCAAAAGTTTTTTAAAACCAATAACAGGGACAGCTCTTCTCTAACCAGGTCTCAGAAGTCTGTGCAGATTACCAGAGGAAGCAACAGCAGCAGGTGGGTCCTTGGGGCCTAGAAAAGGCCTGCAGAAATGTCTCTGTACCCCTCTCCTACCTGAAGGGAGACAAAGCAATTTGGGCTCAAACTGCCTTTTCTGCAAATCCTGCCAACCCAGCAATTTTGTCTGAAGCTTCTGCTTCCATCTCTCAAGATCCCATCTCTATCCTCAATTATATCTGGGGCTCTCTCAGTACATGGGCCTGAGTTTAAATGAAGAAGAACTGCATGCAAATACGGCCTTGGTCCCTGGAGCATCAGTTTAGATGCAGTTGGTAGAAAGACCTTCCAGTATGAACCATATGGTGGCTCCTGTAACTGGCAATCATGTTGGAATTTGGAGAACAGAAATTAAGCAAGGAATTCGTGAAGTCATTCTGTGTAAGGATTAAGATGGAAAAATTGAGCTCAGGCTTAAATCAATAGATAACAGTTTATTTGTTCTGCTGGTCCAGGCCAATTATCCAGCTTCATTGGTTGGTCTGAGATTTGGGGACCAAGAACTCCAGATCAGCAGGGAAAACTGTGCAGAGGCTAGAGCTCTGATAAAGCACAAGGTGCTCAAACGGGCTTTTGGAGAGAACATAACTGACTATTCAGGATGCGCCCTTTGAAGGGACAATTACCGTGCGTAAGGATAGTACTGGACATAGTGCTTTATCTTTTAAAATGGAAAGATAACACCCATAGTGAAAGATAGTTCTGCAGCCAGCAACCGTCTTGTCCCAAAACATAACATCTATGAAGTCATGGGCAGAATGTCACTGGGCTGAGGACTGCCAAACTGCAGACATATTGTCAACATTTGAGACTAAACTTACTATTACAATCATGCCTGCTTTTTTCTTTGAACATATTATTAAATGGATGGCACTAAGCATTATGGATCACACCGTTCCTGAGGTTTAAAAATCATGGCACAATGAAAAATTCACTGAACTTTCCCAGTTTACTTCTTGAGCAACATAACTTTATATTATGCACACGAAGCCTTCTAGGAGCCAGACAGTATATGCTGCATGAAGACCCTTCTATCTTATATTATGGCTGGGAATTTTATGGTTTTGATTGGATATCTTTTTAAAAAATTCTTTTTTTTTTTAATTTTTTTTTTAAGATTTTATTTATTTGCAAGAGAGAGAATGAGAGACAGAGAGCATGAGAGGGAGGAGGGTCAGAGGGAGAAGCAGACTCCCTGCCGAGCAAGGAGCCCGATGCGGGACTCGATCCTGGGACTCCAGGATCATGACCTGAGCCGAAGGCAGTTGCTTAACCAACTGAGCCACCCAGGTGCCCCTCTTTTTAAAAAATTCTTATACCAACTAGTATAAACTTTTGATTCCCTTTTTTCATTTGTAGATTAAGTGGAATAATACCTAATTTTGTCTTTTACTCTTAACATTCTGTAACCTAGCTACTTCGGGATGGCCTTAGGGTATTTTCCAGGTCATTTGTCCTGTTTCCCAATCCTCTCTGCAAAGAAAATGGCCGTGACACTTTATCCTGATTTTCTTTTCTTTTTGTTTTATGTTTATTCCATTTTAATTAAATATGTATAAAGTTAAAAAAAAAAAAAAACAATAACAAAGTAGCTTTTCCTGATCCACTTCTCTACTTTCTAATCTTACAGCTACTTTCCTGGCATTTGCCTCCATATTTCATACACACACACACTAGGGTTCTATTGTTCTAATCTACTTTAGGGTTTTATTGTTCTGTCATCCACACACTTTTGGAATGGCTAAAACTAATACAACCAAGAAAAAGGCTTCTGAGTATTAACTAATGGTTTTCTTGCAAAGAAGCTACTTTATGCTCAGGTTGTTCCTATCATGTGGGTAGTCATCAGCTAAGTCTTCAAAGTGTTGGGACAGAATTCTTCCCCAGTCTAATGGCCTGATTGTTGTTAGACTGAAGGAAAGAATATGGTATCTAAGGAATTGTTGGTGTTGCAGACAAGGATTTCCAAACTTCTGAATCCCAAGCTTTTGTTCACTACACCTTCCCTAAAATGTTTGGCTCATATGGCTGATTAGGTGTGAATTTTCATGATTCACATAACCTGGATAAAGCCCTACTGGGCAGTGAAACTCTCCTCTTCTCACCCATAGTTTCTACTCGGATGCCATATTTAAAATTCTGCTGTGAAATTAATTCAAAACTGAGAAGTGATTCCAAGTCCTGAAGCATCTGGTAGAAGTCAGGCTACTGGGAATAATTTCTACTTATGTCTAAGTAAATTGAGAATTGGGAAGAATATCTATTTCTGCCTCAGATATACTGATATTTTCTCTATTATTTACTTGTCCTTTTAGGATTTACAAACAACATTTTAGGCCTGAATCAGAACTCTGATATTGTTTAGTTCATGATTCCTAAATAGGCTAATCATTAATTAGCAATGAGTCTATTTAAAAAAAAAAAAAAACAACAAATTCTAGATCTGGTTTTCTGATGCAGCATGTTTTTTGAAACTCCCTGAAGAAATTCAAGTAAGCACCCAGGTTTGAGAGTTACACAGGACTATCCTGCCCCTTAGATTCAGGAAACTGAGACATCATGGTCAGTCAGCTCTGAAATCCAGCAGGACTGCCCTGGTGGACACACTGTGTACTCGGCTGGTATTAGGGCTAATATCTCCTCCCATTGTTCAATGGCCAACCTGTGTCTTTCATGATGGTTAGTGCCCATGGTTGCTAAAAATTTCAAATACATTCACACTTTGCAGCTAAGAAGTGGCACCCGGGTCTTCCTGCCATGACTGCAGTGGTGAGTGTCCACTATATTTTGATGACACCACTTTCCATACAAAGTTTTGTTTGCTTGCTACCCGATGGCTAGAACAAATCTTGTTTATACTTACTGAATATCTAATGTCTTTGCAAGATGAACATTATCTCACCTTTATGATTCCCGATAATTAAATTTGGTTGTCCTGATTGATGTGTCTTTTAAACTGGAAGATCAGTGAGAAGAAGAAAAAAAACTAACAGCTTAAATGTAGTTCACTTGAGGAGAAATCACTTGGGTATTATGAAGACATGACTTTTCATCATCAAAAGAGAAAGCTGGCAGCTAAAGGTAAGACGATCATACCAACTGGTTTGTCCAGCAAGTCCTCATTTATATCTGTTGTCTAAGTGTAATTATTCATGTGGCCCCTTTCACTCTCTGAAGTCTCCAGGTTTGGACAATAAATTATTCGGTCACACTATTCATAAGATATTTTGTATATTTCAAAATATTCAGCACCACTGACCAGTCTGGATGTAAAAAATACTCCAGCAGTCTGAGGGACAAATGCAAGGTGAGCCAGACTGCAGCAGCTTCACCCCACTGATGCCAGGACTCGTTTGGATAACAGGACTGAATAGGCAGGGGCTTCTCTGGGCTTCTTGTTCTATGCAAATTCCTTTGGAATCATGTGCTTGAGTGAAAAAGACCATTTTCTGAAGTATGGAGGACTAATTTTCAGTAGGAAATGAATATAGTTCACCAGAGCTACAGTCCTCAACTGGAATCCCCAAATAGTTCTTCAGTTGTATTCTTCCAAGATTGGAGCTAACATGTACTAAAACTTGTCTTAGGCTACTTGGTGAGTACTTCATGTGCATGGCCTCATTAACCCTGACAGTGATGCTTATGATTTAGGTACTCCTACAATTCTCATCTCCTAAATAAGAAAATGAGACTCAGAGAAGAAACTTGCCTTAGGTCACAGATCTGATAAATGATAAAGGCAGGATTTGGATGGGAGGGGTGGAGAGAGAGAGGGAGAGGGAGGTGGAGTGGGGCAGGAAGAAAGACTGGAGGGAAATTCAGTAGATCAGAGAAATTCGAGTTGAACAAGCAAGCTTCAGGGAGGTCAGTAATTAGGGTACAGATGGGGACATAAACATTCATTCAATAACTATGTATTTGGTTTTCACTATATTCCATGAGCTCTACTAGGTTCTCAGGCTCTGTCTGCTAAAGAAGGCACAGTCTCTGCAATCAAGGACAGTCAGCCAAGGAGACAACCACAACCTAATTCAGGGAGTGCTTGGCAAAGGTTAGTGTCAAGGAAGGATGCACATTAAACTGAGGTGGCATGAGGAGACAGTCGTGGAAGGTTTCTTAGGGGAGCCCCCCAGCTGAGCAGAAGGAGGATACAATAAGTAAAATTTATCCAGTAGAAGACAGAAGGAAGCACATTCAAGAAAGTAGGATCACCAAAGTCTGGAGATATCCAAAGGGCAGCCCCATTTGGGAGCTGCAGGTGGGAAGATGTGCAGAATCAGAGGGTGGCACAGAGAAGGATGGCTCATATGGGGGATGTCCACTGCATGCTCCTGTTTGTAACACCCACACCTAAGACACTGTTTGGTGTGGAACACAAGGGAAAGTTTGAGAAATGAATAACTGAATGAATAATTGAATACATGATGAGAACTGGTGTTCCAATGTTGAGACATAAGCTTCCAAAGGCAAAAAGCATATAAACAGGTTAAAAAAAGAATCCGCATGGTCAGCAGCCTGTGGGAGTGAAGCTGCATTTCTTTTTATTACTCCTCCATACCTCTGCCAGTTTTATTAAAACTCCTCTAAAATACCTGATAATAGAGAACTGATAGTAGAGAATAGGGTGGTTGGTGATTAATACAGGCTTTGCTTGCATGTCTGTGCCCCACTTGTGTGGACCTGGGCAAGTGCCTGAGCTCCTCTTTGCTCTCACTGGTGAAGTCAGAGATTGGATTGTTGTGCAGGTTGAACGAGAGGTGAAAACTTCTTAGCATAGTGCTTGCCACATATAGGTATTTTTTAGTTTTAGCTATTGATGGACATATCCTCTGCTTTTGCACAGTTACCATTATTTCAGTGAGTGAATTCAGCAAAAGCATTCCAACCAAATGACAAAGAATCTGTCTCTATTAATCTCCCCTCTGCTCTGTGCAATTGCTATGTGCAGTTTCTGAGAATTCATTTTATGTCAATGCATTTATATATATTGTTAGTTATTTTGAAAAGCAGGTATTTATATGTTTTTATTTTATTTACTTCCACTTCAAACTCAGTAGTAGTTGGAGATGGAACATTTTGGAGAAGTGTGACCACAATCTTAACCCCAGGACTTAATTCCAATACATTAAAAAATAAATCTAATTATTTAATGAATCTAAATGTTGAAAATATAAATCACACACTGCCTCAGGATGGTCAGGGATATTTTTAAACAAACCCATTATACCCTTGGAACTTCAGAAGACCATCTCTTTTCTCAGGGAGGCCTGTTGTTACATCAACGATCCCTACTAACTACATGGAAGATCAAACAATGTTAGCATATTCTTAGTAATTCAGAAACTGTGGATTGGGTCTGGGAAATGCAGTAACTTTTGGCCCATGAGCTGTGTAGGACTCTTTCCCCACCTCATTCGTGTATAGAACTGTCATGATAATATGGGAAAAAAGAAATAGGTCATTATAGATAATGAGTGCTCCCTACCCCAGAACCTATAATGATCAAAATTAGAATTCTTATAGACATAACTGCAGAATATGCATTTAAATTAAACACATTTGTCATCTGGATGGCAAATTAAATACTCATGTGAGGTCAAACCAAAAATATTTACGACATACCCCCAGATGCAAAGTTGTGAGGCCCGAGGCCGTCAGATTCAATGGTATATTTTGAGGATATAATTAAAAATTATAAATGATGGGGCACCTGGGTGGTTCAGTCATTAAGTGTCTGCCTTCGGCTTAGGTCATGGTCCCAGGGTCTTGGGATCAAGCCCCGCATCGGCTCCCTGCTCCGCGGGAAGCCTGCTTCTCCCTCTCCCACTCCCCCTGCTTGTGTTCCCTCTCTCGCTGTGTCTCTCTCTGTCAAATAAATAAATAAAACCTTAAAAAATTATAAATGAATGTACTACACTTTGCACCCTCTCACATGTCAACCATAGCATGTTTTTAATACCACAAATGTTTGAGAATCTTACTGATATCATAGACTGTGCTGGAGGGAGACAAAAATGAATAAAATGCATAAAGTATGATCGAATTGAGCATACAAAGTATGTGTTAGTTCAAACACTAATCAGAATGAGAAGAGCTAAATTCAAAGGGTGGTTTTGAACACTTTTGTTAATGCTTTCTGGTGCAAGTTGTTCTATAATGGTACCTGCCTAACAGTGTTCACTGACATCTAGGCATTAGCCCCACAACGATATTTTATTACCATTACCACTTCTGAAAAACAAACTTAAAAACAATTGCTATGCGGGATATACCTTGTGGTGCCTTTAGTTTCACAGGCATGACTGTGGCCTGAAGTCAGTAGAACGTACACCCACCTACCTGACGACACCAGAGACGCAGACTGCCTGGGCCGCCAAGACTTCAGAACACCTGGAGCAAATCTGGGTGAAGCAATGTGCCTCAGAGAAGACCATCCCAGCACCAGATCAAAGGCTGAGTCATGCAGTATAAAAAAAGCTGAACCACAGGCCCAACGAAGTGTTTATGGAGTAATAAAAAAAAAGTCTGTGTGATGCTTCTTTGGAGAATAGGCAATTTTAGTATGAAATGAAGCATCACGTTAGAGTGAGCAACAAAAATGTGCCTTTGTGAGCACATTGACCCCCCCGCCTCTGCCAGCAATATCTGTGATTGTGATGCATCATGAGTAAGAAGCTTGGCACATACTTAGACTCCCTCATTTGTTTTGGGCAAAAATACATCATTTAGCAAGTGTCGACGCTGACAGTTCCCTTTGAAGAATGTCCGGGAACGTTCCGTGCTGTTGAGGACACCTCGAGATCAGGCAATGAGCGGAGGAAGTGCTCTGATGAAAGATGGTCAAAACCAGGGTGAACTGTTGGGATCTAAGCTTCCTGCAGGATGAATGACGAGATTTCATAGGAAATTCTCAGTGACTGAGAAGCATCATCATCTTATTATATGACTGAATGCTTACTATATCGCTGGGCATTCTGGTTGGCATTTACTATAAATTATTTCATGTCAACCCACAGCCACCTGCTGCTGCTCTCTGAATGGGCCTCTTTCCAGGCAGTGTAACAGCGACTAGAAGCACAGAGCATTCAAATTCTGCCTTCTATTTGCTTAAAATTTTGGAGCCTCGGTTTCTTCATCTGTAGGGTGGGGATAATAGTAGCCCCTACCCCGTAGAGCTGATGTGAAAAATAAAGGCGTAAACATAGGTACAGTTCCTGGAAAATGCCCATAGGCTGTTATGAGTTACAAGGAAACTGAAGCTGAGACCTTATAGGACGTGCCCAAAGTAGCACTGGCAGGAAGTGGAAGGAGGGAAATTTAAGTCCCGGGAAGTTCAACTCTAGAGAACTCTCTCTCAACCATTCTACTGAGCTGTGAGAAGTGTCTAAAGAGGAAACTACACTACTTCACGCCAGTAATTGTTTACTGAGTGCACTGGACTCTAACCCCTTTGAGGTCAGAGACCATGTCGTATTTACGTCTATACCCTGAAAACCTAGCATAGAGTCAGGCACAAGAGAGACGAAAAACTGTGACTCAATATATGTCAGGCCTTGAAGTAGATATTATGGGATATAGAGAGGAAGACAAGACATAATTCTGGCCGGAGTTTCAACTGTGGGCCGGCTCACCTAGCCTGTGCCCAAGAGTGACTGAGAACAGTAAAATACTAAATGACCACAGGTTGCTGTGACTTGCTGTATATAAAGAAATTTCTTAATTGAAAGAAGATTGCGCCAGAATTCTCAGAGAGAATTTCTGCAAGAAGTTAGAGTATTTGCTTACCCTTCTCCTCTTCACTTTAATATAAATAAAAATGTCCTTCTAACTGATTTTTTAGTTAACATTGTTAATGGCCTAGGACTCAGAAAATGAGAAGAGACCTATGCTAAAGAGTTGCATGAAAGATATGCTTCTCACGGAACAATAGACTGAGGGCAAACTCACCGAATTGCAGACCAAGCTTTGTCTCTAAATAATTACAGGACTTTGGAAAATCCCCTGGCGCTCATCTATTAAAGGAGAGAGTTGAATCAGATTTTCTTCACAATGTCTTCTACCTAAAATTTCTCGAATTATTTGACAGACGGGCTTCAACGATTACCTATTGAAATGGCCAAGAGGATTTGAAAAGAATGTTTGACTCTGGGTGTTGAAAAGTCAGAAATAGCTGAGCTGGCAATTATGAACTACAAGACCACCTTCGGTGCTTTCCCCAAGAATTCGGATCTTCCAGGTGTTGTTGAATGAAAACAGTTTTGTTCTTTTTATGGTTCTCTGATCCTACAAAACTCCTTCTCTAGATATGAGCTGGATTCAATCAGAACTTGAGTATTACCCACATTAGTCATTAGGGTTCTATTTCTAGTTTATCAAGCTCCTTATGTCCTCTGTTTTGTTAAAAGTAAGTCCAAGAGCAGGGGTTGTCTTTCTTAAAGACAAATATCATTTTGTATTCACCATATAGCAAGTTTACTCAGTAACTACCTCTAGTGGATTTCCTAAAACACTGCTATTCCATTTTTGTCCATAGTAGATAGACTAAAGTATGGAAGGAAAGCACATAAAATAGTGCAATTTATGAATTCAATGCTCCAAATTCTTATTGCACAAGATATCCTTTAAAGCTTCATTTACTTGTGTTTGGATGAGAGAGTAGGTTCCCACATTTAATACAAGATTTTGCAGCAGAATTTTTATTTTACTTTTCAATTTATTTTTATTTTTTATTTTATTATTATTATTATTATGTTATGTTAATCACCATACATTACATCATTAGTTTTTGATGTAGTGTTCCATGATTCATTGTTTGTATATAACCCCCAGTGCTCCATGCAGAACGTGCCCTCTTTAATACCCATCACCAGGCTAACCCATCCTCCCACCCCCCTCCCCTCTAGGACCCTCAGTTTGTTTTTCAGAGTCCATCGTCTCTCATGGTTCGTCTCCCCTTCCGATTTCCCCCCTCCTTCATTCTTCCCCTTCTGCTATCTTCTTCTTTTTTTTCTTAACATATATTGCATTATTTGTTTCAGAGGTACAGATCTGTGATTCAACAGTCTTGCAAAATTCACAGCGCTCACCATAGCACATACCCTCCCCAAAGTCTATCACCCAGCCACCCCATCCCTCCCACCCTCCCCCACTCCAGCACCCCTCAGTTTGTTTCCTGAGATTAAGAATTCCTCATATCAGTGAGGTCATATGATACATGTCTTTCTCTGACTGACTTATTTCGCTCAGCATAACACCCTCCAGTTCCATCCACGTCATTGCAAATGGCAAGATCTCATTCCTTTTGATGGCTGCATAATATTCCATTGTATATATATACCACCTCTTCTTTATCCATTCATCTGGCGATGGACATCTTGGCTCTTTCCACAGTTTGGCTATTGTGGACATTGTACAGCAGAATTTTTTAAATTTTGATACTATGCTATCAGTGATACTTAAATTTCAGTTGTGCCAGCAAAAGAACCTCACAATCTTGATCCAGTGGAATTGTTACATCTAGCTTCCATTCACTTATTCAGCTCTAACAACAGCCCCCACTTGTTGAAAATCTATTACAGTTCAGTGGTGGGCTGGGTACTTGTAGCTCTGTTTGCTCACAGCAACACCACAACATGGGTACTGTTATTCCCATCTTGCTACTGAGGACACTGGGGGTTCAATGACTGGCAAGTTCTTCTCCAGCCTGGGTAACAGCTGTCAGGAGATGGTGTTGGGATGCTTTTCTAGATTGCATGACTCTGAACCCTTGCATTTCCCCATGCTGTGTTCTAGGATTTAGGATTACCTGTTAGGGTAAGGGACACAAATAATATGTGAGAAGGTGTTCTCCTTTATAACACCTTGAACAGTTTGGGAGCTGATAGATAAACATGCTTTAAATGTGAAATAAACAGTGGGTGGTAATGTATAATTAAGAATCAGAAAAAATTTAATTCTAAGGAGGCTGACATGCTGGGAACTACAGTGGTCCATGAGGATCCCACAGGGGAGGAACAAGCTACTCCTTGACCTCATGTAGGATCTAGATCAGAAAGCAGACCAGGAGATTCTTCAGGAATGAGGAGGAGGAGGTGGGATTAGCCTGACATATCCCCAAGGTGGTAAGCAAACACATTTGCCTTGATTCAGAAAGTTTGTATTGAAAAGTTGGGCAAATTTGAATAATATTGGTCAAGAGTCACAAATTATCAGCCTGAAGGCTGATTAGGACTCATAGATGTTGTTCTTATGGCCAACACAATATATATATGCAACTTGTAAAATTTGAATCTCTTAAGCAGGATGTGTACCTTCTCCTTTGCCAAAGGTCCTTTTCTCCTGTACATCTGGTCAACTTATCCATTTACCTGCATGTATACCTAGCCAACTTAAACAGTACCTTACCTGCCTTGGTCCTGAGGACATTTAATTTTGTGACATCTAACACAGACAATCATGGCACATCCATATTAACAGACTTGGATATAAACTGATAACAGTATAAAAAGATCATTTTGGTCTAACTTCCAGGAGACCTAAGAGTTATAAAAATAACAAAAACAATAATCCTTATATTTGCTTAATGTTTACTCTACATGAAATATTTTTACTTTTTTTTTTTTCATTTACAGCATAAAAATTAAATCTTTCTTTTGGATACATTTAAGAAATAGGAACTTAGACTTAATGTACACTTTTTCTCTATACTTTGTTTTCCCTTAATTTATAACTCAGATCCAGAAAATGAAAAAAATTACATTCAATCAAAGTAGATGTGTCAATTCCAGGCTTGTGCTAAACACTCAATAAACATTTCTTGAATGATTGAATAAATGAATACACAGGTAAATGAACAAATGAATGAACGGTTAGAAAGATGGTAGGATTTAGTTAGACTTTTTAGGAAGGACTTTTTCGTGAAGAAGAAGATGAAAGGCATTCCAGGTTGAGATGCATCATAAATGAAAGCATAGAGCCAAGAACAAAAAACCCGTGAACATGCTCAGTGATTGATGTGAGGTTTACAAGCAGGAGACTGGTGGTGAGAAGCTCAAAGTGAAAGTTGGGGCAGATCAGAGAAGACCTGGGAACAAGGCCAGCAGTCTAGATGGACATGCAACCACCAGAGCATTAGCCTTGGGCAGTGATGAGGATGATACTTAATCATGTGTGGACATGACAGGATAGAGAAAATAAACTGGGGATATCTGAATAGCAGATGACCAGCTAGGACACAACTCAGCAGGGACCCAGATGCAGGTGATGACAATGAGAAAAGGAAAAAGACTGACAGCTGTTTTAAAGTAAACACATAAGAGATATTTCAGCAGGAGAAACAGGACAGTGGGAGAAATCCAAAGAAAGATGCCCCTTATGTTTCATTAATTGTAGTTCTTATTGTGATACTTACTAGTATACTGTTGTAATTCTTAAGATCTTCATTTGAGGAACTAGAACATACACACGTATGGAACATGTTTTTATCTTCTTTTAGCCACAGCAATCCTTGGCTCTGACCAGCAAATGAAAATCAGAAATCATAGGAAATCACAATTGCAATTTAGTGTTGAGATATGGAAGGCTTTTTGCTTGATCTAGGCAACCCCATTATTTTTTAGCAGAATGATTAATAAATGATATTGAACTCTTCAGATAGTTGGCTACACAATACTTAGACCCCAGCATGGGCAGTGCAAAACTTTGCTGAAGATTGTTCAGAGATTCACCTAAACACATAAAAGTCTAATTCTGAAATCTATATTCCTGCAATTTTCAGTGTTGCGTTTCATCTAAGTAATGGTTTGCCTTGGGAATTTTAAAAATATACCAATGCTCAAGTCTTACCCTAAAATAACTGTATCAGAGTATCTGAGGAAGGGATCTGAGCATTATTATTTTTTAAGTCTCCAGGATAATCCTAAATTGTAGCAAGTTTGGGAACCATTGGTCTATATGTCACCCAGATTCGTTTTCAAAGGCAGTGAAAAGTAACCAGTCAAAATGTCATGTTCTGGTACAAATCTACTCCTTGCATTTTCTGAGTCTCTTCTTATTCTTAGTTTAGAAGAGTAACCTGAGCCGGGAACTTGCCACACTCAACCCCCAGGTGACTGGAGAGCAGAGTGCATCATGACAACAGTAGTGTTTGCATGATGACTTGTGGTTTCCATGGCATCTTACCATTTCTCTTTCTTCACTAACCTTCTGAAGCATATTTTCTTATCATAGACGTTCTGTGTTTCCATTCACCTGGGATCATCTCAAAGTACAGAAATCGGTGAGCAGAAATGAAATTCACTTACAGGGCTGTTCATGTGAAGAAATACATCTAGAACCAAGCTACTCATGAAGTGAAAGGTGCCTCTGGGACCTGTTGTTGACACTTAACACTTGACTCGCACTCTGAAGATGCATTTCAAGCTATGTGATGACAAGTTCAAGACTTGCTTAGTTGGATGGTGCAGTTCACTAGAAAAACTGTCATCAAGAGCACCCCTGTACCACGGTTTACTCCATTTTCCTTGGACTGGGTCATAGAACTACAAAGCAAGGCTGGTAGCAAGCCTGGCAGGTTGCAGGTGCAGCATTGCAGAGAGAATTCTAAATGGGAAGCACATGCTCAGGTCTCACTACCACAAATGTCCCGTCCCTGGGCAAGTCCCTTGCTCTCCATGGGCCTCTGCCACCATGTCAACCTTGCTTCTGGTTCTAAATATCTAGGACTATTAACTTTAGAAGTCTGTATTTTCTGAAAAGAGCTACACTAATTCTGAACTAGCTACTCAAAGTACCTTTCTGGATTGGGGTGATTAAAAATATCTCACTCCATTTGTCTTGTTGAGGAACACGGGGGATAGGAGCTTCTGAGAGGAGGCGAGCAGGTGGACTTGTGCCTCAACACCAGGAAGTGCAGAACGGCCAGTGGAGGTTTTCAGTGGACCACAACCACGGCACCTCTGCCTCATGGTAAAAGCACAGAAAGCATTGTGTTTAGTCTTTAAGGGACATGAGGGAAATCAAACTTGCAATATTCATAACCTTGTAAGACCTCAAAATTTTAGACTTGAAATATGAGAAGAGAAAACCTGAGCCCTACTTCTGAGCTTTGGCTATTTGGGCAAGTGTCATGGTGATGGGCATCAGGGGCCTGTTTCAATCAGATTAGAAATAGGAAGGGGTGCTCCCTACAAAGGGTGCAGTGAAAAGCAAGGACACTGTCCTCGAGGACAGTGAGTGGGAGCTGCTCAGGCTGAGACAGGCTGCGGGTATTGTGGCCCTTCAACGCCAGCCATGGAGCCTGCACTTTATAGGAGTAAGGCATTCTGCAAAAAGACTCACCACCTACGTTCATGGACTTACAAAATCTGCTTGAGTAAGTAGTGTCGAATAACTACATTGCCAAAGGTCAAAGCACTCTGTGATATGGGCATGGAAGCTGGGATGGGGACAAGAGAAGGGGGGAGACCCAGAGAGAACTCTGGCCACACCCATTAACAGCTGCGACCCATTTCTTGGGTCCAGAGGAGGGGTGACAGCCAAACCTCTTAGAGCTTCAGAGCACACACCCATGGAGACCTATCACATTAGGTTTTTATCAGAATCTAATTAGTTTTGGGGGTGCCTGTGTGGCTCTGTCAGTGAAGTGTCTGCCTTCAGCTCAGCTCATGATCTCGGGGTTCTGGGATTGAGCCCCATTCAGGTCATGATCTCGGGGCCCTGGGATTGAGCCCCATGCCAGCTCCCTGCTCAGCGGGGAGTCTGCTTCTTCCTCTGCCTCCCCCTCTCCCCCCTCATGCTCTCTCTCATGCTCTCTTTCTGTCTGAAATAAATAAATAAAATCTTAAAAAAAAAGAGTTAAATGTGCTAAAATTGTATTAATCAGATTCTTAAAATGTGCTAGAGAATGACAAGAAGGACATAAATTACAAAGCTTTCTTTTCTACTATAGAGTTGTAAAAAAAGGGACATAGGAAGAAAGTGAATCTAAGTGTTCTAAATTCATTGACATGTATAAATAATAATCTTTTATGAAACTTATCAGAGAGAATGGGTTAAGGGGAATAGGTTTATTTTTTAAATGAAATTAAGTAAAATTACGACATTTGCTGAGGAAAAAGAGTGATGGAGACTTTCTTGTGGGAAGCAACTTAAAACTCAGTTGAAAACTAACCCTAAGCACAAATCCTGGAGCTAAGCAAAAGGAATAATCTGGTAGTTCCTCATTTTGGTTGAAATCCAAAGTGGTTTGGATCTGACCTTAAAAGGGCAGACTTAGTTGGCTTGTTCTTGACTCCTCCCACTATACAAGTCCTTGAAATTACAGAAGAGATACACTAAAATGAGTATAAACTTGTGACATAATGACAAATGAGAAAGAGTGTGATCAGTGAACATTTAGAGAAATTTCTGAAAGATGAAAAGCAGATGGGATTTGATTGAGAAAGAAATACAGTGTGAGCAAAGAACAATAAACAAAATGGCCATATACGGCCACTTTTGTGGGAGCCTTATTCCTGGGACTCAGACACAAGTAAGGGGGAATGTAAGTGGTGGCAGGAATGGCTCTCATAAATTGGGGGCAGCAACCCAATTGTGGTGAATTCTAGAGAATGATAAAGAAGACAAAAAAATTTAAGATTACCCAGATGGAATTATTTACAAAGGGGATAAACCCTTATCTGGGGCCACCAACAGATAAGAGACCCCTCCAGTGGAAAGCCAGCATGTCACTATTGTAAGAAGTCAGGACCCTGGGAAAAGGAATGCCCAGCCGGATTTAGGGAGAGTCTACTGCTCCTCCAACATCCATTATTTTGTGAGGGACTTTCATCCCATTCTTTTCTACATCTTGCCCTGAGGAATCAAAATTCTTCCTTGTATTTACCTAGAGAGGCTTTCAATGTTTATGGCAATGGGTCCTCAGATTTGTCTGCTGTAAATTTTAGGCATTTACAAGAGAAACAGAAGAATTTTCTTCAGCTTGAGGGTCCATTCTAATTCAATATGAGGATGATTTATTGATAGCTGCTAACACTACATGCTTGTAGATAAGATACCTTAGCTTTACTAAACTTTTTAGCCTCTTTGGATGCATTGCAACATCATCAACACGAAGTCAGGTATTAGAGACATTTTTTCCAGACTGGGTGATAGAGAATAGTTCAATCCTGAAGTCAGCCTATTTTACAAAGGCAGCAACCTCCCAGAAATCAAAAACAAGCAAACAAAATCTTGTCAACTGGGGGGTTAGTTTTCCCTAAAAGCAAAGCCTTTCTCTGAAATGTTACATGATAAATCAGAAGAACCTTTATTGTGGCCAAAATAAGCAAAAGAATCCTTTCCAACTCTTAGAGTAGCCACTGTGTCAGAGTGCCTAACTCGCAAATGCCTCTCCTGCTGTAAGGAAAGAGAGGACGAGAGAGTCACTAGCGGCGTGCCCTGTGAGGCTGCAGGTGTGTGCACAAGTCCAGCTCACGTCTCCATGGTAGGAGACTCTGTTGGGTGCTCAGGGGCCATGCACAGCTGTCCCCTGAGCACAAAGGCTCCGGCTTCAACAATGAGATGTTTAGCTTCCATGTGCTATGTGGGGTTGCTTCTTGTTGACAAGTTCATGAGACACAGCCCGTCTTGCCGTGCCTTACGGCCGTGGTCGGCCCTGATGCTTCCTTTTGAGCCCAGCTTGGATGTTGCCAGATCCTGACCACTTCACAGCCCTCAAGGGAGATCCTGGCCCTTGGTCTGGATCCTGTGTTGTTCCTCGTCCCAGGGCTGACTTGACAGTGCTCAGTCGTGGGTCTTCTGTGAAACACTTGGGAAAGAGAAGAGCATAGTGCAGGAGTCAGTCTCCATGAGGTTTTAGGGGCTTATGTACTCCCAAACATAAAAACAGTACGAAGGCCAGAATTCACAGCTGTTATGCAAGCTGTTGAATTAGCCACTGGTCTTCGTGTGAAACCCTACACTGATGGTTAATGTGTTGGGGGATTGTGATGCCTGGGCCAAATTTGGAAGAACAGAAGCTTTCTAATGTTGATGGGAACTAAAATACCACTTACAAAGCAATACTGTCAACAGTTCAATGATGAACCATGCAATACGTCTGAAAAACAAAGCAGCAATATAAATGTGAAGTTTTAAAACGTTTATATTCTTTGGCTTACTAATTCCATTTCACAATATCTATCCAAATTAAATTATCAGATTTGCTTACACATATTTATATGAAGATCTATACATAGCCAAAAGAAAGTGAAGAAGAAACAAAGTTACTGAAGGCCCCCCAAATAAAGAAGTGGCTTAAATAAATTTGTTCTTATTAAATGAGATTTGATTTAGCCAATGAATGATGTTAATATTTCTGATGTGTAGAAAGTGTTTATAACACAATGTGAAACAAGAAAGCAGGAGACAAAATAGAATACAAAGCTTAGCTTGGAAGAAATCCTGCCAAATGCTGACAGTAATTCCTCTTCAGATGGTGCTGCCCTCTTGAAGAAGAATTCCTGCCCTGTCACATCTGGGTGGTCAGGAGGCAGAAGGGCAAATTCTTCCTTCTTCTTCCTTTCCTTTTACCCAGGCCCTCAGCAGATCAGGTGATGCCCACTGGAGAGAGCTCACAAATTCAATTAGTGATTAGTTCACAAATTCAAGTGCTAATCTCATCCAGAAATACCCTCACAGACATGCCCAGGAAAATTGTTTAATCTGGGCACCTCCTAGCCTCGTCAAGTTGACACGTAAAATTAACCATCAGGTGTTATGAATTAAAGAAGTATTATCCAGATATCACATAAAAGTCAATGTGGAAAGCAAACAATGGAAGTTCAATCTATATCAGGAAAAGTGGTAGAAATTAACCTAACATCTGCTAAAATATTCAGTGTTTTATTCTGTGGATGGGGATTATTTCAGTTGGGTAACCAAGAAAGAAATAAGCCATGATAGTTAAATAGCCATACAAAACACAAACTATAATCTATAGTAGGTCTAGAAATGGAGCAACTATTCAGCTCATTTTTTTTCTATTGGTTCTTAATAGGAATGAAATTTTAACTGAGGACAACATCCAGAATGATACATAGAAGCAAGGCTATTGCTATGGTGGAGTCAAGGTCATGAGCCCCAGAGTAAGGACAAGAGACAGAAAGACCCCATGTAGGCAAATACAGGACTCCAAATATAATGCTGGTCATGGTTGAAGACAAAAAGTGCCACCCACCTTTTCCTTCTAGATCAATTTTTAGTGGACTTTTCTGTCTTGGAAACATTTTTCCTTGTGAATATACAATGGTGAACTATTTGCTTTAGTTCTCTTTAGCTGGTTTTAATAAACTAATACTAATGGGAAGTATACTAAATTCTAGGGACAGAAGTTTAAATGGTAATCAGTCCTTGCCCCCCCCCCCCCACTGTGCACATTACCATGTACACACAGAAAGTTATCAATTAATTTGAGATGATCTTGGTCCCACCATGTTAAGTGTAAAAAAAAAAAAAAAAAAAGCAAGATTGTGGCTCTACTTATCCAAGTGGAAATTCTCATTCAAGTAGATTTCGGACTAAACCCACAAAGACATCAGTATTCACTGTGTCCCCAGACAGTCTGAACGCAAGTGGACAGATGGCCAAGTGTGCTGGCCGCGCAGCAGGCCCTCTAGCTCCACGTCTCTGGCGTCCAAACCCCAGCTCTAGATCTTGCTAGGTTGGAGACTTGGCATGTTATTTAATTTCAGTGTTTCCAGGTCCCTTGATTCAGTACATATAAAGCATGTGGAGTGCCTGCACATAGTGAGTGCTTTGCTGTATCCCACCTTAATCAAGTCTGTGCCTCAAAGCCCTGGGTTCAAAAGATGAGAAGTGTCATGGAGAATGTGGAGTAGAAGTTCAGGGCCGGGTCTTACTTTACTTAAAAGCAGCTAAATTGGGCTTAAATTCCAGCTCTCTTGCTCAAAACTAAGTTACTTTGAATAGTATAAACCCATCTTTGTCTGTGAAGGAGGAGTAACAAGTAAATGGGCTATGATAAGGATGAAATGAGATAGTATTTGTTAGGCATGAAGAACGGGTAGCACATTGCATGTGTTCTCTTAGCTACAGATGCTACTCCTGATTTGTGGCATCGTGTAACTATTAACTATGACGAGTATAAGAAGAAAGAATTGCTTCTTGGTGACTGAACTTCAAATTTTAAAGCAGTAACAGAAATATTTTAGACTTAAATAGAAAAATGAGAATTTCTGTAAGCCCAACCACAGCCTAAAAAAGCAGACACTTCAACAAATGGAATATTGCCATCAATCTTATTTCTGAGTTTAATCTCCACAGGAATTTTAAATGAATGCCAATAAGAGTAATATTATACAATGTATATTAGCCCCTAAGCCTCTCATGTATCTGTTCTTTCAGAGAACAAACATATGAGGCAAATCTCTCTCTCCCCATTTTACAGATAAAGACCCTGGAGGCTCTCTCCCAGGGTCTCACCGCGAAGTAGCGGCACCACCGTTAATTGATTTCCAGTGTACTTCTCTCCCCACGGCATCTTATCTCCAAAATGCAAAACATTGTTTCTGACATTATTTCTATATTAAAATTTTTTGGGCTTTTTATCTTTATGCAGTCATATTTGACATATTTTCTGCTTTCATTACGAAAGTGCCAAGTCTCCAAATGAGATAAACTTGTGGTTATTTTCAGCATAGGTGCTCTATTTCGTGTCTAGTTTCCAAAATAAAGCTAGGTCTATGTGAATCTATAGTTTACAATTCATGAGCAATTACAAATACTAATAACCACTATAAACACTTACATTTTATTCACTCATTTCTCTGCAAATGTTGGGAGTTTGATTTATTTCAGTGTAGTAAAAAATAGGATTCATGACCACTATCCCAACTGTTTAGTGTTCTTTAGGCCAAAATAAATTTTTTTAAAGATTTTATTTATTTATTTGACAGAGAGAGAGATAGCGAGAGCAGGAACACAAGCAGGGGGAGTGGGAGAGCGAGAAGCAGGCTTCCTGCCGAGCAGGGAGCCCGATGTGGGACTCGATCCCGGGACCCTGGGATCATGACCTGAGCCGAAGGCAGACGCTTAATGACTGAGCCACCCAGGCGCCCCAGGCCAAAATAAATTTAAAAATAGTTTTTTTAAGTTAAAAAGATCCAGAGGGTCCCAATATACTAACTATATCAACAGCCAGTTACATATGTTTGTTCATTTTATATGGCAAACATAGCACTCTTTGAGACTTACTTCCTATTTTTTCCAATTTTTAAAACTGTGCTAAAATACACAAAACATAAAATTTACCATCCTGACCATTTTTAAGTGTGCATGTCAGTGGCATGAAGCGCATCCACGTTGGTGTGCAACCCTCACCACCATCTGTCTCCAGAACTCTTCTCATCTTAGAAAACTGAAACTCTGCACACACTAGGCAATAACTGGCCCTGGCAACACCATTCTTTCTACCTCTATGAATTTCATTATTCTGGGTACCCATATATGTAAAATCATACATATTTGTCTTTTTGTGACTGGCTTATTTCACTGAGTATAATATCCTCAAGTTCATCCAAACTGTAGCTGACATCAAATTGTCTTCCTTTTTAAGACGGAATAATATTACATTATATGGATAGAGCACATTTTGTACATCCATTCATCTGTCGATAGACACTGGGGTTGCTTCCATGTTTTAGCTATTGTGAGTAAGGCTGCAATGAACATGGGGACACAAATATTACTTTGAGACACTGCTTTCAATTGTTTTGGGTGTATACCCAGAAATGGAATTGCTGGATCAAATGGTAATTTTCTATCTTTTTTTTTGAGGGACCACCAAACTGTTTTCACAACAGGTGCATGATTTTACATTCCCACAAAAGTGTGTGAGGGTCCAATCTCTCCACATCCTCATGAACACTTGTTTTCTGTTGTGTTTTCTGTTGTTGTTGGTTTTATAGTGGCCATCCCAATGTGTGTTCGGCAGTATCTCAGTGTGGTTTTGATTTACATCTTCCTAAAGACTAGTGATGATGGCCATATTTTCATGTGCCTATTGACCATTTACATGTCTTCTTTATAGAAATATCTATCCAAGTCATCTGCCCATTTTTTAATCAAGTTTTCTTATTGTTGATGAGTTTTAGGAGTTTTTCTTAATATATTCTAGATATTAATCCCCTTCCAGATGTATGATCTGCAAATATATTCTTCCATTCTGTGGGTTGACTTTTTACTGTATTGATGGTGTCTCTTGATGCACAATTTCTTTTAATTTTCATGAAGTCCAATTTGACTGTTTTTCTTTTGTTGTCTGTGCATTTGGTGTCTAAGAAATCATTGCCACATCCAATGTCATGTTTTCTTCCCAAGATTTTATACTTTTAGGTCTTATATTTAGGTCTTTGATCTATTTGAGTTAATTTGTGTAAATAGTGTTTCTTCACTGATTTTTAAAAATTATTATTTCTGAGTCTGCCGTTGGGATGTGACTAGTGTGCACTTTAACTATTATATTTTTAACTTAAAAAAAAGAGATTAATCTTTTGGGCCAAATGAAGATTATAGTTTTGAACTCCTTTATCTAACTTCTAAAAGGATACTTCACCCACCACAAACAATTCTTCCAAAGGAAAAGATATTTTTCAATCAAATATTACATGCCCATAGTGAAAAATCAAAGACTATCAAAGATTTATTATAGTACATGGGAGTCCTTTGCACCATCTTTACACCACTTCCCCACCCCCAATCCCAGAGACAACCACTACAATCATTTTTAGTAGTATATTCTGGTATTTCTTCTACTTCTTTTTAAGTACTGTGCTTAGAGTACTCTTTCTTGATTTATCCTATTGTCCTTTTGTTCTGGCAGAGAGATGTACATGTCTCCCGTTCTCCTGATGTCTTCTCCATATTAAGTTACAATTTTGTGGTACCAATAATCCACGTTCGTATTACTATGACTGTTAATTATATTGTTCATTATTGTACTACTCAATGACTGCTGAGCCAGACGTACTGTGACTGTATTTCCTTTCTCGTAACACTTGGTGTTTTACTTAATTACTTTCTTAATTTTCATTATCATACATTTCTATTAAACTACAATTTCTTTCACAAATTCTCCAACTGATCTATTTGCCCATCAAAACATTTCTCAATGTTCAAAATCAGTTCTTCAAGGTGTGTAAGACTATTTTCTAAATTAGAAGCCTCTCAAATGCAGCCATCAAGTACCAGCAACAATTTTGACCTTTTGCTCCCCAGGGTTGATGATACCTGGAACCTCCTTCGTCTCCTTCTGGCATTGGACCCTTGTGTGCTTAACCTCTTCTCTTGCTCTTTTGTGACTCATTTCAACCTTTGGCTGGTTTCTTTTTGAAAATTTTCTCATGTTTATTCTTTTTTTTTTTAATTTAATTTTATTATGTTATGTTAGTCACCATACAATACATCATTAGTTCTTGATGTGGATCCATGATTCATTGTTTTGGTATAACACCCAGTGCTCCATGCAGTATGTGTCCTCCTTAATACTCATCACTGGGCTCACCCATCCCCCCACTCCCCTCCCCTCTAAAACCCTGTTTATTTCACAGAGTCCACAGTCTCTCATGGTTCATCTCTCCCTCCAATTTTCCCCCCTTCATTTTTCCCTTCCTTCTCCTAATGTCCTCCATGCTATTCCTTATGTTCCGCAAATAAGTGAAACTGTATGATAATTGACTTTCTCTGCTTGACTTATTTCACTTAGCATAATCTCCTCCAGTCCCATCCATGTTAATGTAAAAGTTGGGTATTCAACCTTTCTGATGGCTGAGTAATATCCCATTGTATATATGAACCACATTTTTATGCATTCATCTGTTGAAGGGCATCTCGGCTCTTTCCACAGTTTGGCTATTGGGGACATTGCTGCTATGAACATTGGGGTGCATATGGCCCTTCTTTTCACTACATCTGTGTCTTTGGGGTAAATACCCAGGAGTGCAATTGCGGGGTCATAGTGTAGCTCTATATTTAATTTTTTGAGGCACCTCCACACTGTTTTCCAAAGTGGCTCTACCAACTTGCATTCCCACCAACAGTGAAAGAGGGTTCCCCTTTCTCCACAACCTCTCCAACATTTGTTGTTTCTTGCCTTGTCAATTTCTGCCATTCTAACTGGTGTAAGGTGGTATCTCAATGTGTTTTTGATTTGAATTTTCCTGATGGCTAATGATGAGGAACATTTTTTCATGTGTCTGTTAGCCATTTGTATGTCTTCTTCAGAGAAGTGTCTGTTCATGCCTTCTGCCCATTTTTTGACTTGATTATTTGTTTTTTGGATGTTGAGTTTGAGAAGTTCTCTATAGATCTTGGATATCAGCCCTTTATCTGTAATGTCATTTGCAAATATCTTCTCCCATTCTATGGGTTGCCTCCTAGTTTTGTTGACTGTTTACTCTACTGTGAAGAAGCTTTTTATCTTGATGAAGTCCCAAAAGTTCATTTTTGTTTTTGTTTCACTAGCTTTTGGAGATGTATCTTGAAAGAAGTTGTTGTGGCCGATGTCAAAGGGGTTATTGCCTATGTTCTCCTCGAGGATTTTGATGGATTCCTGTCTCACATTGAGGTCTTTCATCTATTTTTGAGTTTATCTTTGTGTATGGTGTTAGAGAATTCTCAAGTTTCATTCTTCTGCATGTGGCTGTCCAATTTTCCCAGCACCATTTATTGAAGAGACTGTCTTTTTTCCATTGCATATTTCTCCCTGCTTTGTATTTGACCATAGAGTTGAGGGTCCATATCTGGGCTGTCTATTCTGTTCCATTGGTCTATGTGTCTGTTTTTTGTGCCAGTACCATGTTGTCTTGTTGATCATGGCTTTGTAATATAGCTTGAAGTCGGGCAATGTGATGCCCCCAGCTTTGTTTTTCTTTTTCAACATTTCCTTGGCGATTCAGGGTCTTTTCTGATTCCATACAAATTTTAGATTGTTTGTTGGAATTTTGATCAAGATAGCATTGAAGGTATAGATTGCTCTGGGTAGCACAGACATTTTAACACTGTTCTCATGTTTATTCTTTTAAGTTTTTATTTAAATTCCAGTTAGTTAACATACAGTGGAGAGTGCACTTGCTATGATGAGCACCGATTGTTGTACAGAAGTGCTAAATCACTGTATTGTACACCAGAATTTAATATTACACTCTCATCTTTATCTTTTAGTTCATCTAAAAAATCAGATCTGGTATTGAAATTTCCATGTGCCCATTTTCTCTTTGTTTCTTAAAAAACAAAACAAAAAACATTCTATTATTATTTCACTGAGGGAATATACATTTTAATCTCTCTGAGAATATTACAGAAATTTTTCTTTTCAATTTTTTTCTCCTGATTTTTGTATTTTCTTTGTTATTTTTATGTTGTTGTTGTTGTTTTTTAATTTGGCCTTTGTCTTTCAATTTGAAAGCTTTCCTTAAAGGCGATACTTGGTATCCATTCTTATTTAATTGCCTGGCTCTACCAACCTGATTTGAAATCCTGGCTGAAAATAAGTCTGTCCAATAGTTAGTTTCATTCTAGTTGTGAAACTGTAAATTATCTGGAGCAATCAGTAGAGGATTGATCAAGAATACAGCACTACATCAAAAACTAATGATGTATGGTGACTAACATAACATAATAAAATTAAATTAAATTTAAAAAAAAATACAGTGCTTGGGGTGCCTGGGTGACTCAGTGGTTAAGCATCTGCCTTCTGCTCAGGTCATGACCCCAGGGTTCTGGGATTGAGCCTGCTCAGTGGGGAGCCTGCTTCTCTCTTTCCCACTCCCCCTGCTTGTGTTCCCTCTCTCACTGATTCTCTCTCTGTCAAATAAATAAATAAAATCTTAAAAAAAAAAAAATACAGTGCTTGACCTGAAACTTAAGAGATGAATAGATGTTTGCCAGGAGGCCAAGGTAATGAAGAAAGGGAAAGCCATATATCTCCAGAACCTAACACAGTGCCTGGGCCATAAGAAGCTTTCAATGACTATTTAATGAATGAATAAATATTATGGTGGCATGAAAGATCATGGTTTATTTAGGGAATTCTAAGAAATGTCCATTTTATTGTAATTCAGATTGATTGACAATGAATTCTCTTAGTGTTCTTTTTCAAAATATATCTTATTCTTAATTCTTCACACTTGAAGGATATTTTCATTGAATATAGAATTATAGGTTGACTTTTTTTCTTTTAGAACTTTAAAAATGCTATTCCATGGTCTTATAGCCTACATAGTTTCTGATCAGCAGTTCATAGTTCTTTTGAATCATTGTTATGTGTATGTAATGTGTTATTTTTCTCTGGCAGTTTTCAAGATTTTCTCTTTGTCTTTGATTTTCAGCAGTGTACTATGATGTCCCCTCTTTCTACTTATCTCAGTTGTGGTTTGCCGAGATTCTTGAATCTGAATTTGTCTTTAGCCAAATTTGAGAAGTTTTCAGTTATTCAGCTGAATATTAGTGTTCATTCTCTCTTCTGTCATTCTAGAACTTCAAACATGAATTTTAAGTTTCTTCTTATTGTTCCACAGTCTACTCACATTTTTATTTGTTCTTCCCTTTCTTTCTTCTTTAGATTGGACAATTTCTATTCATGTGTCTTCAAGTTATCTGACTCTAATCTATCATTTCCTTTCTGCAACTTAAGTATATCCATCCAGTGAATTTTTATTTCATATATTGCATATTTTAGTTATAAAACTTCCCTTTGGTTCTTGTTCATATTTTCTATTTCTCCACTGAGATTTCCTATTTTTCATTCATCGTGAGCTTAATTTCCTTTGCCTCACTGAGTATAGTTACAATAGCTACTTTACAATCCCTGTCATTCCAACTTCTTCATCACCTTGAGATTGACCTTTTCTTGGTTGTCTTTTTTCCTTAAGAATGGGTTCATTTTCCTGATTCTTCTTATTTTTAGTAATTTTGGAGTGTATCCTGGACATTGTGAATATTATGCTGTGGAGCTTAGATTCTGTTATAATCCAAACAATGTTGTTGTTGTTGTTTCAAATTTAATGGGTTAACAACTTGTTTTGACTCAAATGACAAACTTGTTCTTAACTGCAGTGGACAGTGACTCAAGCCTCAATTTAGTTTCTTATACTCACCTGTAAACCACATTGAACTGTCCTGCCCACACATGCCTTGCATGTAAACCAGAGACTTGGGCTGAGTTTACAGTAGATCCAGGGCCTGCATCTCTAACTCTTTCTTCTCCTGGATTCATCTTCACTTCTGAGGGGCTGTTGCTGGCCTGAGCCCTTTCTCAGGCCAGAAAGACAATGAGATTCTCAAGGAAGCTCTAGCCACCCTGCACCATACTATGTTCATGGCCTTTTCTTAGGTGAAAACCAGAAAGATGGGTGCCAATACCCTCTTACATATTTTGCTACTATTTAAAATCCTGTTGGCATTTTTTATTCTTCAGAGATTTCAAGCAGTTGTTTTTATGTATTATGTTCAGAATTTGGGGTTTCTATAGGATGTTTAGTCTGTTTGAAGCTTTCTCTGCCATACCAGGGGTGAAAGTTGGAAAAACTTTTCTTTTTAAATAACATTTTGCATATTATTGCAAAAATTCAAACAATTACAAAGAAAGAGAAGCTCACCTAAAATCTCACCATTCAAAGATACCCCTGTATAGTTTTGGTGAACATTTCTACAGACATCCCTCTGCGTGTGTGTGTGTGTGTGTGTGTATAGCACTTTACCTTAATCCATTTATACTGCAGATATAGTTGAATAAGCTTGAATATACTTTCTTCACTTGATAATGTTAGAAAAACTTTTTATATTAAAAAGTATATATAATAATTTTTAAATACTGTTTTACATGTTCTCATTTTCTCTTATTTATATACAAAGAGGGATGAAAAGGCAAAAGTGATAAAAAAATGTACTCTCGGGCACCTGGGTGGCTCAGTTGTTAGGTGTCTGCCTTCGGCTCAGGTCATGATCCCAGGGTCCTGGGATCGAGTCCCACATCGGGCTTCCTCCTTGGCGGGAAGCCTGCTCTCCCTCTCCCACTCCCGTTGCTTGTGTTCCTGCTCTTGCTATCTCTGTCTCTGTCAAATAAATAAATAAAATCTTTAAAAAAAATGTACTCTCACTACTCTTTGTCTCTCATTCTTTTACTTATTTCACAAATGCTCATCAAGAACCTACTATTTCCCATTCACTGTCACGGTCACAAGAAATAGAGAAGGACTCCTAATGGAGAAATTCAGAGTAAAAACAACCAAAGAAATAAATTATAATTTAATATGGTTGTCAGTGGTATATAGAGTGGCTACAAAATCCTCTTATGTGATATTGCATCTCAATGGCAGTTAAAGACCTTCTCAAGCTAACCAGGGTATATGCAGGGCTTTAGGGGAAAAGCCACCACCTCAGACCAGCCGCCCGCAGGGAGCAACAGTGAGCTCCTAAAGCTTCAGGATGAAGACAGTGGTGGCCCCTCTCTTGCTGTGGTCAGGGCATGAGGACCCAGCCTGGTAGTTGTGGCTTATTGGATGTGACATGACTTGCTAAGTGATCCCCCTATCCAATCTTGAGCACTTGGCTATCTTTGTGAGGCATTGTGGGAGACCAACGGACAAGAAGTCAGTCTTGGACAGAGTAGCTCTCATAGCTCAGCCTAAAGCGAGAATTAAGGAATGCTTAATGACTTCCTTCAGCATAACATTTATGTTCAAAAGAATGGAGGAAATTTTAAAATTTAAGCAGATGATAAGTAGAGCATAAGAAATAATTTCCAATTAGATAAGGATTTTGTGATCATTCTGTAGAAAATAAAACAAAGCAATGAGGTGATGTGGGGAAATGGGGTGATTGTATTCTTGTGTTATTTTATCTAGAATCAGTAAGGAGGTTTCTTTGAGGCAAAACATGAATGATACAATAGGCAGCCCTGTAAAGGTCTGGGGGGAAAGTGTTCAGGTGGAATGGGCATTTTGAGGGAAAATAGGCCATGCAAGGCCGGGCAAGGACCCACTTAGAAATAGTGGTAGTGGTGCAGGGGACAAGGGGCTGTGGCTGCCAAGTGGACACAGCGAGATGGGATCACAGTGAGGTTATGCTTTATACGAAGAGAAAAATGACTTTCTGTAGACTGGACATGGAGGATGCAGACAAGAGGGACCATGACAGCTCACAAGTTTCCCCTTCTGAGCAGCTGGGAGTGTTGTGTCTTGAAATGGGAATGAATAAACAAGGTCATGGGGCAGGCTTGGGTGGGGTGGGTGTTGGAAAATCAATGATTCTGTTTCAGACTTGCTCAGAGTGGCATGTTTCTTCTTCTTTTTGTTTGTAATTGCTAGGTCCACATTGTTTCATGATTGCAAATTGCATTTCTCTGTCATCAGACTCTCAGGAAATGCCGATAATTATGACAGTTGAGGTAGATGGAAAAAATAAGAACAAACACTAAGAAAGCAAATCCAGACAATTTATTTTGGCAAAGTGGCATCTCAAGGAAACATTATTTTCTGACAGTACTTCAAACAAGAACAACTGAGTGCATGTTGGGTAATCCCGTTTTCAAATCAGGACACATGTATAACTAATTTAATTGGCTAAAATGATTCTGAATGTATCAAACATCTACCAAATTAGCAGATGTGTATAAAAGTTGAAAAAAATCTATTTTAATTTAAATAAGCATTTCCTCAGAATGAAATGTGGTTACGCTGATGTAAAGCCATGTTTGTTATTCATAGAGTCACTCCTTTCAAAAAGAGCCTAGCTGCATGCCACCTTTCAGGCTGGACAGGGTTGGCAGCAACCCCCTCCCCCTTGAGATGTACATGTGGTCCCTCTGGCACAGCAGGCCCCATGCTGGCTCCTGTAACCTTGATCGTCCCTTGGTTCAGTAGTTTCATGACCATCTTCCCAATCGCCCCTTTCGGGTGCACCATGAGCTCCAGGGATGAGGTCTGTGAAGATAAGAACTTCTGAGATGAGTGATGCCTCAAATGCCGGGAATATCCCAAGCTACCTGTCCTTTCTTCTGCTATCCCCCACACTCTGTTGGGTCTGGTCTGGTTCTCACATCCTGCAGGAGTGAGTTTTACTTAATGGTACTTGCACACCATTTTTGTCATTTTCTCTCCTTTTCCACAGAGCTTTTCTTATCACCAGCACTAATGGCCATGAAATCCATGTTCGAAAAATCACACACTATAACAGAGGAAAAACCAACTTGTTTTAAATTAAAGCAGGAATGCTACATAATTTACTACCTTGAGGGATTTTAGTGAAAGGAAAGCCTTCTGGCCAATAAATCTGATATTCTTCCTTAACACTTTAGCTTTCCAAAATCTTTAACAAATAGGACTTCGTGGAGGTGGGGTAGCTGTCTTTCACAATGCTGTTCTGGGATATATTAGCTATAGCCTTTGACTAGTGAAAGAAGTAAATCAAAGTTAGACTTTTGCAAGGACATTAAACTTTTTTTTTTTTTTTAAGTGCAAAGAAAATTTGGAAGAGACTGTTTCCTCACAGACCCTGCTGCCTTGGAATCTTCCCTCCACTGGAATATTCAGAAAGGATGGTGAAATTTTCCTTTCTATTTTTTCATCAATTTCAAAACAATGGTTAATCATTTTAATGTAATATTCCCTACAAATATGACTAGTGGTTTTGAACATTGTAGTTGAAATTTGAAAACAGCTGCATATCAACAAATTAAACTCTAAGTTCCAAGGTTTAAGTCTGATTTCAGCACATTCCCACCCTGGAATGGATGCTTAATACTGCAGTTGAATATTTGACTTTTCAGGAACATAAACAATGACATTTTTCTTGCAGGAGCATGTAGTCCCCCAAACACTGAATGTGCAGCTATGTAGAAAAGTCACATGGACGTTTTATGGATCACAGATGCCTGCCAGAGGGAGCCCGGCTTCAATGCCACACAAGGAAAACTTCCTAGTAGTTTGACTTAACAGAGGCCATGAGCTGCTTTGACAGGCAGTGTCTTTCCTCCCCCTGAAATTGCTTTAGGAAACCCCGAGATGTGTGCAGCAAATGAGAAGCCCACCAGGGTAACCTTACACAAGTACGGGGCTAAGTTCCAGTTACATTTCGTTGACCTTTGTTTAGAAGGGAAAGAAAAATCCGTGTGACTTTTGTGATAGTACTTAATACACTGATGTTGATGTCACGCCTCCCACTCTATGAAGATACCCAAATGAAATTTCTTATAGTTCTTCATAAATAAATGGAAAATAAAACCCTACACATTTTCGAATAAAAATTCAAGTTTTATAGTTCAGAGTTCTAATACTGGAATCTTTTCCAAAGTTTAACAATTTATGATTTACCTAAATATAAGAATAAAATTTAAAACTTCTATTAAGAGAACAAAAAGACAAGCCATGGAATGGGAGAAAATATTTGCAAAACATATCTAAGAAGGGAGCTGTATCTAAAATATACAAAGAACTCTTAAAACAACAATAAGAAAACAGGTAACTCAATTGAAAATGAACCGATGCCTGGAAAATATGCAAAGCTAGGCAGATGACAAAGAAGCACATGAAAAGATACTCAACATAAGTTGTCACCAAGGACATGCACATTAAAACAGCAATGAGCTAGCCCTCCACGCTACTAGAATGGCTGAGATCCAGACCGTGGACATCACTGGTGCTGGTGAGCAGGGAGCTCTCTCGTCGCTGGTGGGAATGCAAGGTGGTGCAGCCGCTGTGGAAGAGAGTTTGGCCGTCTCTCACAAAGCTCAGGCACAGTTCTCATATAATCTAGTAATTGTGCTCATATTTAACCAATTGAGTTAAAAAGTTATGTCCACACAAAACCTGCAGACAAATCTTTAGAGGAGCTTTATTCATAGTTTCTGAAAACTAGAGGCGAGGGAGATGTCCATCAATAGGCGGATGGATAAACAAAGTGTGGTACACCCATGTAACAGAATATCTCTCAGCTGTAAAATAAGCTATGAATTCACAAAAAGACATGGAGTAACAAAAATGTATATTACTAAGGGAAACAAGACAATCTGAGAAGGTCACATACTATATGATTCCAACTATATGACATTCTGGGAAAGCCAAAACTATGGAAACATTAAAATGATCAGTGATTGCCAGGGGATTGTAGTCAAACTAAAAATGGGCTACAATTCCTAGCCAGCAGCACTTATGTACATGGAGACAGTGGGGAAATTTATTCCAAATATAGGTTTTAACTGGCAACATTCAATTATTTCATCGATGCTAAAGTTTAAAACACACTTGATGAGCACAATTTTTAAATCTGTTATTACAGACATGCCCAGGGTTACAGACTAAATTATTAGAGAAATTACTAATTCATAACTTTTTTGTGTGTGCTTTGCATCTCCTTTCCCATTCTCCAACCCATTTCCCAAAGGCCGAGATATATTTGTATAGATTAGGGCTTTCTGTCACACACACACACACACACACGGATTTGGAGGGTTTAAATGGGAAAAAAAATTTGCTTGTGTGACTCTCAGCAAGGTCCCTCCTGAGGAGATCTGGAGTCCTCTAAAGTATTAAGCTGCACTATCTAATGGGAAAGCAAAATGAAGGTCCTGGGGTGGTGTTTGCCAGAAGAGAGGCATGCATATCAAGGCTCCTCGTACTCTAAGCCCTTGTCCAATGCAGGCCCAGCAACTGACTGCCGCGAAGTCTTGCAAGGCGCATCCCTCCCACAAGACCAGGGGCAGCACCCAAACAGTGAAGGGCCACCACCTGGCGGGTGTAACAAGGAGAAGGAACAGCCAGGAGGGCTCGCAGAAGTGGGTCCTGCCAGTTTGCTGTGAGTCACACAAGTGTCCAGTGTTCTGTTAGAGAATGTGAAGAGAACCCCCGTGAACTTGAATTTTCCTCATCTTGATATGTGGAAGCTTCTGCTATGTATAACTTAATTTATATTTAAAAAAAAGAAATATAATCCTCATGCATTTAGACATTGTGGAATGGTTAATGATTGTAATCTGGATGTTCTTGATTCTGAGATCCTAGTAACTGAAACTTCACGACCGATGAACTTATATTTTTCAGAGCAATGAGAGACCACATCACAGTAAGTGCAGAACAGCAGTTGTAAGATGTGTTGTGACTTCAGAAATATGAAAATACGAAAAACTATGCCCTAGAATGGAGGAAATAAAGTGGTTAAACTATTTTAGGCAGAGTTTAAATATAAAATGTGTAAGTTATGAAGCTCCTTGAAGTTTCCTGAACACATTTTGAAAACCACTGGCTCAGATGATGTCAGAGGCATCTAACCTCTCAAATATCCCTGATTTGTTGGATAATTTACCTTTCTCTGGGAACCTGTTTGAATGGAGGCAGGTGAGTCTAACAGAAGAGGAGTGGTCCTCCTGGGAACCTTGAGCACGTCCCTTTGGCTCTGGGACCCCGGCCACCAGGGGGCCCCCTGCCACTGCCGGGGAAGGACCCAGGCCCAGGCGGATGTGCCACACCCTGGGAACATGGTCATACAGAGCCTTCTCAAATCCACTGGCACACCACACAGCAATAAAGGATAAGAGGAAGAAAAGTGTGCTTAGCATGTTGAGAGCTAGCATTCATTATTAGCCTTAGCAAAGAAATTCATGCAGAAGGATGGAATACCACATGGTATGAGAGAAAGAACATTAAACTATTAAATAGAAACTCAGGTTCTAGTCTCAATTTAACCACTTAAAAAAAATTCTGAAGCTCGGTTTGCTCCTCTGTGGAAGGGCAGCCGTGAGAGTTACCCTCTCCCCCGTTTTCTACTTACAAAGCTCCATTACTTTCCTGCCCAGCTAGATGTTAAACAGGAACAATATGGTAAGTAACCTGGTCATTTTCTTTCACCCCAAAACTTCAAGAAAACGAGAAAAATATAGGAATTCCCAAATAATTTTTCTTCAAAATACGATATCTATATTTATATAGATAAAAAGAGTCCATTTTGTCTCAAAGATTTGGTGGCACTGCAAGGATGATACTAAAACACAGTTACGTGGTTTCTTCAGAGAAAACATTAGATCAAAATTTGATAGATTTAGAATAGATTTAAAACAAAGCAGAGGCTAAATAATTAATTATTCCCTTATCATCACTTTCAGGAAACTCAGGAAGTTAGTGCCTTAAGATGTTCAGATTGTCCCAAAAAGTTGAGTTACTGAATATTTCTAAGCTTTTCCCCCATGCTTTGCTATTAGTTAGAAGAAAAAGCTTTCCAAGTTAATGATACTAGACCAAGGGGCGCCTGGGTGGCTCAGTCGGTTAAGCGTCCTACTCTTGGTTTCAGCTCAGGTCATGATCTCAGTCAGCGTCTTGAGACGGAGTCCTGCGTCTCCGCTTGAGATCCTCTCCCTCTGCCCCTCCCCGCACTCATGCTCTTGTGCTCTCTCGCGCTCTCTCTCTCTCAAATAAATAGGTGAAATAAATCTTTTTTTAAAAATAAAATGTTAGGGGCGCCTGGGTGGTTCAGTCGGTTGAGCGACTGCCTTCGGCTCAGGTCATGGTCCTGGAGTCCCGGGATCGAGTCCCGCATCGGGCTCCCTGCTCGGCGGGGAGTCTGCTTCTCCCTCTGACCCTCTCCCCTCATGTGCTCTCTCTCATTCTCTCTCTCTCAAATAAATAAATAAAATAAAATAAAATAAAAAAATGTTAGACCGAATGCTCTCACGTGTCATCCTTCCCTCCCCGGAAACCATTCCTGTTACAGTGTAGCACAGCCGAAAAGGAAGCCACAGGCGTGGAGCATCAGAGTCCTGTGGAGTTGAGCCGGAGAAGGCCGGGCCCTGAGACGGCAGGGCCCTGGCCTAGAGGAGAACACAGACAACACCCGAAATAGAGGGATCAAGTAAAATCTGTACTCCAAGTGGTGCACCCCGTTACCCCACCTCAGCCCTCTCTGCTTCTAGGACGGAGGACACCGGCAAGCGAGCGCCTGCCTTCCAGCAAGAAGAGAAAGAACTCGTTTTGAGAGAAAGGACACAGACTAGACCAAAGACTTCCCTTTCCGACGTTCAGGAGGTCTCCAGCACCACGATGGACTCCTATCAAATTACCCCACAGAAGCCCCTGAACAAGCCTTACTAATGAGAACAGATTCTGTTCACCTTTTTAAGGGAACACTATTAGGATCACCAGACATCTAAGGGAAACTGCGTCCAGGGAAAAGGACATGAACATAAACCAGCTGATAGGATTATTCTCAAGAAACTGAGCCCCTAGCAAAATGAGACACAAGCAGCATTCATGTGTTCCTGTTCATTTAGGCACCGTTTAGGGCTTCAGCCAGGCAAATACATCACTTTGAGATATATATATTAAGATTTTATTTATTTATTTGACAGAGACACAGTGAGAGAGAGAACACAAGCAGGGGGAGTGGGAGAGGGAGAAGCAGGCTTCCCCCTGAGCAGGGAGCCCGATGCGGGGCTCGATCCCAGGACCCTGGGATCATGACCTGAGCCGAAGGCAGATGCTTAACGACTGAGCCACCCAGGCGCCCCTCACTTTGATATATTTTTAATTAGGAGGACAAACCATATGAAATCACCACTCGTATAGGTTAAAATAGTCTAATATTACCAATTTCACATGTTCAACATAACAACTTTAAAAAAAAATAAGGATAGAATTAACTCAATATCTAGGCCAGCAATCAAGGAAGAAACAAGGAGTGGAGGATTTTAAAATCATGTAAAAATAGCAAGATCTGAGCTTTAAAGTTTATAAAACAGGCTGATACACAGTGTCCTGTTTGACCATTAAACAACTACGTAATTATAATTATTATAATATATTTAAAAATCTAACTATTGAGAAATCCAAGACCAAATAAATGAAGCTACCTGCTGGAACACAGCTTTTTTTTGGCAAGTGGTTAGTGGAGATGGGACCAGAGCTCTAGATGACTGACTCCATGCCCTTGACTTCCATTACTCGAAAGTAATGGGGCAAGATGGGAACTTGGGGCACCGGGAGACAGAGGCGGCGGGGAGGGCATAGTAAGGGACAATATGCAAACAGGGGTGAAAGAAGCCTGAAACACAGGAGCTTATGTTCATGGAGCCAGAACTTGCACGAATCCATGTAATTAAGAGAGCCTTGTGCTGGCAGCAGACTCTTGCACTGACCCAGGGGAAAAACACGCATGACACTGATTCCAAGAAGGATAAAGTTGACATATTCCAGATGTGAAGCAATTAAACCCTCACTTGGAAAGAATGACCCACATAACTGCAAAATGTCCGTTTTAAGAAATTAAAACGTATATACCCACATAAAAACACAGGAAAGAAAACACTCTGGTCAGATTTCTGGAGACTAAATCAGCAAATGTGCCACACATACATGCACCCCCGCACATCTGGACACACGTGCAAGCACAAACACGCACACACTCGCACACACACACACGTGTGTGCCCGTGTGTGTGCTCACGTGAATACACGCATGCACACACATACCCGCAAACACGTGCACACACCCACAGTGAGCCATGCAAAACAGGGTCAAACAAGGCACTTGGGCTGCTGGGAGTCTGCCCTCGGCAGGAGGATTGTTATGTCCCTGACCTCCTGTTCTTGTCTAGAAATGAATCCCATTCACACACTAAGGCCTGTGCTTGCTGAATTCGATTCAGCTCCCTTTGGAGCCAAAGGACACCTGTGTGACTCATGAGACCTGATTTCATTTTCTCTTTCACAGGAGGCTCTAGGACAGACAGAGAAAGAAAATGTAGGCAGTGGATGGATGGAGATGATGCCTGGAGAGTCACTCCAGGATGCCCCAGGACCCACTGTGTACAAATATTCACGGGGGGATGAAAGAACCATCCGCAAACCGAGACTGCACGGGGTGAACTTCCCTGCAACTCAGAGCAGGGGAAGGCAGACGTCTTCGAAAAAGTCCCACCAACTGTGTTGACGCGGCTGTGCTGAGGCTTACAGGAATTCCGCATTCCCTCCCACCTGTAACCCTCACACTCCGCTGGAGAAAGAGCAGTGACTTGGACTCTGGCTCCTCTCTCCCTCCCCTACAGAGCAGGTGGCTGGGGCACCTGTGAGGCCAGAATGTCAGCAGAGATGCTCACCCCTCCTCCGGGGAAAGGGGATCCCAGCCCATAGTCAGGCTAGTCCAGGCCCCCCTCCAGGCCCCCCTTCATGGCCCCCTCCAGGCCCCCCTCCAGGCCCCCCTCCAGACCCTCCTCCAGGCCC
>NW_023270301.1:137670-174529 GCF_011800145.1 Mirounga leonina
CCTCCAGGCCCCCCTCCAGGCCCCCCTCCACACCCCCCTCCAGGCCCTCCAGGGTCACAGGGCAGCTTCTCTTCTGTGCATTGATTGAAGGCACACCGGAGACAGTCACCAAACCTGTGCTCTGACATCCAGCTTCGCCTAATCGCTTCAGATTTATCATTCCAAGTGAATACAAACTTCTTTGATCTTTCAAATGATCTGTTTGGAAATGTGTAAAAACAAAACAAGTTGAAATTCTGTGACTTCCAAGAAAAAGCAGTCAACATTAGCAGACAGCCCTTGTGACCCAGGGTGAAGCTCACATGCACTTGACACTGCCCACCGTGTAGAATAAAGAGCAGGACAGGCTCTTTGTTGTTCCTCTTCTAAACTTTGTGAACATCAGCAAGTCCTCGGGCTGCTCAGGTCTTTTGGAAAAAAGGAGGTGCCATATGCTGGATTCTAGATCCTGGGAAGATGGATCCAAGCAAAGATCATAGAGCACATAACTAAAATGTGCAGTCCTGGGGATTAGTGTTGATTATTTTTAGACATCATGACCTTGGCTTTATTGACACCTTATATTAAACAGACCTTACTTGCCAAATGCCACAGGACGCAGCGCTGTGGAAGTTCTGTGCGCTGACGCTGTTGGGTAAGCCAGACGGCAAGGCAAGGAGAGAGAAGGTCCTAGCACGGAGCAGCCGCCCCGAGAACCTGTAAATTGACAGGGCGCCGTTCTTTCTTGTAGAAATGTGTTTGGATTTTAAAGATTTTTGCTACATTTTCTTATGTAAGCTTTATATACTGCAAGGTCTTAATTAAAGATTTGAAAATGTTGAGTAAAATGCTCACCAGTCTAGATTGTAATATATATAATAAACCTGTCATATAATTTATTTTTTTAAACAAGCTTCTTATACAAATTGCCCATGGAACTTTTATTTAGAATTTAAGGTCATTTGAGGCTTAAGGTAATGTAAACAAAATTCTCCAAAGTGCTAGGGTCCTTTTTTGGGGTGTTGCATTCCTATAAACCATAATCAAGCCAGGTTTTGTCAGCTATCGGAAAAACAAATCTTTCTTGGTCTGGGAGACCAAACACCTCAGGCTATGCCAGAGGAAGTTTTCATTACTGAGTCATAAATTCCTAAATGCAGTGTATTCTAGAAAAACAGACACACCTTTAACATCAACATTTTGATCTGACAAAGGCCTCAAATATTTCTCTTGCAATAAAAGTTACAAAAAGATGACCTTGATTCAAAGAAGAAACTTATGGAAGATCTGTGCTCTCTCAGTGTCCTTGGCTTATTGAGCATGTGAAACAGAGCATGTCCATCAGGAAGCAGCTGGACTTGAGCAGAAAGAATCCAGAGCCCCTTTCCACCTGCACTAGGTTCCAGAACGCGGGCATACTTTTCCAGACTTCGATTTTCTTCCAGTTAATAGAAAATAACAATATTTACCTGTTAGGGCCAATGTATGGATAAAATGTGTTGCCTGGTGAGGTGCCTAGAATGATGTTTGACCCAGAAAGAGAAATCAATACATTGATTTATTCAGTACCAGGTGCTGGGTGAGAAAGGGCAAAGGCAGAAAGTACTACAACTTCAGAGAGCCACACATAATTCCCTACAGCAGTGTGCCAAGAGTGCTTGAGGAGAGGTGTGACTGTAGGAGCGAGCAGGAGTCAGATCCAGAGAGGCCCGGCATGCAATACCCACTGCTGAATTTCACGATTCTGGATCCCGTCTTCCTGTGATCATCTGTGCACATCTGCAACCCTGTAAACATCCCTCATTTCCTTCATTGACCTAAGAGCCACTTAAATACAGGGACAGCCCACCAGGCCCATTCAGGAATTCCCTAAATGCTTTCAGAGTAAGAGAATAAATGGGACGAATTAGTAGGCACAACTCAATGCAGAGACATATCAACTGTCTCAGAAGCATCAAGGTGTTTGGAGTGTGAGTCCCGAGTGGGCCCTCGCTGTGCACCATGCTCCGTGGGAGACGCTACCAGCCCAAGTCTCCGTAGTTCCATGCACACTCTCACCGTTCACACGACAACATGCTTGTCTTTACACATCAAGCTAAGTAAACGACCCATGAATCTAATTGAAGATGAGGTAAAGAGGCAACTAGGGACCCTACATAGTTTAGTTCTATAAAACTCCCATTGCTTGGTTTCCCATTGCTTGTTAACAGGAAAACAAACACAGTAGTATATCTTTCAAAGAAAATGTGCACATTATTTTACTGTTTCTAAATAGTCACTGTTCTTTCCTGGGGAAGCGAAACGAGTATGATTTGTATTCCAATCCCTTCAAGAAACTGAATGCAGATTATTCTAAAGAAGATTCTATTTGAAAGTGTTATTAGTTTTCATTTTGTTGCTTTTTGTAACATAAAGCACACATGATCCAGCTGACCTGGGATGTGTGGTGGCCTCAGCTCCTGAGTAGTTACTAAGTTTTATTAGAAGCTCACTGGAGGGTGCCTGGGTGGCTCAGTCGTTAAGCATCTGCCTTGGGCTCAGGTCATGATCCCAGGGTCCTGGGATCGAGCCCCGCATCGGGCTCCCTGTTCGGCAGGAAGCCTGCTTCTCGCTCTCCCACTCCCCCTCCTTGTGTTCCTGCTCTCGCTATCTCTCTCTCTGTCAAATAAATAAATAAAATCTTTAAAAAAAAAAAAAAAAGAAGCTCACTGGAGATGGGCAGTCAGAACTGACTGAATCTTTCCTGGGGTAGGCAGCCTCTGAGATGGTCCCTAAGTGATCCTGTCTCCTGCTATTCCTGCCTTTGTGTAAACTCCTCTCAGGGTGGGCTGAACCTAGTGACCTACTTTAATAAACAGAATGTGGCAAAAGTGAGGGCAAGTTCCTTCCAACCTGAGGCTGCAGAAAGACTTTGGGCTCCATCTTGCTTGTGCTCTTCCATTCTCTCGCTTGCTTGCTCTGATGGATGCCAGCCATCATGTTGCGAGCTGCCCTCTGGAGAAGCCTATGTGTCAAGAAACTGAGAGGGGCGACTGACAAACAGCCAGAAGGCATTGAGACCCTCAGTCCAACAGCCCCAGTGGAAGCGAGTCCTGCCAACAACCTCAGAGTGAGTGTGAAAGCAGACCCTCAGCCAAGCCTTCGGATGGGATCACGTCCCTGGCTGGAAATACGATGGCAGATTTGTGCGAACCCAGGGGTGAAAGCACCCAGCTATGTCACCCCTGGATTCCTAAAGCACAGAAATGTTTGTTTTAGTCCACTAAGCCTTAGGGTAATACATTCTGTAGCGTTAGATAACAAATACATTCCTCCACCCTTAGTTCTCACCATTAAGAAATATCTGCCAAAGTATGTAGAGACACAGTGACCCAGTATCTCCAACTTACTCTCAAGTGGTTCAGAAACAATAATATGCACATATGTGAAAATATATAAAGATATATGAAACAATAAGCAAATGGGGGAAAATACACAACAGGTGTAAAAGGACAAATTGTAGGTGATAGTTCCTTCTACTATTCTTAGAATTATTTCAACTTACATCACAATAAAAAATTACCAATAAGGTCAATAAAAAAGACCAGTTTAAAAAGGGAATGGTTAGGGCGCCTGGGTGGCTCAGTCGTTAAGCGTCTGCCTTCGGCTCAGGTCATGATCCCAGGGTCCTGGGATCGAGTCCCGCATCGGGCTCCCTGCTCGGCGGGAAGCCTGCTTCTCCCTCTCCCACTCCCCCTGCTTGTGTTCCTGCTCTCGCTATCTCTCTGTCAAATAAATAAATAAAATCTTAAAAAAATAATAAAAAAATAAAAAAAATAAAAAGGGAATGGTTAAAAATTATAAAAGTGAATATTAACAGTTGTGTGAATACACAAAAAATACAAAAACAATAAAAGTCACCAGAAAACAAAATTTTTGTAACTATGTGAGGTGATGAATGATACATAACATACTTCAAATATCATTTCACAATGTTTGCAAATATCAAATCATTACTTTGTCCACCCGAAACTAATATGTTATATGTCAACTATACCTCAATAATACTAATTTAATTTAAAAAATTTTAAAGAAATCACATTAAAAAAAACAAGTGAGCTTTTATTCTTTGATTAGATATGAGTATGTTACAGCATATGGAATCCTGTGGCTGGTATATCAAAGGTAACAAGATTTTGAAAACACTGCACCATTATCTGGTCCATAGTAATAATAGCTATTAAGAAAAAAAACCTGACTTGGGGCACCTGGGTGGCTCAGTCTCTTAAGCCTCTGCCTTTGGCTCAAGTCATGATCCCAGAGTCCTAGGATCAAGCCCTGGGTCAAGGTCTCTGCTCGGCAGGGAGCCTGCTTCTCCTTCTCCCTCTGCCGCTCCCCCTGCTTGTGCTCTCTCACTCTCTTTCTCTCTGTCAAATAAATAAATAGAACCTTAAAAAAAAAAAAAAACCTGACATGCATAAATAAAGAAAAATTGTACAAAAGCATCAGACAGTGTTATTTTATAAATAAATTATTAGTTTTAGCTTGGAAAACCTAAAAAACCTCTGGGAAACACATGGATATTAGCTATTTCAACTACTTCTTTGTTTATTGGACGTATTTTTATGAACAAAAATGTATTCACCTTTATACCCATTCCTATATAATTCTATCAGCAGCATGCCCCTGTGATTTTTTTGAAAACATATCTTACTGGGAATACATATGTCTACTGATGTTAAACACATTTATACAACTTTGTTAAAGAGTTTGTTAATATATATCAGAAGTTTTAAAATATAACCTTTGACTTAGTATTTTAGCAGTTTCTCTGCCCATGTGGAGTGCTACAAGAAAATCCTAAACACAAAGTTGTATGTGACAGTGTTAAATGGAACAGCAAAAGCCTGTAAATAATCTATACGTATAACTACAATAAATTATTTAAAAGTGGGAAAAACTTGGGGAAATACTAAAATCTAAGAAACAATGTATAAAATAGTAATGCTCAGTGTAATTTCAATCACTTTTTATTTCATATAAGACTATAAAGAAGAAACACTATTTTTTTTCTTAATACTATCACATGTTTCCAAATCCACCTGTGAAAGTTTCATGGTCATGCGTCTATATGCTATACACAGTACAATGTGCATGTGCTAAAGAACACACAGTAATGAGCAATACTTCAGTATCTTGTAGGAGAAATGAGAATGGCGTATCTGAAAGGTTCTTTAATAATTAAGACAATTAAGAAGACATGTCATTTGTGTTAAAAAAGTTTGGTAAACTATAGACTTAATTAGCTAAAGTGGACACGAGGGAAAAATTAAAAAGATTTTTTGTTGTCATTTTTAAAGAATATGCGTTTGTGCCAAAATTCAAGAGCAATTACATAGAGTTTATTTTTCTAAGAATATTTATAAATGGTCTAGAGATGTTTTATTTTTATATTCTTAGAACATGGTGCACATGTCAAATGTAATTGAAATAATACTAAGTTAGTGGTTTTACAAACAAACTGTACTTCCCTGTTGGCTTCAAACCACTTGCTGATAAGATTTTTTTAGGTAAAAACGAAGTTTAAATTCCTCCACAACATCAGAATTTTCTCTCGGAGTCATTTGTATCCTGTAGTTTAGCCAGTGGAGAATCTTGTGGGCTGTCTTTCTTCTATCTTTCTTACATGGGGCATACAAGACCCCCACTCCAGTGCACAACATTGCTTGGGTAAGAAAGGAAGCCACAATCTTTACCGTCCTGGGCAATATCCAGACCAGCAATCCCAGTGACACCACCGTCACCACAAGGACTATGTGACTCTTAGCCAGGGTGTTCTGCCCTCATTCCCAGATGCCAGGGTCTGCAGACACACTTGTCAAAATGGGCATCCAGCAGGTGGAGGGCAGCCATGCTGCCCAGCACCCCACCCCACACAGAACAGCCCGCACCACAAAGAATTATTCAGGTCAAAATGTCAGCAGCACTGAGGTTGAGAAACCCTGAATTAAATGAAACCTCAAAATGGGTTTTTCTCTCTCTTTTTTTTTTTACACTTGTGTATACTCCCTAATATCAGATGACAGACTAGTCACATGCCCCTCTTAAGGGAAGAAAATCACCAGCTTTCTTCATTAACCTAATTGTGTGGTAATTGTGTGATTTAAAAGCACATTTGCTTCAGCAGCAACAACAACAAAACAAATAATCTGGTTAAAAAGGACAGAGGACTTGAACAGACATTTCTCCAAAGAAATATGCAAATGGCCAGTAAGCACAGGAAAGTGTGCTCAACATCATGAATCATTGAAGAAATTCAAATTAAAAAAAAAACCCACAATGAAAGATCAGCTGACACTCGTTAGGGTAATGATCAGAAGAATAGAAAATATCAAGTGTTGGCAAGGATGTGGAGAAATTATCACCATTTGCACTGTTGGTGGGATTGTAAATTACTGCAGCCACTGTGGAGAACAGGATGGAGATCATTACAGATAGAACTACCATATGATCCAGCATCCCACTTCTGGATATATACCCAAAAAAATTCAAGGCAGGAACCCCAAGACACATCTGCACTCCCATGTTTTCACTGCAGTGTTATTCACAAGAGCCAAGAGGTGCAAACAACCCCCAGGTCCATTGACAGATGAATGGATAAAGAAAATGTAGTCTGAACATACAATAGAATATTGTTCAGCTTAAAAAAAAAAAAAAAGAACTTGCAACACATGCTACAACACAGTCAAGCCTCAAGGATCTTGTGCTAAGTGAAATAAGCCTGTCACAAAAGTACAAATGCTGGTGATTCCACTCAAACATTACAGAAACCCAAAATAGAAAGGTGATTGCCCAGGGCTGGGGAGGGAAGGGTGCAGAGTGTTTAATGGGCATTGAGCTTCAGTTTTGCAAGATGGAGAAGCTCTAGAGACGTGCTGCAGAGCAATGTAGGTAACACTCCTTAACTGTGCACTTAGAAATGCTTAAGGTGGTAAGTTTAATGTCCTGTGATTGTAATACCAATTAGAAATTAAATTTAAAGTTTTTAAAAAGTACACGTGCTCACCCACTCATGGGGCATAATCTCCCAAACCAGGAGAAGCTTGGATCTGGTGCAGGGCCCGCAGTGGGACTGAGGACATCTGCCCCACAACCGCATTTGTAGATTTTCTGTCACTGCCTGTTCTGCCAGATGACAGCCAGCTTTTCTCTGCTCTATTCACACCTGTTTTTATCTGCCTCCCCTCAAAACCCCATGCCACAGCCCAGCCAGCCCCTCCTGCTGGAACTAACAGAAGCAAACCTGTCCAGTTGGTGCAGGAGAGCAGCCCGTTCTGCAAGGCTCTCCTGGAAGCAGGGTCACTGCTGGAATAAAGGAATAAACAAAGGAAAGATAGCACTGTTTTCTCAGCAAGAGAACTCAGGAGGAAAGCAGGAACATTGAGTATAAATAAGTTCTACACCTACCTGTTCTAAGTGCTTCTTCATAACCTGTGAAAATCCTGGTGTCGAAACCTGTCAAGAGTCTTGCCTGAGGCCAACTTGCTGCTTGTTGTGGGGCCTTTCTGAATCCTACATCTGTGCTTTTCCCACGTCGAGGGCCTCCGGCTATTTGAACACCCTTAGCGATTTCTCCATTTTAACCAAATTGTCTCCAACTCAGATCGGGGAGAGTGCCCTGCTGTTAGCATTACCATTGAATGTCTGTGACTGTGTGTTCATCAGGGAACCTCCGGGCTGTTTGCAATTTGGGGGGATTGTGAGGAAAGCTGATATAAGTATTTGTGGGCATGTTTTCTTTTTTCGCACTTGTAGATACTACCTAATATCAGGTGACACTCTTCATTTTTCCCAGGTGGATATCTAAGAGTGCATTGTTGCTCATCGGGCTGATGTGTTTACCTTTGAGAAACTGTGGGGACAATTTAGTGAAGTGGCTGCACTGTGTGTCCTCACCAGCCATGCAGGAGAGCGGACAGCTCTCGTCTCTGCCGTGGACATCCAGTGTCTTCCTGGAGAAGGAGCCTCCTAGAGAGGGTGTGTTTCCTCAACTTCTGGGACCCCAGGATTTCCAGACTGCTCCCTAGTTCTCACAGGGCCTTCACCACTTGGCCTTCTCAGTAAAGCTTGGGACTGGCAGCTCCTTACTCCTGGAAAATCAGCTGTGAACTTCACTTGCTAGAGTGTATCACGAGCAGATCCATCTGCACCTCACCCCCAGATTGTGTTCCACTCCGTAGTTTGGAGAAGCGCTGCACTGAGCACAATAACCACACCAGTGTTTTCTGCCTCTGCAAGGAACTTAAATCTTTAATCATGCCTACCGATGGCTGGAGGCTCACATCTTCGTGGCTGCCTCCAAAAACTCCTTTCAGGGCACCTTCCTTCATCCAAAGCTCAGGGCGACTATAAATAGGCCACAGAGGCACAGCTCTGTTACTCCGAATTATAAACAGTCTTCCCTGGGACATTATTTCCCTTCAGAAAACATCTGACTCCTAAAATTTTCTAGCTTTGGGGGAAGCAAAGAAAGAGAGGGTTATTTTAGAAATTATTTTTAACCTTCCAGTTTTACACAGTCTTGGCCCTTCTGTGGCCCATATGGACATTTTCCCATAACTAATAACATACCATGAGCCTGAGGAGAAGGTTGATTTAAAAAAATCACCAAGACTTAAAATGTTTTTTCTCTTACTAGCTCACAACCTGTGTTTAATGAATAACAAAATCAATAGAAATTAATTCTTAACTGGGAACCTGTGGATGTTTTGATTGGCTCTGGGCACATAGCAGGGTCAGGAGATGGGAAGCACAGACCGTGACTCTCGCGGTAGGTTTCAGAGACCGGAATTGGGCAAGAGAACTTCTCAAGGATCGGGAGCCAGGCTCTTGTCTCTTACGATGGTCTCACAACTATTAGTCTTCGAAGAAAGAAGCCTGAGCAGTGTAGACACAGACATGGACATGCCTGGTAGACATTCGCTGGGCTTCACTGCTGTACCCTCTGCTAATCACATGCACCTTTAATCAACTAGAGAGAATGTGCATATAGAGCTTTAAAGAACATCTAATGCAGAAACAATAACATTAAAAAAAAAAACCCTCAAAGTTCCTTCTTTTTGCTCATTTTCTCTCTACCCCAAATCATTTGTTTGTATTTCCGTGTACCCTTCTAGTCCTTTTTCATATGGATAAATCATGTTTACCTCATTTTAATCCTCGTTTAGAGAAAATATCCTGATATGGCATTCCTTTCACTTTATACTCTAAGTATAATAATGTGTTGCTACATTGTATTCTTGCACAATATTCTAAAGAGTGACTTTGCAAGATTCTCTCACACTCACTGCCATCACTGGACATTTAGGTCATATTATGACAATCCATATTGAAATGAGTACCTTTTATTATCATTTCATTCTCCCTTTATTTTCTCGAGATGCATGTCCCTATATTTAGCCAAGTAATATCAGAGATAGTCTTTAGCTTTTACAAACGAGTGCATATTTAAGGGCTTGAAATACTATGATTTGAACCATCCTCATACCTGGGTGAGAGATACACGGGACTTCTCTGTCTCTCAACATAGCTCTTCTCCAGTCCCCTCTCCTCCCCTTCCCTTTGCCCCGAAGGCTGGCTTGTCTCCAGCCCCACAGCCAGGCCTTGCATCTCTCCCACACTTGCTCTTTTCTCACTGTCTGCTCCTAAATAGGCCTCTAAGTTTCTGGAAGCAGGGTCACCAAAAATCAGCCTGAACTGAATCTACTCTGCACGGCTTGGTGCCCCACGTTAATCACCTAGAAGCTTCCTGCTGGCTCCGGATTGGTGCCCATTGTTGCAATCACCCCTGGCCACACTGCCCGCCAGGCAGCTCACCCTGGGCCTCCCCTGGCAGCCCAGGGAGGACTCAGCCCCAGACTGTCACTGACAGCTACACTCCATTCCCTAAAACTGCCTTTCAGTCTCCAAAGCCACCAACTACTCTCCTCTCTAAACCCCCACGTCTCTCACAGAAACTGCGTTCCTTCTTTTTTGTGACAATAGAAGTCAGATAGGACAGCCCTGGTCTTCCAAGCCCCAGACCTACCAGTCTGTCAGCGTTTGAACTCAGCCGTTCCTCTTGCCTCCCAAGGTAGCTGATGGGCTGGTCTGAACGACCCGCCCTTGCCTGGGCCTCCATCCTGGGGTTGTGCCCCCACCACCAGCAGAAGGTTCCATGCGCACTGCTTCTGCCTTCCCTTAGCCACCTTCACAGCTGACTTTCCCTGCTTCTCATGTCTTCCTCTATGGGATCCACCATCCTGTCCTCAACTCACCCCTGGAATGGCTGTTGGCAAAACCATCAACGGCTTCCATGCCAGTGACCTAAGGACCTCTCCTCCATCTTCGTCTTATTTGACATCCCAGTGGCAGCTGGCCCCACTGGTGTTGCCTCTAATTTCGACTATTTTTCTTCCCTAGCTTTCCTTTCCTTAAATCTTCCTGGCTTTTCCCTACTTTGCTAACTACCCACATCCGCAGTCCTGCTCAGTCCAGCACAGAGCTCTCCCCAGGACCTGCCTCTCTCTCTTCCTCTGTACTTTGGGTAAATGCAAGCATCCTGACCTCAACTATTCCTCAGGCTTTAGATTTGTAGACCCAGTTCTCCTCTCGAGATCCCTTTGCTAACAGGCACCCTCAGAGAATTGCTGTACAAGTCCCCATTTAAGCACACACACTCCCTTCCTCCCACAGCTTGGGTCCTTACCCCTCCCTCACTCTCGCCTTCACCTTTCAATCCATTAGGAAGTTGGGGGTTTCCACAACTCCTCTGTGGCCTCTACTCACCCACCTTTGCCCTTCCTTGACCACCACTCCCCAGCATTGGATCACTCACCTACCAGGAATCTTGCAAAGGCCTGAAACTAAAGGTCTTGGCCCGTATGAACCTAAACATGGGCCATATTCAGAACCCTTTGCCCCAAAGAGGACATGTGTTTGCAGTACTTGGTACCAGCTTTATACTTTAGAATTAGTGTTTGGGGCTCACGGGTGTGAACTGAAACCCCAAGTTGAAGCATTGTGTGATTTTTTTTTCTCTTTTACCCTGTTTTCCCTCCACTAGAGAGAGGTGCGAACTTCAGCAAGGTCAGCTTCTTTCTCAAGTGCTGGAGCTGTCCCGCTTCAGAGGATCTGAATTTACAAAAACCTTTTCCACCTCCCATCTGTAAAATGAAATCCATACTTCTGGCCACCAAGGATTAATGTTCTCCTTCAGGCAATCAAAACTTGCCTATTCTTACAGATCAGACTTCCAAGGCTCACTGTATGTTTCTACATGCTCAGCCATAAATTTTTAAATGTTTTGTTTGCTTTATTTTTTCTGGCATCTTTGTGTATTCTATGCTGTGGTCCACAGATATGCCATATGATAGAGAGTGAGCTCTCTCTCTATCATGTATTGCTCACTGTGATTAAGGACTGGTTGTGTAATTCTCAACCAGTTTAGTCAAATAAAAGGCAAAATAAATACAAATATACTATATATATATATATATATATATATATATATATATACACACACACCTGAGTAGGTAAGAAGAGGCTTTATTTGAAAAGCCTCTTTCACAAAGCAGAGGGAACTTCATAGCAATAGGGAGGGCTTTTTGGCCCCTACATCTTTAAACATCTCATGGTCCAAGGCTCTTCCTTCCTGAGGAAGAATCAGCAGGCTAGGAAGAACGGGGGGGGCTGTGAACAAGCCTGATGGGCAGGAGGTCGGGGAAGCAATAGGGGGATTGTTCTCATTCCAATGCTCAAGGCCCTTTCCTGAGGGAGAGTCTTAGCCGAGGTTTGGCTAACAAGCATTTTGTTCCATACCGCAGTGGGGACAGAGCGGTTCAGCTACATCACTTTTGGGACCAAGAACGGGACCAAGGGGCCCTGTGAATCCCATCTGAGAACACGGGGAAGGAGGCGGCTCTTTCTTGGGTCGGGAATGGGGGCTGCCTCACCCTCGCTCTTTTCCGGGAGCGTGGGCTGGGGAAGGGCAACGGCAGGAGCAGGACAGAAAGGACTGCTGTCCAGGGCGGATGTCACTCTGTGCCCAAAGTCCAACTCCCGCGGACTTCTCTGTGCTATGACTTTGTTGGTTCTTATTTCAGCTCCTTATCACCAACCACGGAAGAACTAGCCCATGATATGTCTGTAACCCTGTTGGTGGGTGCTTGACCTCTGCAGGGTCAGCGGTGCTCACGGCAGAGACGGGTGGAGAGAGCATCTTCTTTGGTGGAAAGAACACTGCTTCTCCCGGTCTAAACTGAAAATGGACTTCATTCAGCAGAACACGGGAACCTTAGTGAAACCACTATAATCCCCGGGAAGCAGAAGCTAAGGATTTTAATTACTTTGTTTCTAGAATTATGTGGTGTGTGCTTGTAGGCACATATCACACGCTCAATCTTTTTCCACTAAACGCATTACAGCTTTTTAAAGTCCTATGCTTATGAAACCCTTCAAATATTGTTGGAGATTAAGAACCTGATCCAAGTGGCCCCCCTAACTACTGCAGCCACCCCAGTCAGGCCTGCGTGGTAGGCACCGCTAGTTCCAGAAGAGGGTCCGGACAGGGGTTTCTCCTTCAGGCCACCACACAACCCGAGGAGGGACGAGCAACACCTTTGATTCTTTGTTACGCTATTGGGTAAAAGATACTTGCTTTTAATCATTTAAAATTAAAGGCTCTCAGGATGCCTGGGTGGCTCAGCCGGTGAAGCGTCTGCCTTTGGCTCAGGTCCTGATCCCAGAGTCCTGGGTTTGAGTCCCACATTGGGCTCCCTGCTCAGCCGGGAGTCTGCTTCTCCCTCTCCCTGTCCCTGTCCCCCCAGCTCATGCTCTCTCTTCCTCTCTCTCTCAAATAAATAAAGAAATCTTTAGAATAAAAGGTTAACTGTTGACATATGCTCCAAGAAAGTTATTCTCTAGGTGTGTGGACTGACGCAGACGTTTCCCAGTTAACTTTGTCTTAGACTTACATAACATTAACCTGTCCACATTGTGACGCACAGACCCTGTTTCTGAGGAGTCATCCATGTAATTTCATGGGAAGGTCTCTTTTTCAGGATTCAAACTATAATTATAATCTCCTCAGAGGTGTTAGGGGAGACGGTCCAGCTAGTCTGGTGAAGATAAGCCAGAACAAAGCAAGAACAAGTGGTACCGTGGTTCTGTTTATTTTTATCCTTCAGAAAAAATTAGTTTCTACTTGAATTCTTTTTGTAGCTGTTACCATTACTAAGAAAATAAGACATGCCATGAAATGTTGGACAAAAAAAAAAAGTCTCAGTGCACAACCTCAGCACCCAACACACAAAACATTTCCAGCTCCATTTTCTTTTTTTAAAAATTTTTTATTGTTATGTTAATCACCATACATTACATCATTAGTTTTTGATGTAGTGTTCCATGATTCATTGTTTGTGCATAACACCCAGTGCTCCATGCAGAACGTGTCCTCTTTAATACCCATCACCAGGCTAACCCATCCTCCCACCCCCCTCCCCTCTAGAACCCTCAGTTTGTTTTTTGGAGTCCATCATCTCTCACGGTTGGTCTCCCCCTCTGATTCCCCCCCCTTCATTCTTCCCCTCCTGCTATCCTCTTTTTTTCTTTTTTTAACATATATTGCATTATTTGTTTCAGAGGTACAGATCTGAGATTCAACAGTCTTGCACAATTCACAGCGCTCACCATAGCACATACCTTCCCCAATGTCTATCACCCAGCCACCCCATCCATCCCACCCCCCACCACTCCAGCAGCCCTCAGTTTGTTTCCTGAGATTAAGAATTCCTCATATCAGTGAGGTCATATGATACATGTCTTTCTCTGATTGACTTATTTCGTTCCGCATAACACCCTCCAGTTCCATCCACGTTGTTGCAAATGGCAAGATCTCATTCCTTTTGATGGCTGCATAATATTCCATTGTATATATATACCACCTCTTCTTTATCCAGTCATCTGTCGATGGACATCTTGGCTCTTTCCACAGTTTGGCTACTGTGGACATTGCTGCTATAAACATCGGGGTGCACGTACCCCTTCGGATCACTACATTTGTATCTTTGGGGTAAATACCCAGCAGTGCAATTGTTGGATTGTATGGCAGCTCTTTTTCAACTTCTTGAGGAACCTCCATACTGTTTTCCAGAGTGGCTGCATCAGATTGCATTCCCACCAACAGTGTAGGAGGGTTCCCCTTTCTCCGCATCCCCGCCAACATCTGTCATTTCCTGACTTGTTAATTTTAGCCATTCTGACTGGTGTGAGGTGATATCTCATTGAGGTTTTGATTTGGATTTCCCTGATGCCGAGCAATGCTGAGCACTTTTTCATGTGTCTGTTGGCCATTTGGATGTCTTCTTTGGAAAAATGTCTGCTCATGTCTTCTGCCCATTTCTTGATTGAATCATTTGTTCTTTGGGTGTTGAGTTTGATGAGTTCTTTAAAGACTTCAGATACTAGCCCTTTATCTGATATGTCATTTGCAAGCATCTTCTCCCATTCTGTCGGTTGTCTTTTGGTTTTGTTGACTGTTTCTTTTGCTGTGCAAAAGCTTTTTATCTTGATGAGGACCCAACAGTTCATTCATTTTTGCCCTTGCTTCCCTTGCCTTTGGCAATGTTTCTAGGAAGAAGTTGCTGCAGCTGAGGTTGAAGAGATTGCTGCCTGTGTTCTCCTCAAGGATTTTGATGGACTCCTGTCTCACATTGAGGTCTTTCAACCATTTGGAGTCTATTTTTGTGTGTGGTGTAAGGAAATGGTCCAGTTTCATTCTTCTGCATGTGGCTATCCAATTTTCCCAACACCATTTGTTGAAGAGACTGTCTTTTTGCCATTGGACATTCTTTCCTGCTTTGTCGAAAATTAGTTGACCATAGAGTTGAGGGCCCATTTCTGGGCTCTCTATTCTGTTCCGTTGATCTATGTGTCTGTTTTTGTGCCAGTACCAGACTGTCTTGATGATGACAGCTTTGTAATAGAGCTGGAAGTCCGGAATTGTGATGCCACCAGCTTTGCTTTTCTTTTTCAACATTCCTCTGGCTATGCGGGGTCTTTTCTGGTTCCATACAAATTTTAGGATTATTTGTTCCATTTCTTTGAAAAAAGTGGGTGGTATTTTGATGGGGATTGCGTTGGATGTGTAGATTGCTCTAGGTAGCATTGACATCTTCACAATATTTGTTCTTCCAATCCATGAGCATGGAACGTTTTTCCATTTCTTTGTGTCTTCCTCAATTGATTTCATGAGTATTTTATAGTTTTCTGAGTACAGATCCTTTGCCTCTTTGGTTAGATTTATTCCTAGGTATCTTCTGGGTTTGGATGCAATTGTAAATGGGATCGACTCCTTAATTTCTCTTTCTGCCAGCTCCATTTTCTTTCCAGTTTCTGAACATGTGCAGTTTACTCAGCTGTGGCCATAATGCACATGGAGTTGTGGGACCTCGGTTTCCTCTGGACAATGTATCATAAGCACTTGTCTGTACTGGTATTTGGATGTTACAATCATAATTTTAATGGCTGAGTAATATTTCAGTTTCTTAATACTGATAAATAAAATGTTAGCATGTCTGTGAACAAAATAACATTGTACCATAGAGGAAGAAATACAACTCGAAGCTTTAGGCATTTAAAAAGGTAAATGTTATAACATGCACGGCCACAATAGCCTATGCCCATATACTTTAAAATTCATTCAATATATTAGAATGAAATCAGTTTATCTCATTGTTGCATCCTTAATTTCCAGTTGGCAACATGAACTCCCCCTCTCCTGGGTCTTGTTGGGTCAGTACATTAAAACAGAGATATTAAACTCATTCTCTCTGTCATTCTCATGTCCCCTGCATTCCCACAGTTTAAAGTTTATTTTAAACTGTATCCTTTCCCACATTCTTTGGGTTTTTTTAGATAACGTGCATGTAATTAGGAAAATAAATTCCGAGATGGAAGCTGCTTTTGCAGGGATGGGTACATTGCAGAGCAGCCAAGGTCTGTAGAAGGAGGTATTCTTCCTCTGTTCTTATTCTGTGGGAATAAAGCAGCATCAACATTTTAGAATAGTTAGGGAAATAAAAATCCAAAACACTGAGTAAAAATTAGTCCTGCTAGCCTCTTCGTTGTCTTTGAGTAGCTCAAACATATCCCCACATGCATTTAGGTCTTATTCAGCCTTAATTTGGTTATTGCCTTTTTTGCAAGGATGCAAGCAAGCTACAAGACTTGCTTCAGTTCAGTTGAGCATATTGCTGACCTGACATGTGCACTGAGGAGAGAATGGAGAATGGGCACAGCCCTGCTATCGGGAGCCCAGTCTTGGGAGGGACACAGATAGGAGAAAGGCTGTCAACTGGCAGGTTTCTACTTTGGTGGTGGGAAACACCTGGCTTCCATGTGTCCAGGGCAGGAAGGAGATGGTCTTTCATGGAGGCTAAGACCTAAGTGAAACCAGATGAGTTTCACTTTTATTTCATAGCATGGCATCACCAGGAGTTAGTCCCACCAAATATTGCTTCTAATGCATTCTTGTGCTACTTTCCTAGGCCCTGGTAAGTGACAGGAATGCAAGGAACTTCTATTGTACAGATACATAGCCTCTGGGCATTTCCTCAGTCACCCTCACACCACCACACAAGGGCAAGAATGCTTGTCTCTTTTATTCTCTGCCTGGAACAGTGTCTGGAACATAGTAGATAATAAACACATGTCGATCGAATGAATGGATGATTGAATTGGCATTTTACATAATAGATTCTTGTATTAAATTCTTATAAGCAGTGGTCTTAATATACAATGTAGGTATCAAATCTTAACATGGAAACTACAAAACTTACCCAACACCCAGTTATTAACTGGCATTTACTGCTCATCAGTTAGCATGCTGGGCTCAGAGGGCACAATGACACAGCTTTGTCCTTGCAGGGAGCTACTGCTGTCTGGTGGGAGATATGAGATGGACGCTGGCACAGAAAATACAGTGTGAGCTAGAGGTAGGCTAAGTTAGAGTGAGGACCTTCAGAGACGAAGCTCATGGCCCATCCTCAATAAATGTGTGATAGAAACTACAGTTAGAATCCTTGGTGCAGGGATTCCTGAATTAACAACGCTGTGTGATGCTCCATGGGCTCCTACGACTTGTTCCTGGATGTGAGAAGTTCTGTTGATGACCATGCTAGAAGGCGGCAGAAGCTGAGTAAAGCTCTGTGTCTCCACTCGTGGCTGGAATCTGAATGACCTGTTGTGTTTAAGCCTGTTGGTCAATGGTGATCACCAGCTCAAGTTGGAAATTTTATGTGACAGGTGACAGTAGTAATAATACTTCAGTAATGCTGTTTGAGCATTTCCTGTGTGCCCAGCCCTCACTGAGATTATTCGTATCCGTTATCTTGTCTTGTACCTACTCTGCAGATGAGAAACCAGGATTCAAAACGGCAAGTTGTCTGTGTGAGCTTGGAGCTGGTGGACAGTAGGGCCAGCGTCTCACCGGCATTTGCGCTCCAGATCTGGTATTTGTTTGATCGTAGCAGCTCATGTCGACTTAACGTGTATGTGCGTGGGCTCAGTCACCCCCAGTGCGGGCCCTGGAGGGGCTATGGTGAAACGGCACCCTGCGCTGCGTGGCCAGAACCGCAGCGGAGAAGAGCTGGTCCCCGTGGGTCCCAGCCGACCCGAGACCCTGCGGGCTTTGGAACAGCACCACAGATGGTCCGCAGCTCTGCTCCGCACTTGCTGTTGGTTTCCTCACCACCGATATTGCACATCAGTCCTGCACTCACTCAATCGTGACGGCTTAAGGGCAGAACGGTTTTAAAATAACTGGTAAGCCAAGAAGCCTGAAACACACTTGTAACATTTTTCGTTTGATTTAAATGACAGTGTAGACATGTTTACATGTTAAAGAAAAGCATCGCTCACCACTTTTAACTAATACAATTATGTTTTAAAATTTTGTTTTATTGGTGTTTTACTTAGATTATTTGATCACTTTCTTCTTGGTATGACACAAGGCGTATTGTATTGACTTATGCTGTGACCAGTAGGAATTTTGGGGGCATCTGGTGGAGAGATCAGCCTGTCAGAATCTACACTGGCCCTACAGAACTTAAGTGGGTGTGGGTCTTAACTAACAAGGAACGCCAGCTTCTCGTCCGTGGAAGCCAGATGAGGTCTGGAGAGACGGGCCAGCAGGACCCTCTGAGCAAGGAACAGTGTGTTCACAGCATGGCTTTGACCTGGCTGAGAAAAGAAAGAAACTTTTCAAACTTATGTCCAAGTCTGGGTAGCTTTCCCAGAAATATTGTTTTAATATTTGATGAGCCAACAGCCTAAGGGCTGCAGACAATCTTCAGGTGGTCCTTGCGAAACCCAGCGAGAAGGGCCCCTTGCCTCCAGCGAAGTCCTTGCTGTCTCTACTTTCCACCCTTTGCTGACGTGGCCCACAAGAACTGTGTGTGAAGAGAGACAGCTTTGTTTTCACTGTTATGATAACAAAAATACAATTCTGAAATCATTTAAATGTGCATATAAACCATACAGAGAAGCCAAACACAACAGTGACCCAGCCAAGTACAGCAATTTAGCCATGACCCCTAAGAATGCCAAAGAAAGACTCAGGCCTTAGAGATATATTCAAACAGCACTTAAAAATATGCAGATTTAAAAAAAAAAAATTCTATGCAAAAAATTCAAATGCAATTTTGTACTTTTTTATTTTGAAATAAATTTAGGCTTACAGGAAATTCACAAAAATAAATAGATTTTTCTGTGTTTTTTTAGATTTCCCACATACCCATCTTCCTCTCATGTTAATATCTTATGTGACCAAGGTACAATTATCTAAACTATTTTTTTTTAAGATTTTATTTATTTATCTGAGAGAATGGGAGACAGAGAGCATGAGAGGGGAAGGGTCAGAGGGGGAAGCAGACCCCCTGCTGAGCAGGGAGCCTGATGTGGGACTCGATCCCAGGACTCCAGAATCATGACCTGAGCCGAAGGCAGTTGCTTAACCAACTGAGCCACCCAGGCGCCCAATTATCTAAACTATTAACTGAATTACATATTTTATTTGGATTTCATGTCTTTCCACTGTTGTCTTCACTGTTCCAGGATCCAGCTGCAGGCCCCACACTGCCTCTGGTTGCCATGCCTCCTTGGTCTCTCCCTGTGTCAACAGTTCTCAGTCTCTTCATGTCTCTCATGAGAGGAAGAGGACTTGTGGAGACTGTCCCTCAATATCTTGCCCTTGAGGATGTTAACCCTGATTGCTTGCTGGTTTCTCTTATGCTCAGGTTACTGTTTCTCCCCTTGTAATCAAGTGTGTTGACTAACCCATTATATGCACATTCCTGCATTTAAATATCCATATGCATATTAGAAAACCATGAGTTCATATTGATGCCTCTGATTCTAATCCAAGACTTGGGTTTGCTCCTTACCCTGGCCTGTATTTGTAACTTCTTCTTCTGAGGATGAGAACCATAGCTCTCATATCTTCAGGTGTTTTCCTGTTTCTTCAACCGTCTTACGTACATGAAGTCTTTCTTAATGGCTCTCCCACACCACTAAACAGATAATTTACCAACTAGAACTTAGTACTTGTGCATAATTTTTAAATTTCTTTGTTACATTTACACTACCTGATCAAAATGCTGTCAGAGTGAAGTCAGCAAGTTCCTTCTCTTCCCAGCCCTCTGGCTCACATACGCCATTCACTCGTAAGACAGCGACTGTACTGGGTGGTTTTATGTCACTTTTGTGATCTTTGATTCTGTTTAAAGTGAAGTTTTATTTACATGGTGGCTTTCCAAAGACCTCTGGTGAATTTGATGGAAAACCGCCCTGTGGAAGTGAATGTGGCATCATGCACCTCTGGCGTTCATCTGGGCTCTTGTGTGGTGCAGAGGCATTTCTGAAAATACTCTAAGCAGAGACTGGATTCCAGACAGGCACAAGATCTAACTACAGATCATTCCGAGTCAGACACATCCCACCTTTCCCTGGTTGCACCCCAGACACACACAGGGATGCTTTTATCTATGTGATCTGTTTCTTTGGTCAAAGGCAGCTGCAAGTTCTAGCAGAGACTAGAGGGGTAAAACTCCAGGCGCCAGCGTGAGGCTCGTACAAGAGGAGAAAAGTGTGTTTTGTGAAGATGGATACATGGAGACTTTCAGATCCACAGGAATACGTGGGGCTTATCAAGGCTCGGCGTCAGTCCACAGATCTCTCTTCCGCATGTTGTGGACTTGTCTGTTGTTCTCACCATTGTCCCCACCTCGAGCAGCTGGGGCCTGACCTTCCCTGATGGTTCTCAGTGCAGTGCTGAACTCCAGCTTTTTCTGAGGGCCTCCAGGGGCCACTGAGTCTCTTGGGGGGAGGCTTGGGAGGTGGGGCTGGGAGTGTCACCACTTGAAAACACTCAAACCCTCTGTTTTTACCAAGGATCAGTGATTTTCCTTGAATAAATGTTTTTCAGCTTGTCTTATGCTTATGGTTAATTTTTGGAGTTCAGAAATGGTTGTTTTTGACAATTTTGTCAAGGTTTTTCATTGCTTTTTGGAGAGAGAATTATGCTGAGCTTCTTATTCTGACTTTTTTGCTAATCCCCAGCCAAAACAAAAATGTTGCCTAAAATAGATATTTCACTGAAGATTGACTGTGAGGTAGGGGTATGGTAATTCTTAAATTCTTAAACCCCCACATTTGCTTTTTTAAACCAATCCTTTGCCACTGGAATTTATTCAATTTGGGGAGTGGGCTGTGGGGAGGGGAGAAAATGCTGACTTATTTTTACCCTGATTGAATTATATCATATTAGGTTTGGCCTTGTGCTCTAGTTTGTAAAGATATTTGGAGAGTGAAATATCATTTTACGTATTTGTGATTTCTGCCAAATTTGCTTAATCTAAGAATATGATAATCAAGACTTTTATAGTGAAACCCAACATGCTAATGAAAATTTTGAATAGGAATGGGCCTAGGAAGGCCAATTATTATTTTCATTTTCCATAGTGTTTCTACAGTGCAGCATTGCATTTCTCAGATTAGGTTTATGTTATAAACCTTCCAAATGTACCTTAAGTGAAATTAAGTCAATAATATGTTTCATAGATTGTACATAGCATTATTTGTTTTGTAGCTTAGAGAAGATCAAACACTAAGCTGACTTTCAGATTGATCCATACAATCCGTTTCTGTGAAATCTCCGAAAACATCTGTACCACACCAGCAGCAGCTTTCTCCTGTAATGTGAGCTTTGAGACTCACGTGAATGACAGATCGTTGCCGTATTTTCATAAAAGTGGGTGTCAAGATCTCCCACGTACTATTTCTCAAACATTAATCATTTCAGAAGAGAATTCGGTTTTTTGGTTTTGATGTTAAGCCATTCTCCAAAAACCAACTCATGTATTTGAAAAATCACAATTATTTTACCTCTTCTCATTATCAAATTCTCATTAATTTATAATCAAGATCAAGAACATCTTTTAAAAAATGCTTCTGTTTCCAAAAGCCTTCCACAATCTCTGTTACTAGGAGTGATGGATTGTTCTTCTGTTGTACTATGCTATTTCGTAATGTCTAGAAAGAAAGCAGAAAAAGCCTATTTTTCACTCACTACTGCCACCTGGTTTGAGAAAATATTTATGAAGTATTGAAAATATTTCAACTTGAAATATTTTCAGTGACTTTCTATAAAATGAGAATGTAGGGACGCCTGGGTGGCTCAGTCGGTTAAGCGTCTGCCTTCGGCTCGGGTCATGATCCCAGGGTCCTGGGATCGGGTCCCGCGTCGGGCTTCCTGCTCTGTGGGGAGCCTGCTTCTCCCTCTGCCTCTGTCTCTCTCTCTGTGTCTCTCATGAATAAATAAATAAAATCTTTAAAAAAAAAAAAAGAATGTAGTACTCTGCTCCTAACATAACTGACAATGGTCACTGTCATTTTAAATTTTCAGCCTTCTTCATGGTACATATCTCAGGGTGTGAGTGGAAGTGAAGCTTAGAAAATACAGTTTTTCTTTGGTTTTATTCATATTACCCAAAATTCAGAACATAAGCAGCAGATGATTTAGTTACTGAAGTCTTTAAATATTTATCTATATTTATAAGTGCTCATGCCTATATTTTGTATGATCTACATAATGTAGATTTTTATTAAAAGACTACCTTTTGTCTTATCTTAACTAGTACAATTTATGAAACATGTATTTGGTGTGATATTTGTATATTTTTTCTAATTCACACAAAAATACTGACACCTTAACATTTGAACATGTCAATCCAGACTCTCAGTTTGAAGGTAACTGAATAAGTGAGCATTCCCCCTTTATCCTCTGGGAAATCACTAAAGGGCAATGCATTTTTAAAAATTGATGAAAACTCCATTTTCAACAAAACACGGCGGCAGGCATAATCTGCAGACTCCATGTGAATTCTAAGGAATGTCAAACAGAACTGAGGTCAGACCACAGTGCACAGAGAGAACCTGAGGGCAGGTGTGGAAGAGCCAGCAGACCCACTTCTTGATGCTGAGGAGCAAAAGCTGGACAGAAGGCCACTAGGGAAGGCTTGCTGAACACCCAACCCAACCCTGTACCAGCTCTTTTCACATAGCAGAAAAGGTGGATGTGCACAGGGAATCAAGAAACAAATCACATATGCAGAAAGCAGTGCCCTTCTGTGCAGAAGAAAAGGTGAGTTTCTGCATCATACAAACCATGTGAGAAACAGTATAACTCCTCTCACCTCAGAGGAAACTCTGGAAAATACTGGCTCGTGAAACACCCGCTCATTCAATGATTAGGAACATACAAGAAAAGGGACAATCATAACAAAGGAGGAAGGAAGGAAGGAAGGAAGGAAGGAAGGAAGGGAGGAAGGAAGGAAGGAAGAAGGAAGTAGAGGGGAGGGAAGGAAGAAAGGAGGGAAAGAAGGAGGGGGAGGGGAAGGGAGGAAGGAGGGAGGGTGGAAGTAGCGAGGGAGGGAAGGAAGGAAACTGCAAAACTAAGTAGAATCCCAAATTGTTTCCAATAGATTGGTATTGCAACTAAACATTTCATCAATCCCACAAAAATCAATGCTATAGTAAAAGATCATGAAGCAGAAAAGCAAAATCTTAAGGAAGAGATAGTGAGATAGCAGAGAAGATGAAGCATGACTGGGTAGAAATCAGAAAAGTAAGTTCCCCTCCCACATGGTAGCAAACCCAGAAGCAGCATCAGGGTAGATGAATCACATCAGGAAACTCAATAGAAAGAAAATTTAAAGCTGAAAACAAGTGAGGAAAGGTTTAAAAGACTCTATTTCCAACAGTGAGTCAGGCTTCAAACTCTTCATGATCATGTGGATCAGAAAGGACAAACAGGAGTGCCACGGAAGCAATGCTGACCTGGCACAAAGAAGGGGTTCAGAGAGCAAACAGAGCCAGGGCTCCTGCCAGGTGGGCCACGCCTGAGCTGCCTGGACCCATATTGGACTCCAGCAGGAGCCTGAGCTGCATGCGGAATACAGGACAGCCAACGCTGTGGCCCAGAGGCTGGCAGGAGACCCCAAACAACTTGAAACTCCAAACGGTTACGCATTGCCATAAGAATAAGTGAGAAATGAGCTCCGCACACAGAAGGAAAAGGAAGCCTGGGTCACACAGCCAGGCTTGGGGGCCAGGCTCACACCACTCATGTGGTCCAAATCACTCGATGAGGCCTTTCAGTGCAAAGTGCTTTTGGACTGTTAGAGCACCCAGGCCATCAGCAGACACAAATTTTCTCTGGAGGTCGGCAACCTGAAGCCAAGACACAAATATAGTTGCCAGGAAATCGATCTGTTTCCTATCAAAAAACACAAAACCAGCACAAAGCGTTGGGGGTAAGAAACAGCAAAGAACTGAACAAAGTAAAGGGCTCACAGAGGACTTGCAGCATTGGACTTGTCATACGCGAGATAGAGTCATATGGTTACACAAATAAAGCAGAAGCTAGAAGATACAAGCTAGGACAAGAGACAATAAAGAAAGGAAGCACATTTGAAAATTCAACTAGTAAAACTTCGATAAATAAAAGGTGGTAAGAATTGAAATTTAAAACTTGATGGTGCATTAAGCAGCAGATTGGCCACAATTGAAGATGAATAGTAAACAAAAGGATGTGTCTGAATACATTATTCGAAGGACAGTCTGATGAGACCAAGAGATGGAAAGATGAAGAAGTATAAAAAGTATGGTCACGGGTGCCTGGGTGGCTCAGTTGGTTAAGCGACTGCCTTCGGCTCAGGTCATGATCCTGGAGTCCCTGGATCAAGTCCCGCATCGGGCTCCCTGCTCGGCAGGGAGCCTGCTTCTCCCTCTGACCCTCCCCCCTCTCATGTGCTCTCTCTCATTCTCTCTCTCTCAAATAAATAAATAAAATCTTTTAAAAAAAAAGAAGTATGGTCACAGTGAGGAGGCTGGCACTTCCTGAGAGCTCAAGGCAAAGAGAGGGAATGAGAGAACATGACAAAACTTTAAGGTACTTTGCTCAGATTTTTTATATTATTATGTTAATCACCATACATTACATCATTAGTTTTTGATGTAGAGTTCCATGATTCATTCTTTGCGTATAACACCCAGTGCTCCATGCAGTGCGTACCCTCTTTAATACCCATCACCAGGCTAACCCATCCCCCCACCTCCCTCCCCTCTAGAACCCTCAGTTTGTTTTTCAGAGTCCATCATCTCTCATGGTTCATCTCCCCCTCCGATTTCCGCCCCTTCATTCTTCCCCTCCTGCTATCTTCTTCTTCTTCTTTTTTTAACATATAATGTATTATTTGTTTCAGAGGTACAGGTCTGTGATTCGACAGTCTTACACAATTCACAGCGCTCACCATAGCACATACCCTCCCCAATGTCTATCACCCAGCCACCCCATCCCTCCAGCACCCCTCAGTTTGTTTCCTGAGATTAAGAATTCCTCATATCAGTGAGGTCATATGATACATGTCTTTCTCTGTTTGACTTATTTTGCTCAGCATAATACCCTCCAGTTCCATCCACGTCGTTGCAAATGGCAAGATTTCATTCCTTTTGATGGCTGCATAATATTCCATTGTATATGTATACACCACCTCTTCTTTATCCAGTCATGTGTCGATGGACATTTTGGCTCTTTCCACAGTTTGGCTACTGTGGACATTGCTGCTATAAACATCGGGGTGCACGTACCCCTTCGGATCCCTACATTTGTATCTTTGGGGTAAATACCCAGTAGTGCAATTGCTGGATCGTATGGCAGCTCTATTTTCAACTTCTTGAGGAACCTCCATACTGTTTTCCAGAGTGGCTGCACCAGCTTGCATTCCCACCAACAGTGTAGGAGGGTTCCCCTTTCTCCGCATCCCCGCCAACATCTGTCATTTCCTGACTTGTTAATTTTAGCCATTCTGACTGGTGTGAGGTGATATCTCATTGAGGTTTTGATTTGGATTTCCCTGATGCTGAGCGATGCTGAGCACTTTTTCATATGTCTGTTGGCCATTTGGATGTCTTCTTTGGAAAAATGTCTGCTCATGTCTTCTGCCCATTTCTTGATTGAATCATTTGTTCTTTGGGTGTTGAGTTTGATAAGTTCTTTATAGACTTCAGATACTAGCCCTTTATCTGATATGTCATTTGCAAGCATCTTCTCCCATTCTGTCGGTTGTATTTTGGTTTTGTTGACTGTTTCTTTTGCTATGCAAAAGCTTTTTATCTTGATGAGGACCCAACAGTTCATTTTTGCCCTTGCTTCCCTTGCCTTTGGCAGTGTTTCTAGGAAGAAGTTGCGGCGGCTGAGGTTGAAGAGGTTGCTGCCTGTGTTCTCCTCAAGGATTTTGATGGACTCCTGTCTCACATTGAGGTCTTTCAACCATTTGGAGTCTATTTTTGTGTGTGGTGTAAGGAAATGGTCCAGTTTCATTCTTCTGCATGTGGCTGTCCAATTTTCCCAGCACCATTTGTCGAAGAGTCTGTCTTTTTTCCATTGGACATTCTTTCCTGCTTTGTCGAAGATTAGTTGACCATAGAGTTGAGGGCCCATTTCTGGGCTCTCTATTCTGTTCCGTTGATCTATGTGTCTGTTTTTGTGCCAGTACCAGACTGTCTTGATGATGACAGCTTTGTAATAGAGCTGGAAGTCCGGAATTGTGATGCCGCCAGCTTTGCTTTTCTTTTTCAACATTCCTCTGGCTATGCGGGGTCTTCTCTGGTTCCATACAAATTTTAGGATTATTTGTTCCATTTCTTTGAAAAAAGTGGGTGGTATTTTGATGGGGATTGCATTGGATGTGTAGATTGCTCTAGGTAGCATTGACATCTTCACAATATTTGTTCTTCCAATCCATGAGCATGGAAGGTTTTTCCATTTCTTTGTGTCTTCCTCAATTGATTTCATGAGTATTTTATAGTTTTCTGAGTACAGATCCTTTGCCTCTTTGGTTAGATTTATTCCTAGGTATCTTCTGGTTTTGGGTGCAATTGTAAATGGGATCGACTCCTTAATTTCTCTTTCTTCTTTTTTTTCTTTTAAAGATTTTATTTATTTATTTGAGAGAGAGAGTGAGAGAGAGAAAGAGTACAAGAGGGGGGAGCGGGAGAGGGAGAAGCACACTCCCTGCTGAGCAGGTAGCCCGATGCGGGATTTGATCCCGGGACTCCAGAATCATGACCTGAGCCGAAGGCAGTCGCTTAACCAACTGAGCCACCCAGGTGCCCCTCTTTCTTCTGTCTTGTTGTTGGTGTATAGGAATGCCACTGATTTCTGTGCATTGATTTTATATCCTGCCACTTTACTGAATTCCTGTATGAGTTCTAGCAGTTTGAAGGTGGAGTCTTTTGGGTTTTCCGCATAAAGTATCGTATCATCTGCATAGAGTGAGAGTTTGACTGCTTCTTTGCCGATTTGGATGCCTTTTATTTCTTTTTGTTGTCTGATTGCTGTGGCTAGGACTTCTAATACTATGTTGAATAGCAGTTGTGATAGTGGACATCCCTGCCATGTTCCTGACCTTAGGGGGAAAGCTCTCAGTTTTTCTCCATTGAGAATGATATTTGCTGTAGGTTTTTCATAGATGCCTTTTATGATATTGAGGTATGTACCCTCTATCCCTATACTCTGAAGAGTTTTGATCAAGAAAGGATGCTGTACGGGGTGCCTGGGTGGCTCAGTTGTTAAGCATCTGCCTTCAGCTCAGGTCATGATCCCAGGGCCCTGGGATCAAGCCCCACATCAGGCTCCCTGCTCAGCGGGAAGCCTGTTTCTCCCTCCCCCACTCCCTCTGCTTGTGTTCCTTCTCTCGCTGTGTCTCTCTCTGTCAAATAAATATATAAAATATTAAAAAAAAAAAGAAAGGATGCTGTACTTTGTCAAATGCTTTTTCTACATCTATTGACAGGATCATATGATTCTTGTTCTTTCTTTTATTAATGTATTATATCACACTGATTGATTTGCGGATGTTGAGCCAAACTTACAGCCCAGAGATAAATCCCACTTGGTCGTGGTGAATAATCCTTTTAATGTACTGTTGGTTCCTATTGGCTAGTATTTTGGTGAGAATTCTTGCATCCATGTTCATCAAGGATATTGGTCTGTAATTCTCCTTTTTGATGGGGTCTTTGTTTGGTTTTGGGATCAAGGTAATGGTGGCTTCATAAAACGAGTTTGGAAGTTTTCCTTCCATTTCTATTTTTTGGAACATCTTCAGAAGAATAGGTATTAATTCCTCTTGAAATGTTTGGTAGAATTTCCCTGGGAAGCCATCTGGCCCTGGGCTTTTGTTTGTTGGGAGATTTTTGATGACTGGTTCAATTTCCTTAGTGGTTATAGGTCTGTTCAGGTTTTCTATTTCTTCCTGGTTCAGTTTTGGTAGTTGATACATCTCTAGGAATGCATCCATTTCTTCCAGGTTATCTAATTTGCTGGCATATAGTTGCTCATGCTCAGATTTTTTTTTCAGAATTGTTGAAAAGGTAGTCCTTGGGTCCAGTGAGCCCAGTGGGTTCTTAATGTAATATAAGGAAAAGAATCAGCAATGAAGATAAACAAACAAAAAACCACAAGAATTTTGCTCCATCCATTCTTACTATATACAAAAATGATTACAAATGGATCATAGACCTAAATGTAAAATCCCAAACTATAATGCTACAAGGAAACATTGGTTAAACTCTTTGAGGCTGAGGGTTTGGCAAAGACTTCTCAGATTTACAAAGGAAAAAATGATGAAGAGGACTCCATAAAATTAAAATACTGCTCTCTAAAATACATTGTGAAGAGAATGAAAACGTAAGCCACAGACCGAGAGAAAATACTTGTAAATCAGATATCTGATTTTTTCCAAAATATATAAAGAAATTGCAGGACTCAATAATAAAAAACAAACCAAAATTAAAATCAGGAAAAAATTGAATTGGAGAATTTACTAAGTATGATATATGAAGGATAGATGAGCACATGCAAGCTGTACAACATGATTGGTCACTAGGGAAATAAAAATGGAATGGAAGCAATGACCCAGAACTGCAAACTTATCAGAGTGACTGAAACTGTGACCGCGATGCCTGGTCAGCTCTGCTGGGAGCGGAGCCCACACAGCCACCTCCACTCCTGGGTACTAACTCAAAGAAGTAAAGGACATGCCCACACAAAGCACTTGTACAAAAATGTCTATAGCACTTTTGTTTTGTTCTATTATTGCAAAAACCCAGGAAAGAATATTTATGACAAAAGGGTAAAGACTATGGTGCACCCACACAGCGGAGTACCACTCAGCACCCACAGTGAAGTAGAGTGAACTGTCGGTGGCTACATCTGAAGAGAAATCACACTGACCACAGTGAGACAGAGCCAGAAGAGTTCATACTAATGATTCTCTATTACAAAACACGCAAAAGTACTCCATCATGATTGAAAGCAGATGGAGCAGCTGCCTGGGGAGGAGGGGTCAGAAAGCGCAGAAGGAGAGATGACAAAATCCACGGGAAAACGTGGAGGGATCTCACACCCTCCACAGGGTGCACCTCTCTGACCTCACCTCTGCTTCACTCCCTCACTCACCTGCTCCACACACCAGCTGGGGGGTTTCTCAGACAGTCCACCTGCTTGAAGTGCCCTTCCCCTAACACAGTCTGGGCTCTCTGAAGACCCTCCTTTGATTCTCCACAGCCCTTGCCAGAAGTTGATACACTGTAGTTGCACTTTTATATTTGTTAATCGTGTGTATGTTTTATATTTGTTTATTTTAGATATATTTTTATTTATTTACATTATAAACATTTTACATTTTAAACATATTTTTAACATTTTAATGTTTATTTTATTTACTGTGTGTCTTTCCTGAGAAGAATGAAGCTCCATGAAGAAAATTCTTTATCCACTTTGTTTCCCCGGGGACACATGGTAGGTACTAACTGAATATGTGCTGAGTGATGGAAAAATGAGTAAGTGAATAAAGACAAATATGGTATGTCAGTAAACTCTAAGACATGGAGCAATGGAGCATATTCCAGGGTTTCTGATGCCATCAGTGACCTGCCTGCCCTCTCTGGACTTTCTATCCCCACTTTTTTGTCATTTGAGAAAAAGAAATTCTGATACATTTAATCCAATATTTCCACGTCTCCTGTTATTTGCTGTTACTTGCAATAGCGAAATTTTTTACGCACAAATTTTCATCATTTCAGAAGGTGTTTCTCTGCAAAAGTGTCTGGGTGGTGTGCAATTACATGAGTGTCACAGGGCAGGTCATGCAGGGTCAGAAACAGCACCGAGGCAAAGAAAATCTGCCAAAGAAGGGCAGAGCCTGGAGAAAATACTAGAAGAGGAGGCAGGCGATGGGTTCTGAAGACAAATAGTGCCTTCCCCTCACAAACCGATGTAGGAGGTGGCCCTCTCCCCCGGCCCTCTCCCCCATGACCAAACAGCAGTCTGTCTGCTATGGTTTCACCCTACACGCCGCTCTCCTGCTCTCACCGCATCTCGATGTCGCCTTGCGGGGATGAACTACAGCGCTCACGGCTCCAGCTTGGCTTGTCTCTTCTCACTTCACTCACGCGTTTCCTTCTTCCCGATCTGCGTCTCTGCCGGTGTAACCAACCCCCCAAGGGCAAACCCTGGAGCAGTTGCCCAGACGCCGGGCCCTTGTTCCTGAGACCCGGTTGTTTCCTTTCAAACCAAGGAGCGCCCCCACCCCCGCACCGCCTGCAGACTAGGCCTTGTGCTGGGGACAGCGCCTGCAGGCACGGTGACCCCAACGCAGAGCAGTCCCGCTGCGTGTGCACCCTGGGCCTGCAAGGCAGCTCTGCGGGGATAGGGCCCAGCCCCAGAGCTGCTGGGATACAGGTGCGCACTCCGCGCAAGAGGGGATGCCGGGGCAGGGGCCAGACAGAACTGATGACCTCTGCTTGGTTCTGGAGGAGGAAACACCAGGCCCTGCTCCGTCGTGCTGCTCCACGCTGTGGCGGTCAGGCCTTGCGAGGTGAGGGAGTCGGAGACTGGGGATGGGGCCTCAAGCCTATCTGCTCTGAGGAGCTGGGACCTCGAAGCCTGCGGGGTTTCCAGAGGAAATCCACCTGAGCTGTCAGGGCGCCAGAGGGGCCCCGGCCTGCGGTCCGACAGACCAGTACGGGAATCGGTGCGCAAACTTGCCAGCCCAACCTCTCAGATCCGGCCCTCTGTGTCACCAAATGAGAACAGTATGCCTCCCCCGCAGCTCGCAGCTCCCAGTGCTGGGACTGCGCCAAGGGTGGGGCAGGTGGAGGCACAGTGATCCCATCCTGGTCCCCCATCCCTGTCCTGGTCCCCGTCCCCATCCCTGTCCCCATCCCCGTCCCCATCCCCCTCCCCATCCCCGTCCCCAACCCTGCCCCCATCACCATCCCCATCCCCGTCCCTGTCCCCATCCCCGTCCCCGTCTCCATCTCCATCCCCATCCCGTCCCCATCCCCATCCCTGTCCCAGTCCCCATCCCTGTCCTGGTCCCCGTCCCTGTGCCCATCCCCATCCCCATCCCTGTCCTGGTCCCCATCCCTGTCCCCATCCTGTCCCCATCCCCATCCCTGTCCCCATCCCTGCCGTCCCCTTGCATGGGGACAGGAGGCCTGGATAGTCAAACAGATTTCTGTCTTTTAGAGAATTCCTGTTGTTAATAAATATTGATGACCAGTTGATTTATACCACACAGACGACCCAGATCTAACCAGTGAACAGTCTCATTCTTTTTTTTTTCATACTTTTTTTTCAAATAAAATGGAATCGTATTGACATACCGTTTTGTATTCAGATTTTTTAAATTCAGTATCATATAATATTTTTCCCAATTATTGATTATTCTTCCTCATTTTCACAGGTGAATGTGACTGTGTGGCCAGTCACGTCTGAGGACCACCCGTGCCTGGTCTCGCTGGTCCTCGCCTGGGCGCACAGAGCACTTTGAGCTCCCCAGCTCTGGAACAGGACACCTGGAAGGGACGGCGCTCATGCTCCCGGGCCTGATTCTTGCAGTGTTCTCAGGCACCCTGCACCTCGCCTGCAGCCAGGGACCCTGCTTCCAACCCCACCCTCAAACCTGCCTGTTCTCCATCCTGTTAAGGGCTTTGGAGCCTATGTTTTCTACTTTTCTCCCCCTCCTCTCTCTACTGCACCATCTGCACTAGTTTGGAAACATGCCTTCTCCTTCCATCTGTCCCTCTTTGTCTGGGCTTCCTGTCCTGTAAGCTCCCCTGAAGGGTGGTGTGACATCTATTGTCATGTCTGTGACCACAGCGTATACAGCAATTATCCTTAAAACCTTATCCCTAGCCCCAAATTCTTCCCACTTCTTTACAGGCCCCTATCCTGACATCCCAGATTTAAAGAGACCAATAGGGCCCTGGCTCTGTCCCTGTCCCTCACCAGGCCTGCCCATCTGAAGCGTCCCAGCAGCTGCCAAGGCCAAACCCAGGGGAACATCCTGCCTCCTGCCTCCCTCCTGCCCACAGCCTGAGTTCTGCTGAAACCGGTTCTCTCCTTCTCTCCTCCCAGCCACACGTCATCACACCTTGCTTAAAACCCTGCTGGGCTTCCCACTGTCATGAGAAGGCAGGAGGGTGGGACCAACCCTGGGGCCAGCAGCCTTTCTGTAACACTCTCCCCTGCACTCTGTGAGCCGTTCCGTGGTGACACAGGGAGTCTGCTTCCCGACCTCACCCTTCTCAGTGAACTCGGTGCCCACTGGTGCTTCTGCTCGGGAGGCCCTTCCTGCAGACCTCCCCAGTACCGCCCTCTCTTCCTTCTCCACTTCTCACTGGAGTATCCTCACCTCAGAGAGACCTCTGGACCCCCTGAGCGCACTCTTACCCCATCCAGGAACTCAGTTTTATTTTCTTTATAGCACTTCTTACTATCTAGAATTATTGTGGCTGTTGTTGTTTTATCTCTTAGGAAGTGTGCTTCCCTCCCTTAGGGTAGCTCCATTCACCCCAGTATCCCCAGCACACCAGATAATACCAAGAAAAGAGGTGCTCAGAGAAGTTTTTCCACTAACAAAGTGAGTCCTTCTTGATTTTTTTTCCCATTTGACTTGTTGATGAGGGAAACTGCCAAAGAGCAAAGAAAAACCACCCACCCTGTTAACTCTGAGAGTCTTCCCCCACTTGCAGCTGTACTCAAGTTTTCTGGCTGGCTGAGGCTGCATAGAACAGGTGGGAAGAGGAGCTCCTTCCAATGGAGGTGGCCCTGGCCGGTGTGAGCCTGTTTGGGCTGGAAGCCTCATTCTCACAGGGATATACCATCAAGTAGAGGGAGGAATCTGTAGGCAAGAACCGTGGGAAGGACTCAGGCTTGCACACTTGTAGTCCAAGGAGGTCTTGTGATCAGACCCAGAGGAAACAGCCCTGTGTGCATCTGTATGAGCTGGGCCATCTTCTGTACACATATGGTAACACACTTTGGAGCAGAATAAAATTGTTTCTTCCCTTTTCAGTATGTCTTATCCAAACTGTCAGTGCAAGTGAGTAGTTGAAAAAGTTGGTTAGCCAGTGCATCTGGGATTCTTCTGGTGGCAAAGAAATAGACTAGTAACTGCTAATATTCTTGGAGCTAATCTTCATGAGCTTTTTACTTACCGAATACACATAAGTGCCAGACACTTGGCCTCTTTGCTCATGCACTCTTCATAATCCTACAAAGCAGGTATTTTCAGGAGATGCAGGTGAATTTCTAAACTGTTGTAGTGAGTCATTTGCCAGGCATGATGTGTGGTGGGCCAACACCCCAAAGTCCACTGTCTGCCCACAGACCATGTCAAAGGAAGTGAGGGATCTGGCCTGAGGCCAATATTCACAGTTCAAAGTTTTGGAAAAGGCAGCCATCTAATAAATTCTAAGACAGATTTCAAACTTGCCTCAGTTTTAGGTGGAGTGATCTGACTTTTGGGTGGAAAATATGTCACTGTCCTAAGTTCCTGGATCAGCTGTTCTCACAGCAGGGAGCAGGAGGGGCCACAGCTGGTTGTCCATTTGATCTGGACTGCAGCCTCTGTTACCTAACTGACTTACTGCAGTTAGTTACTTTGTTGGAGATGTTTTCAGGAAATCCTGTGGCCTCATTTTAACTTTCCTAGCAGCAGTAAGGTAAACTACATTTAAACAAAATTAAGACAGTCCTGCAAAAAGAATTGGCCTGGTGATACTGGAAATATTTGGGAAATAGTTGCTAACATTCATTACAATCTTTGTAAATGTTTGCAGCTCTGATGGACAGTGTGAAATTCGGTTTCAAAAGCCCTAACCAACTGAGTGGGAACTTAGATTATTTTGGTAATCAAATAAGTAGGAAGTTGAGAATACTGAAATTTAAGAGAGAGTAATGAGAAATGCGTGTTTTATACCACAGCTGGCAAAGGAAAATTCAAAGTGTTTAGTGCCTCTAGGTTGTAGGGTTTTTTTTTTTAAGTGTTTTTAATTCTAATTGAAACCTTCAGTAAAGTTTCCAAATTGTGGGTAATACTGAAGAAATGCTCGTGAGCATTTTGGATGAGAAAATGTTTATCTTTTTACAAAAGCTGACTTTTAGTGAAGTCTAAAATGTAAAACATGTTCATGGTTGGAGGATTTGGTTTAATTCTTTTCAATATAGACTACAGATCAGAAGAGTGTTTTAGATTCTAGGTCTTTGTAAAAGCATGGAAACCTTGGCGCACTCTAATTTTCCTCTGTCTTCTCCCTGTTTGCTCAGTTGAGAAATAGAAGCTCCTTCAATAACAGACCACTGTGCTGGGCACTGTAAACAGACGGAGGGACAGCACCTGGTCTCTCCACCAAAGCACTTTGCAGTGAGCGGTGTGGGTGATGTAATTAAAGTAGGTAAATGACAAATTAAAATATCCACAGTAATGATTAAGTGCCAAGATGTAAACTTAACATGAAATATGCAAGTTACACATGAGGGTGCTTTAAAAGATTCCTAAAAACAACAAAATTAGACTTGAACAAATGGAGAGATGTCCTTTGTCCTTGCTTTGGACAACTGAGAATCATAAGGATACCAATTTTCCTTATGTCAATATATGAATTTAACACAATTCCACTAAAAATATATTAAGTCTTTTTTCTGGAGACAGTCAAGTTGATTGTAAAGTTCACATGTGGAAATAAACAGAAAGAACAGCCAGGGAAACCTGCAAAGAAAGCAGTGAGAAGAGTTGTTACCACACTCGCGTCTCAAATGTGCCATCGCGTCTTGCCATCCAGTTAGTGTGCTGTGAGAAATGAGCACACAGATGGGTCTTTCCTGCACTTTAGACTGAGCGTATGTTTCTGAACTTCAGTACAGTGATTCTCTTTTTGCTGTGTCTAAGTCACTGTTCAATCTAGTCTTTGTCTTCTTGGGTTATTTTCTTTTCAGTTCGAAGTTTTCCATTTAGTTTTCTCCTATTATGTCAACTTTCTGCTGAAATTCTGCACCTTATCCTTTTGTGTGTGTGTGGTTTCAAGTTTTTATTTAAATTCCATTAGTCAACATATGGTGTGGTATTAGCTTCAGGGACAAAATCTAGTGACTTGTCACTTACATACCCCTGGTGCTCATCACAAGTGTCCTCTTTCATCCCCATCACCCATTTCCCCTGCCCCCCACTACTCCCTCCAGCAACCCTCAGTTTGTTTTCTGTAGTAGAGTCTGTTTTATGGTTTTCCTCTCTCTTCCCCGCCCCGTGTTCATCTGTGTTGTTTCCTAAATTCCACATATGAATGAGATCATATGGTATTTGTCTTTCTCTGACTGACTTATTTTGCTTAGAATAATACCCTCTAGTTCCATCCACATCATTGCAAATGGCAAGATTTCATTCTTTTTTATGACCAGTATTCCATTGTATGTATATACCGTAATTTCTTTACTTTTACATCCTTGAATGTATACATCATAGTTTGTTTATGATAATTCATTGGCAAATGAATACTGTATCATCTTTATAAGTTTAAAAGTTTAAATTTTGTACGCTTACAAGTATGTAAGACAATAGCACATAGTGCCTGGGGGCACATACATACACAACAAAAACATAAAGCAATGTATAGAACTAGTAATCCACAAGCTCAGGATGATGCTGACCTTTGAGGAAGAAGAGGAGGGGAGATTAGGAAGGGTGGAGGAGGACACTTGGTTTTATTTCTTGCTGGGTGACAATAACGTGGGTCTTTATTCTTTTTTTCCATATCTTCAGAATTGCATCATAAAAAAAAGTTAATGTGTGTATAATGTAAGGCTATCAAGAGAGCATAGAGGGATGAAAACCTGGAGAGGGAGGGCACTACTCTTAAGAGGATTGTTTTGGCTGCTGTGTTAAAGCAAGGAATCCCTACTGAAGACTGTTACAAAAGTCTAGGGTTGAGCTGACAGTGGCCTAATTTACAGTGGGGATACAGGTGAGTTTGGTAGAGTGCAAGATAAAAAGAAGAGTCAAGAATGGATCCTAAGTAACACTGGCCAAAGGAAATGGATGAATGGAATTCCCATTGACTAAGAAGGAATGTTGAGGGAGGATCAGGCCTAGTAAAGGGGAAAGCAAGAGTTCAGTTTTGGGGCGCGGAGAAAGATGGCGGGGGAGTAGGATACCTGGATTTCGTCTGGTCTCAGGAATTCAGCTGGATAGGGATCAAACCATTCTGAACACCTACAAACTCAACAGGAGATCGAAGAAAAGAATAGCAACAACTCTCTGAACAGAAAAGCGACCACTTTCTGGAAGGTAGGATGTGCGGAGAAGTGAACCCGAGGCGATATTCGGGAGGATAGACGGCGGGGGAGGGGCCTCCATCGGCCGCTTCTGGCAAGTGATAGAGCAGCAGAGCACAAAATCGGAACTTTTAGAAGTCGGCTCCACTGAGGGACGTCACTCCAGTGGCTAAGCAGGGGCTAGAACCCCCGCTGGGACAGTGTGGTCTCAGGACCCTCAGGGTCACAGAAAGACCAGGGGTGCCCCAGTGCGGCAGAGCTCCCAGGTATCGGAGCAGGGAAGCCGGCTGCAGAGGTGGAGCCCCGGCACAGGTTCTCAGCTCCGGGTTGCCATAAACTGTGATCCATGGCACAGTTGGGCCACTGCTCCTCCAGCAGGGACCCAACAAGCAGCAGATCCGGGGAGACTCCCCTTCCTCCCCTGGGAGGAGTGGAGTGGGAGTGCACCGCAGGGATCTGCTGGGTTTGGAGACTCCACCCGGGGTCAGGTGCCAGAGATAGAAACGCATGGTCACAGGCCGGGTGAGCATGGAGTGCGGCCTGAGACTGGGGGAGACGGGAGTGACTGACAGCTTTTCTCTGGGGGCTCATTGAGGAGTGGGGCCCGAGTTCTCGGCTCCTCTGGGG
>NW_023270302.1:0-7736 GCF_011800145.1 Mirounga leonina
GGATGCGGAGAAAGGGGAACCCTCCTACACTGTTGGTGGGAATGCAAACTGGTGCAGCCACTCTGGAAAACAGCGTGGGAGGTTCCTCAAAAAGTTGAAAATAGAGCTACCCTATGACCCAGCAACTGCACTACTGGGTATTTACCCCAAAGATACAAATGCAGTGATCCAAAGCGGCACATGCACCCCAATGTATATAGCAGCAATGTCCACCATAGCCAAACTATGGAAAGAGCCTAGATGTCCATCAACAGATGAATGGATAAAGAAGATGTGGTATATATACAATTGAATATTATGCAGCCATCAAAAAAAAAATGAAATCTTGCCATTTTCAATGATGTGGATGGAACTAGAGGGTATTATGCTAAGCGAAATAAGTCAGTCAGAGTAAGATAAGTATCATATGATCTCACTGATATGAGGAATTTGAGAAACAAGACAGAGGATCACAGGGGAAGGGAGGGAAAAATGAAACAAGATGAAACCGGAGAGGGAGACAAACCGTAAGAGACTCTTAGTCTCAGGAAACAAACTGAGGGTTGCTGGAGTGGAGGGGGACGGGAGGGATGGGGTTGCTGGGTGATGGACATTGGGGAGGGTAGGTACTATGGTGAGCACTGTGAATTGTGTAAGACTGATGAATCACAGACATGTACCCCTGAAACAAATAATACATTTTATGTTAATAAAAAATTTAAAAAAAAAAGACCTGGCTAAACATAAGATTTAGAAAGAGCTTAGGCAGCAATATAATGGCTACTTGAACGAAAAGTGAGATAACTGTAGCAGCCAGAGTCACTGAAAAATAGTGAGTATACTGTAAGGTTATCAGTGCTGATTATGTATCAGTACTGTACTAGGAAATATATATATATTTCCACACACATATATGTGTTATTGTCTACTCTTTAATGAAACCTTGTGAAATAACTACTTGCCACCATACACTGAATAAACTAGAGATCAACAAGTTTAAATAATCTAGACAAATAAACACAGCTCATAAGAAGCAAAGCTGAGTCTTCATTCAGGTCTACTGGGTGCCAAAGCCCCTGTTCTTTCCACAACATCTAGCTCCCCTCCCAATCTGTTCCATGGCACTAATCTAACACAGTCAACAAAAGGGACCTATACAAAGGCATCAGCAATGTAGATCAAAAGTGGATGGTTGCTTCCAAATGTCTTGACCATGAGCTATGAAAAGGTAAGATGGTAAAAGTAATTCTAAGTTTCCTGGCAGGAGTAATCAGCCTCTGAGTGAAGGAAGGATATTTGATGAGAAAAGTGACAGAGTTAGTTTAAAGATCTGTGGGTTTGAAGTGTCTGGGAGATATCCACTTGGAAAGATCCAGGTGGCAGGTAGAAACAGAGCTTGAAGCTTCTTACAGAGGTTAGGCTGCAGAGAAATTTATGAGATATTAAGCACTGGGTGATAGTTGATAATAAGAAAAAGAGAGGTTTGTACAGTGGAAACATATAAAGGAATAAGAAAAAGAGAAGGAAGATCTTTTTTTTATGATACTGGATTAAATCTGCAGTCCTGGGAAAACCAGTAATTTTAATCCATGTAATAGTTACACCATTTTGCCAAACTACTGAAGTGTTATCACATGTATTAATGACATAAGTTTTTCAGTTCTTGTCAAATGCATTAAAATGCAGTTGAATGCATTAAAAGCATGCAAAGCATTGTCTAAATTTACCAAGCACCCTCTTACAGAATTCATTAAGCATCAACACTCTCTACAAGAAAAAGGCAAGAATTGCAATAACAGCTATAGATTAAAATTTGTGATTCAAAACAGGAGCTCCACCAAATTATTGATAAAGATGAACAGAGACTCAGCTCCTCTGATTTACACTCCAGAGCATTATTCAGTGGAGTGACTGCATCTGTTGATACAATGTGCATCTGTCCCTCCTTGGGACTGAACTGAAACTAAATCAGTTCACACTGTTGTCTTAATAGCCCTAAAATTATAATTGCTGTTTAATCACTACTAAATTGGGCTTGGCCTTGATTTCTTGGCAAGTTTTATTTCATTAGTAATATATTGAGTTTCTTTCTCTACTTTTTCCTATCTTCTTGCCAAACATCTCTTTCTAAAATGATAATATGCAAATATCATTTTAAAATAAAATTATAACCACAGTGTAAGGCAAATAAGATTATAGTTAAGTATCCCTTTCCATTAAAAAAAAAGAATTGCTATCATTAAGCATCATAAAAACATGACAGGTCCAGAAAATCTCTTCCCCAAGCATAAATCCCCTTTTGCATGGCAGATCAACTTCACTAATACACAATATGTAAATGATGAAACTAAAATACATCTCACATTTGTGTTTAAATTATATCAAATTTCTGCCCTAAAAACACATTATGTTGCTACCAGCTTCCCTGATAATCACATTCTCAAATCCAGTTCCAATATTCTAATAAAGAAAAATGAAAATTGTGGTTTGATTGTGCTTTTTTGATACCTAGTTAGGAAAAGTGAATGATGTATGCATGACAACAATTTATTTTATTTAAGGTTTTATTTATTTATTTATTTGAGAGAGTGTGTGTGCTTGAGTGGGGGGGAGGAGCAGCAGAGAGGAACAAGCACTGAGTGGGGAGCCCAACGCAGAGCTCAACCCCATAACCCTGAGATCATGACCAGAGCCAAAACCAAGAGTCAGAAGCTTTAACTGACTGAGTCACCCAGGCGCCCCAACAACAGTTTATTTTAAAATTAAGAGATATTTTAATAGCATTAAAGCATAAAGAATTAAACTGTGTGCTTGACTAAATCACTCTAACTTCTAGCTTTGTTTTCTCAGCTATAAAATGAAAAAACTAATCTTAAATTATTTTGAAGTCCTTTCTAGTTCTAATATTTTAATATTAAGTGGCAGTACCAAGACCTCAGTATAGGAGAAATTTTAGAGCAAATTTCAAATAGCACTCAAGGCCACTCCTAAATGAACCGAGCAATGAAGTAAAAACAGTGGGCTACTATAACAAGCTCAGCTTGATGCCAACTCACAACCTGCCCACCCAGCAACATTGCTGGCCTCAATCTTCTTTGATATAGACATTCTAGAGCTGAATGGCTCATACTCTTTATTCTTTACTCCCAATAATTATTACATGTACTGATTAACAAGGCTTGAACCAGAACAAGTATTTGTCAATCAAGGAACATTTTAAAGCATACCTTCATAATTAGAAATGGTAAAGGAGCATTTTGTTTTCTTTTCTATAATCCAAGACAACTAAAAGAAATGTCATAATGATCTTTCCACTATGCATATTTTGGATTTTCATCACACCAAAACTAGACCCACAGCTGTAGTTTAAAAGTTTGGGTATGTTTCCCATGAGGACACAGGAGTTCTGCTAATAAAACTTTACTTTCAAGGTCACTGACACATGCAATTGAAGCACTTGGGAGATAATTCTACATTTGATTTAAGAGACAGAAGTTGAACTAAAATAAGCATATTGAGAAGCACTAGATGCTAAATTATTCGCTCAGGTTCTGTAACTAGAAAACTGGAATTAGCTAGTGCCTTGGGCACTGATACATTAAAGTTTTAATATAAAAATTTCTGCTCATGACTTGGCCCTGATGACTTCTTGTCACTCATATGCCAAAGAAAGGCCATATGGAAAAGCACATCAGGGCATGGGCAATAAGTAATTAACTGCTCCTCACTTAAAATCTTTTATCATACAAGGCAGAAACTGTCTCCCAATGATAGTAACTTACTTAAAATGAATAATACATGGCAAAAAATGGGTCCCTGAAGTTCAGAAAGGGGATTTGACTCTCTTTTAGTGCATTGTGCAGACAAGGCAAGGGCAATTCTCATTAAAGTGTTGAACATATAGTCATAGACTGATGAGGCACAGAATAATTACACATACCTCCCAATAGACAAAGAACATTAATAATATTACCTCATACACACCTCAAGGATCAGGACTGAAGGAAGTGATTACAGCATAAAGCGATTGTCTCTAAATGTTCCTGCAAGGGATCTGATTAAATTTTCATGATATTCTAAGAGATTATTTCCTTTCATATATTTTGAAAAGATGCAGGGTATATAATGAGTTTATGGGAAGATGAAAATAACAAGGAAAATAATTTTCATCCTTTTCTAGGTTAAATTAGTTCATTGATTTATTAAATATCCAATCATTTATTTTATCATTAAATATCTAATCTATTTATTTAAATAATATCAACCTCATTCTTCTAATGGGCAACTACTAAACAAAATCAAAATAATTTCAATTATAGGCTAAACTGTTTTCTTTGAGCAAATTTAAACATATCTTGGGCAGTGTTTCAAAGATTTCTACAACGAGAGTGGTTTATAATGCTCACTTACATGTTTTAGTATATCTAAGCAGTTTCCAACATAACTCTATTTTTTATTGTGGTTTTGAACCTCAATAATTAAAACAGTAGTTAAAACAGATCATATATTAAAAGCAGCCATTTATCATAAATTCATAAACATTTTAACAGGAAAAAATATGATTTCTTCTTTTAGATGCTATTTTAATATAAAAGTCAATGCACATGAAAAAATAATAAAAAGAAATTGCCTACAAGAATATGTTTTTTAAAAGATTTTATTTATTTATTTGACAGAGAGAGAGCAGGGAGCATGTGAAAGAGAGACAGAGAGAGAGAGAGAGGGTGCATACGAGCAGGGGGGTAAGGGCAGAGGGAGAAGCAGGCCCCCACTCAGTGGGGAACCCAACGTGGGGCTCGATCCCAGGACCCCAGGATCATGACCTGAGCCGAAGGCAGACACTTAACCAACTGAGCAAACCAGGGACCCCTACAAGAATATGTTTTTAATAAAATTCAAATATTTTAATGAAAATGTGTCAAGTATGCTTTGTCATTTCCTATATTTTTAAAGTGGATCATCTGATTTTGTCATGATATCAATAACATATTTTTAATCAATAATCTCAATGAGATATCTCAAACTTCCAAATATAACTTTATTACTTTATGAAATCAAAAGTGATTAAGGCATAAATTTCTCATACAACCTCTTGAAGGCAAAGACTTTCTACAGTTCTCCATTGCAGTTATGTGAGTAAGGATATTCAGTATCCATCTGTAATATGAATGGCCACAATCTAGTGCTTAAAAGCTTTTTTTCCCTGAGTGGGTTTTAAATGTAGCGCTTAAAAGTTTTTTCCATGGGTGGCGCCTGGGTGGCTCAGTCGTTAAGCGTCTGCCTTCGGCTCAGGTCATGATCCCAGAGTCCTGGGATCGAGCCCCACATCGGGCTCCTTGCTCTGTGGGAAGCCTGCTTCTCCCTCTCCTACTCCCCCTGCTTGTGTTCTCTCTCTCGCTGTGTATCTCTCTCTGTCAAATAAATTAAAAAAAAAAAATCTTTAAAAAAAAAAAAGTTTTTTCCATGAATGGTTGAATTAAATTATTTTTATTAAATTACTTCTAGGTTTTTTCCCAATTCAGAGACCAAATGAAAGGATTACTAGACCAAATGTAAAAAAAAAAAAAAAATTACTTTAGAGCATGCTGTAAACTGCAGGTCAAGGCATTCTTATTCATCTAACCATACTGCCTAGCTAACTTACCTCATGTATAAACTCTGCTCAATCCAGGAGTAAAGACTTTCTCTTTCATCTTCATACCATTCAATGCTTCAAAGATAGTTAAAGCCAGGTGGTTTATAGACTAAGCAAATTACCAGTATACACAGATAGAATGGATTTAATATAATCCATTTAATTAAATGGATTTTTTACACAGTGTTTTGTCTGGAAGAATGTACAGGACATAGGACATAGGACAGTTGAGAGGGAACCCAGATATGTGATGACATAGGAAGAAAGAGAAGCTTATTAATATCATACAGCACCCAGTTAATGGGTGTGGGTTCTTCATCATCAGAAACTACCATCAGAAATCCTAATACCTACTTATACAACTGGGTTTTTTTTAAATATCAAAAACAATCAGAAAGAATGGTTGTGCTCTCCTATTATCAGGTACATTATTGAGTTTAAAATATTGAAACACTGGTAAACAACTCACTGAGCACCAATATATAAAAGGAAGCCCTGGTTAGTTATTAAAAAAGAGATATGCCAAATGTTTGTGTGTGATCATATTCCCCCATTCCAAATGGGCAATGTTTTAGTAGAGACTGGGAAATGATAAATGATAATTGCTTCCTTTCGAACATCTGGACATATATCACATCCAGGTTTGGTTCATTACAGCTGAGTTTAGCACACCTAGCTAACTCATCTCCTCCTTTATCTGAATAAAGAAAGATACAAAAAGAGGCTTCAGTCATCTGAATCAACCATTTTGGGTTTAGATAAGCAATTTCAATTTTAAATTAGAGCAATGATATGTCTGAAAAGGTCTCACTCTTACAATCTTAGCTGTACAGATATCTGCACTGGTGCTGAAACACTCATCTATTTCTAAAGATAGGAGAAGTAGTTCTCAAGCTTCAGAGGCTAAGGCACCTCTAGAGAGCTGGTTACAAGGATAGTTTTCTGGGTTTTACCCTGAGAAATTCAGGTTCAACAGATGTGGGAATGGAGCCAAGAATTTGCTTTTAGTAAGTCTTTGAGTTGCTGGTAGTTTGGAAGGCATACTCTGAGAAGCACTTACATAAAAGGCTGGAACCAACACCTGCATGATTCTTAACAATATCAATCTATTTATATTGTTCACACAACTGTTCAGGTTAAGAGTTGTTGAAGTATATTATAATTATGAAAACCTTTTGCGGAAAGCACCATAATCTATCCAATGTTCACTCTCCAGTGGATTAGTCTGTCAGAGCCTTCATACTCTGTTTTTCCTCTTTCTTCTTATGTGTACAGGCATAAACACACACATACGCACAATTTGTTGGACTGATTGACAGACTGAATTCCATTTAAATTTTTAAAAACCATAAATCACAACTTCCAAAATTTTTGATATGGACTTTTATAGTATTAGAGGAGCAGCTGGGCTCTGTGAAGTAGTTGAGCATCTGACTTCCCTTCAACTAAAGTCTGACCTAGAAAATGTAAAATGTGAAAACATGCTTTGGAAACTAGGAAAGAATATTCACCAAATCTGAAAATTTCAAAGGGCCATTATTAGATAATTAGAGGATCAAAACAAAGAATTTTATGTCAAAAATATGATTATTTAAATGAAATGAATAAATTCATAGAAACAAAACTTACACATATTGGCTTAAGAAAAAATAGAAAATCAACCTCGCTCGGCATCAGGGAAATCCAGATCAAAACCTCAATGAGATATCACCTCACACTAGTCAGAATGGTTAAAATTAACAAGTCAGGAAATGACAGATGTTGGCGGGGATGCGGAGAAAGGGGAACCCTCCTACACTGTTGGTGGGAATGCAAGCTGGTGCAGCCACTCCGGAAAACAGTATGAAGGTTCCTCAAAAAGTTGAAAATAGAGCTACCATATAATCCAGCAATTGCACTACTGGGTATTTACCCGAAAGATACAAATGTAGGGAACCAAAGGGGTACATGCACCCCAATGTTTATAGTAGCAATGTCCACAATAGCTAAACTGGGAAAGAGCCAAGATGCCCATCAACAGATGAATGGATAAAGAAGATGTGGTGTGTATGTATGTATGTATATATGTTGGTGGGAATGCAAGCTGTTGCAGCCACTCCGGAAAACAGTATGGAGGTTCCTC
>NW_023270302.1:7836-12278 GCF_011800145.1 Mirounga leonina
TGAGTGAAATAAGTCAGTCAGAGAAAGACATGTATCATATGACCTCACTGATATGAGATATTCTTAATCTCAGGAAACAAACTGAGGGTTGCTGGAGTGGTGGGGGGGTGGGAGGAATGGGGTGGCTGGGTGATAGACATTGGGGAGGGTATGTGCTATGGTGAGTGCTGTGAATTGTGCAAGACTGTTGAATCACAGACCTGTTCCTCTGAAACAAATAATACAATATATGTTAAAAAAAAAAAAAAAGGAAGAAGAAGAAGAAGATAGCAGAAGGGGAAGAATGAAGGGGGGGACATCAGAGGGGGAGATGAACCATGAGAGATGATGGACTCTGAAAAACAAACTGAGGGTTCTAGAGGGGAGGGGGGTGGGAGGATGGGTTAGCCTGGTGATGGGTATTAAAGAGGGCATGTTCTGGGTGCCTGGGTGGCTCAGATGGTTAAGCGTCTGCCTTCGGCTCAGGTCATGATCCCAGGGTCCTGGGATCGAGTCCCGCATCGGGCTCCCAGCTCAGTGGGGAGCCTGCTTCTCCCTCTGACCCTCTCCCCTCTCATGCTGTTTCTCTCTCTCACTTGCTCTCTAAAAAATAAATAAAATCTTTAAAAAAGAGTTTTTTTAAAAAAAAAGAGGGCATGTTCTGCATGGAGCACTGGGTGTTATACACAAACAATGAATCATGGAACACTACATCAAAAACTAATGATGTAATGTATGGTGATTAACATAACAATAAAAATTTAAAGAAAAAAGAAAAGAAAAAATAGAAAATCTGAATAGTCCTGTATCAGATAATTGAACACTTTCCACAAAGAAAATTTCAAGCACAAAAGACATTACTAATTCTAAGAGACATTTAAGAAGAAATTAGGCCTATCTCATACAATCACTTTCAGAACAGAATATGAGACCACTTAGGTTTACGAGAGGATACTTTTGATAGCATCACTGAAGAGCACATTAAGGAAATAAATTTACAGGCAAAACTGAACATAGCAAGATTAAAAATAGAAAAAAAATCCTGACAATGTTGCATTTATTTCAGGAATGCAAGTTTAAAATTTTAACATTCAAAAATCCACGTATTTCATAACATTAACATTCTAAAGAGAAAAAAATTACATGATCATCCTAATTTAATACCCATGTATGTCAAAAAATTAATAAGATTAAGAGGAGAAAGACAATATAGTAAGGAGAATCTTTTTAGAAAATCTATGTTCATCAAATCCCATTAAAAGTGTGAAAATACAAGCCACTGAGAAGATATTTACAATATATATAACTGCAGAAGGATTCTGTAACACATGCAAAGATGTGTAACCTCTTCAAGAAAGGGCTCATCCAATTACTAAGAGTGTGGATAGCTGACAGCTTCCAGGTATTAACACCTCCAGCTTTTGAGCCAAGGTCACTTTACTTTCAGGATGACACTGACCAAGGAAGTAACAGCCCAGGCTATATTCTTGGTGAGGTCACTAGTTAATGCTATGCCTTTACAAGGTATTACTCCTAAATAAACCTCCTGCCTGCTTCCCTAGAACCCAAAAATGACAGATTCATGTACAAGCTATGAAAAAAAAATTATAATAATCAATTGGAAAAGGACAACTCATTTTTAATGGGCAAAGACATGAAGAGACACTTCACAAAATATGATATCCAAGAAAAGATGCTCAGCCTCATTACTCCTCAGGCAAATGGAAATTATAACCACAGTGATTTATCATTACATACCCAAGTACATAAATATCAAGTGTCGGTGACAATCACTTCAGAAAATTCTTTGGTGATATAGACAAAAACAGAAAATATACACACCCCATGACTCAGCAATTCCACTCTTAGGTATACACCCAAAGATTTGTGTTTGTGTGTGTGTGTGCATGTGTATGTGTGTGTACCAAGAGCCACAGAGGCTGTACATATGACAATGCTCTTAGTAAGAACAAACACCTGGAAATAATCCAAAATATAATCAAAATTTAAATGAATAAACAATTGGTGGTTATTTATTTAAGGGAATACCTTACAGCAATGAAAATAAACCATTCCTACATGCAATAACAAAGGAATCTCACAATGTTAAGCAAAAGAAGCTACACTTAAAATAATCACACTACGCCATTTCATTCATATGAATGAAATCAGGGGGGGCACCTGAGTGGCTCAGATGGTTAAGCACCTGCCTTTGGCTCAGGTCATGATCCACGAGCCCCATGTCTGGCTCCTGGCTCGGCGGGGAGCCTGCTTCTCCCTCTCCCTCTGTCTCTCCCCTGCTCATGCTCTCTCTCTCTCTATCTCTCTGTCTCAAATGAATAAATAAAATCTTTAAAAAAAAAATGAAATCAGAAAAACAAATATAAATCAGGAAAAACTAATCAATGTGCTATAAGTCAAGGCAGTTGTTACCTTTAAGAGGCACAGGAATGAGGACAAGACCTTCTGGGGTGTTCACTTTCTTTTGCCTGATCTGAGGGGTAAATAGATATGTTCACTTGTAAATATCCTTTGAACTATATGCTCATGATTTGTATACTTTACTGAATATGTTATATACATAAAATTTAAGAAAATTATTTTATAAAGATTATAATGCTTTTGAAATTATTTTCAAAATGTTTTGAATCTCGGGGCACCTGGGTGGCTCAGTCATTGGGTGTCTGCCTTCGGCTTCGGTAGTGATCCCAGGGTCTTGGGATCGAGCCCTGCATAGAGCTCCTTGCTTGGCCAGGAGCCTGTTTCTCCCTCTCCCACTCCCTGCTTGTGTTCCCTCTCTAGCTGTCTCTCTGTGTCAAATGAATGAAAAAAATCTTCAAAAAAAAGTTTTTTGAATCTCATTTAGACTTGGATCTAATTAATTCAGTTCCTACTTGAATTAACTTTGCAGCCAATATGAATGAACACAATTACTTCATAGTATTATGGCTATTAAGTAATTACATTCATAAGTATTGACCATGTGGAAATTAGTTTAATCACTTTAAAGTCACTTCACATGTTGTGGGGGTATACAATATAGCTGTGTAAGGAAGTACTCAAGAAAACCCATATGATAGGGATATGTCAAAGGGATATCAGAACCAAGTAAAAGAGCTCCCAATGGCCAAAGTTAAAGTATTCAAACAATAAAATAAACAAAGTAGTATCGTATTATAATCAAATGCAAAAATAAATATCCTTGGATTCATATTGATATAAATACATTATTTTTAAAAATAAGTAGGAAAGAATAAACAAACATCTATACAAAAAATTCCAAATAATTTGTGTAGATACTCTGCCCTCAAGGAGATAGAATATATTTCCCCAGTCCTTCAGTGTGAGCTGTACATTATGATTTGCTTCCAAAAAGTTCAGTATGCATAGGGGAACAGAGGGAAAACTGAGTGGGAAGTCATCAGAGAGGAAGAAAAACCATGAGAGACTCTTTAACTACAGGAAACAAACTGAGGGTTGCTGGAGGGCAGGTGGGTAGGGGGATGGGGTAATTGGCAGATGGGCATTAAGGAGGGCACATGATGTGATGAGCACTGGGTGTTATATGCAACTGATAAATTACTGAACACTACATCTGAAACTAATGATGTACTATAAGTTGGCTAAATAAATTTAAATTAAAAAAAGTTCAGCATGAGAAGGAGTGGAGGTGGGAGAGGAACTTCACATTGAAGACACCTGAGAAACACTACTTCAGTTAGATGATCAAAGTTAACATCAATAGTGATAAATTATGTTGACAGTATGTACCCTTAATAAGATCTGATGAGAACTGCATTTTACCATCAAAAATCCACAAGCCCAGGTTAATGAGAAAAACATCAAAGAAATACCAATCATGGACCTTCAATAAAATGCCTGACCAGTACACCTCAAAACTGTCAAGGTCATCAAAACCAAAAAAAGTCTAAGAAATTGTCAGTCAAAAAGAGCTTAAGAATATATGACAATGTGGGGGGCGGAGCAAGATGGCGGAGGAGTAGGAGACCTGGATCTCGTCTCCTCTCAGGAATTCAGCTGGATAGGGATCAAACCATTCTGAACACCTACAAACCCAACAGGAGATCGAAGAAAAGAAGAGCAACAACTCTCTCATCAGAAAAGCGACCACTTTCTGGAAGGTAGGACGTGCGGAGAAGTGAATCCCCGGCGATATTCGGGAGGATAGACGGCGGGGAAGGGGCCTCCGTCGGCCGCTTCTGGCAAATGATAGAGCCACGTAGCACAAAATCGGAACTTTTAAAAGTCTGCTCCGCCGGGGACGTCACTCTGGTGGCTAAGCGGGGGGTGGAACCCTCCGGGACAGTGTGGTCTCAGGACCCTCGGGGTCACAGAAAGACCGGCGGTGCCTGAGTGCGGCAGAGCTCCCAGGTAACGAAGCAGGGAAGCCGGCTACAGAGGCGGAGCCCAGGCCCGGGCTCTCAGCTCGGGGTGGCCATAAA
>NW_023270302.1:12378-14187 GCF_011800145.1 Mirounga leonina
TGGTCTCAGGACCCTCGGGGTCACAGAACGACCGGGGGTGCCTGAGGGCGGCAGAGCTCCCAGGGATCGGAGCGGGAAGCCGGCTGCAGAGGCAGAGCCCAGGCGCGGGCTCTCAGCTCGGGGTGGCCCTAAACTGTGGTCTGTGGCACAGTCGGGCCCCTGCTCCTCCAGCAGGGACCCAACAAGCGGCAGATCCGGGGAGACTCACCTTCCTCCCCCGGGAGGAGCCGCGCGGGAGTGCACCGCAGGGCTCTGCTGGCTTTGGAGACTCCACCCGGGGTCGGGGGCCAGAGATAGAGGCGCGCGGTCACAGGCCGGGCGAGCACGGACTGCAGCCTGAGACCGGGGAGACGGGAGTGACTGGCGGCTTTTCTCTGGGGACGCAGTGAGGAGCGGGGCCCGAGTTCTCGGCTCCTCTGGGGCGGAGATTGGGAGGCCGCCATGTTCACTCTCCGCCTCCAAAGCTGTACAGAAAGCTCGCAGGGAACAAAAGCCCCGGAGAGCAAACCCGAGCAGATGACTTAGCCGGGAGGGGGCGAGGGCGGGGCAATTCCGCCTCCTGCAGAGACATTTGGAAACCACGGCAACAGGCCCCTCCCCAGAAGATCAGCGAGAACAGCCGCCAAGACCAAGTTTACTGATCAATGAGAACGGCAGAACTCCAGCGCTAGGGGAATACTGCACATAGAATTCACGGCTTTTTTACCATGATTCTTTAGTCTTTTAAAGTTAATTTTTTTTTAACTGTCTTTTTGTCTTTTTATTTCTTTTTGAATTTTTCTTTTTCCCTTTTTCAAACAACATCTTATCAATCCCTTTTTTTAAAAAAAACATTTTTATTTTTCATTTTTAGAGTCATATTCTATCCCTTCATAGTAGTTACCCGTATTTTTGGCTTATATATATAAGTTGTTCTCTCTTTAAAATTTTGAGATAGTTTCTTCTAACAGATTAAAATATACCCTAAATCTCTAGTATATGGTGTTTTCTATTCCCCTGCCTGATCACATCCTCTCCCTTTTTTTTTCTTTTTCTTTTTTCTTTTTTTAAATCCTCTTCTTTCTTTTTTCAAACAACTTCTTATCAATTCCTTTTATAAAATTTTTTATAATTTCTATTTTTACAGTCATTTTCCATCCCTTCATCATATCAACCCTTATTTTTGTACATTTCTAAGTTTTTCTTTCTTTAAAATTTTGGGAGACACTTTCTTCTAAAAGACCAAAATACACCCCAAATCTAGTGTGTGGCACTGATCTATATACCATATAGATCATATTTGATCACATTCTGGTTTTTCTTTTGTTGTTGTTGTTTTGTTTTGTTTGTTTTTGTTTTTATCTTTATCTTTTTCTTTTTTCTCTCTTTCCCCTTCTTATCCCACTGCTTCAGGTCTTTTCTGATTTGTTTAGAGTATATTTTCTGGGGACGTGGTTACTCTGCTAGCATTTTGTTCTCTCATTAATCTATTCTCCTCTGCACAAAATGACAAGACGGAAAAAATCACCTCAACAAAAAGAACAAGAGGCAGTACCGACTGCCAGGGACCTACTCAATACGGACATTAGTACAATGTCATATCTAGAGTTCAGAATCATCACTTTAAAGATACTAGCTGGGCTTGAAAAAAATATGGAAGTTATTAGAGAAACTCTTTTTGGAGAAGTAAGAGAGCTAAAATCCAACCAAGTAGAAATCAAAAAGGCTATTAATGAGGTGCAATCAAAAATGGGGGCGCTAACTGCTAGAATAAATGAGGCAGAAGAGAGAATCAGTAATATAGAAGATGAAATGATGGAAAATAAAGAA
>NW_023270303.1:0-18116 GCF_011800145.1 Mirounga leonina
CAATTTCCTTAGTGGTTATAGGTCTGTTCAGGTTTTCTATTTCTTCCGGGTTCAGTTTTGGTAGTTGATACATCTCTAGGAATGCATCCATTTCTTCCAGGTTATCTAATTTGCTGGCATAGAGTTGCTCATAATATGTTCTTATAATTGTTTGTATTTCTTTGGTGTTGGTTGTGATCTCTCCTCTTTCATTCATGATTTTGTTGATTTGGGTCATTTCTCTTCTCTTTTTGATAAGTCTGGCCAGGGGTTTATCAATCTTGTTAATTCTTTCAAAGAACCAGCTCCTAGTTTCGTTGATCTGTTCTACTGTTCTTTTAGTTTCTATTTCATTGATTTCTGCTCTGATCTTTATTATTTCTCTTCTCCTGCTAGGTTTAGGCTTTATTTGCTGTTCTTTCTCCAGCTCCTTTAGGTGTAGGGTTAGGTTGTGTACTTGAGACCTTTCTTGTTTCTTGAGAAAGGCTTGTATTGCTATATACTTTCCTCTTAGGACTGCCTTTGCTGCATCCCAAAGATTTTGAACAGTTGTGTTTTCATTTTCATTGGTTTCCATGTATTTTTTTAATTCTTCTTTAATTTCCTGGTTGACCCATTCATTCTTCAGTAGGATGCTCTTTAGCCTCCATGTATTTGAGTTCTTTCCGACTTTCCTCTTGTGATTGAGTTCTAGTTTCAAAGCATTGTGGTCTGAAAATAGGCAGGGAATGATCCCAATCTTTTGGTACCGGTTGAGACCTGATTTATGACCTAGGATGTGATCTATTCTGGAGAATGTTCCATGGGCACTAGAGAAGAATGAGTATTCCGTTGCTTTGGGGTGGAATGTTCTGAATATGTCTGTGAAGTCCATTTGGTCCAGTGTGTCATTTAAAGTCTTTATTTCCTTGTTGATCTTTTGCTTAGACGATCTGTCCATTTCAGTGAGGGGGATGTTAAAGTCCCCCACTATTATTGTATTGTTGTCGGTGTGTTTCTTTGCTTTTGTTATTAATTGCCTTATATAATTGGCTGCTCCCATGTTAGGGGCATAGATATTTACAATTGTTAGATCTTCTTGTTGGATAGATCCTTTAAGTAGGATATAGTGTACTTCCTCATCTCTTATTACAGTCTTTGGTTTAAAATCTAATTTGCCTGATATAAGGATTGCCACCCCAGCTTTCTTTTGGTGTCCATTAGCATGGTAAATGGTTTTCCACCCCCTCACTTTCAATCTGGGGGTGTCTTTGGTTCTAAAATGAGTCTCTTGCAGACAGCATATCGATGGGTCTTGTTTTTTAATCCAGTCTGTTAGCCTGTGTCTTTTGATTGGGGCATTTAGCCCATTTACATTCAGGGTAACTATTGAAAGATAGGAATTTAGTGCCATTGTATTGCCTGTAAGGTGACTGTTACCATATATTGTCTGTGTTCCTTTCTGGTCTATGTTGCTTTTAGGCTCTCTCTTTGCTTAGAGGACCCCTTTCAAGATTTCCTGTAGGGCTGGTTTTGTGTTTGCAAATTCCTTTAGTTTTTGTTTGTCCTGGAAGCTTTATATCTCTCCTTCAATTTTCAATGACAGTCTAGCTGGATATAGTATTCTTGGCTGCATATTTTTCTCATTTAGTGCTCTGAATATATCCTGCCAGTCCTTTCTGGCCTGCCAGGTCTCTGTGGATAGGTCTGTTGCCAATCTAATGTTTTTACCCTTGTAGGTTACATATCTCTTCTCCCGAGCTGCTTTCAGGATTTTCTCTTTGTCTATGAGACTCGTAAGTTTTACTATTAGATGTCGGGGAGTTGACCTATTTTTATTGATTTTGAGAGGGGTTCTCTGTGCTTCCTGGATTTTCATGCCTGTTTCTTTCCCCAAATTAGGGAAGTTCTCTGCTATAATTTGCTCCATTATACCTTCTGCCCCCCTCTCTCTTTCTTCTTCTTCTGGGATCCCAATTATTCTAATGTTGTTTCGTCTTATGGTATCGCTTATCTCTCGAATTCTGCCCTCGTGATCCAGTAGTTGTTTATCTCTCTTTTTCTCAGCTTCTTTATTTTCCATCATTTCATCTTCTATATTACTGATTCTCTCTTCTGCCTCATTTATTCTAGCAGTTAGCGCCCCCATTTTTGATTGCACCTCATTAATAGCCTTTTTGATTTCTACTTGGTTGGATTTTAGCTCTTTTACTTCTCCAGAAAGGGTTTCTCTAATAACTTCCATATTTTTTTCAAGCCCAGCTAGTATCTTTAAAGTGATGATTCTGAACTCTAGATCTGACATCGTACTAATGTCCGTATTCAGTAGGTCCCTGGCAGTCGGTACTACCTCTTGTTCTTTTTGTTGAGGTGATTTTTTCCGTCTTGTCATTTTGTGCAGAGGAGGATAGATTAATGAGAGAACAAAATGCTAGCAGAGTATCCACGTCCCCAGAAAATATACTCTAAACAAATCAGAAAAGACCTGAAGCAGTGGGATAAGAAAGGGAAAGAGAGAAAAAAGAAAAAGATAAAGATAAAAACAAAAACAAACAAAACAAAACAACAACAACAAAAGAAAAACCAGAATGTGATCAAATATGATCTATATGGTATATAGATCAGTGCCACACACTAGATTTGGGGTGTATTTTGGTCTTTTAGAAGAAAGTGCCTCCCAAAATTTTAAAGAAAGAAAAACTTATATATGTACAAAAATAAGGGTTGATATGATGAAGGGATGGAATATGACTGTAAAGATGGAAATTATAAAAAATTTTATAAAAGGAATTGATAAGAAGTTGTTTGAAAAAAGAAAGAAGAGGATTTAAAAAAAGAAAAAAGAAAAAGAAAAAAAAGGGAGAGGATGTGATCAGGCAGGGGAATAGAAAACACCATATACTAGAGATTTAGGGTATATTTTAATCTGTTAGAAGAAACTATCTCAAAATTTTAAAGAGAGAACAACTTATATATATAAGCCAAAAATATGGGTAACTACTATGAAGGGATAGAATATGACTCTAAAAATGAAAAATAAAAATGTTTTTTTTTTAAAAAAGGGATTGAGAAGATGTTGGTTGGAAAAGGGAAAAAGAAAAATTCAAAAAGAAATAAAAAGACAAAAAGACAGTTAAAAAAAAATTAACTTTAAAAAGACTAAGGAATCATGGTAAAAAAGCCGTGATTTCTATGTGCAGTATTCCCCTAGCGCTGGAGTTCTGCCGTTCTCATTGATCGGTAAACTGGGTCTTGGCTGGCTGTTCTCGCTGATCTTCTGGGGAGGGGCCTGTTGCCGTGGTTCTCAAATGTCTCTGCTGGAGGCAGAATTGCTCTGCCCTTGCCCCCTCCCGGCTAAGTCATCTGCTCGGGTTTGCTCTCCGGGGCTTTTGTTCCCTGCGAGCTTTCCGTACAGCTTTGGAGGCGGAGAGTGAAAATGGCGGCCTCCCAATCTCCGCCCCGGAGGAGCCGAGAACTCGGGGCCCCGCTCCTCAGTGAGCCCCCAGAGAAAAGCCGCCAGTCACTCCCGTCTCCCCGGTCTCCAGCCGCACTCTGTGCTCACCTGGCCTGTGACCAAACGTTCCTATCTCTGGCGCACAACCCCATGCGGAGTCTCCAAACCCAGCAGATCCCTGCGGTGCACTCCCGCACCTCTCCTCCCAGGGGAGGAAGGGGAGTCTCCCCGGATCTGCCGCTTGTTGGGTCCCTGCTGGAGGAGCAGGGGCCCGACGGTGCCGCGGATCACGGTTTATGGCCACCCCGAGCTGAGAGCCCGCGCCTGGGCTCCGCCTCTGCAGCCGGCTTCCCTGCTCCGTTACCTGGGAGCTCTGCCGCCCTCAGGCACCCCCGGTCTTTCTGTGACCCCGAGGGTCCTGAGACCACACTGTCCCGGAGGGTTCCACCCCCCGCTTAGCCACCAGAGTGACGTCCCTCGGCGGAGCAGACTTTTAAAAGTTCCGATTTTGTGCTCCGCGGCTCCATCACTTGCCAGAAGCGGCCGACGGAGGCCCCTCCCCCGCCGTCTATCCTCCCGAATATCGCCTCGGATTCACTTCTCCGCACGTCCTACCTCCAGAAAGTGGTCGCTTTTGTGATGAGAGAGTTGTTGCTATTCCTTTCTTCGATCTCCTGTTGAGTTTGTAGGTGTTCAGAATGGTTTGATCCCTCTCCAGTTCAATTCCTGAGAGGAGACGAAATCCAGGTCTCCTACTCCTCTGCCATCTTGCTCTTAATTGAGTAATCACTCCACTGTCCTTGCTGGTCCTGTCCAAGGCGGCGGCGGCTGCTTCGGCTTTGGAAACTTCCCGACTGCCAAGCCTCAGGACTCCCCCTTCAAACTCTTCAAACACTTTTCTCTCCCTAAGCCTATATATTTTTAAAATGAGATAATAAGTGCTCTGTAAAACCCATATGGTAAAGAAAAGAAAAATCAAGAGGGAGATTAGAACTCTGCCAAGTTTAAGAAACTAAAAAAGACAAAAAAGAAACATTTCCCCATTATAATGAGCATAACAATAAAAAAGGGAGATCATAGAGGAACAGTAGGCCAAACTGACACATCAGAATCATGTTTATCAATGACAGAATAGAACCACTTACTAACTTTTGAATAAAAATAGACCATGCAGAAATATACAAAATAAGAAACGACATGTGGAAAAATGAAAAAAATATCACTGGTAACCTCTATTAAAACTAGATTTAAAAATCATAAAAAATTAAATAAATTAAAGTAGGTAAATATGTGAGGTGATAGATGTGCTAATTAACTAGATGGGGGACTCCTTTTACAATGTAAGTGTATGTGAAATCATCATGTTGTATACTTTAAATATCTTACAATTTTGTCTATACTTCAATAAAGTTGGGTGCAAAAGACTTAAAGTACTGAAATTAAAAGCCCATTATGAGAAAGAATAGGCTAAAATATTTTGTGAATTACATAGTAACAAATATATCTGTGTAAAAAGAAAGAAAGAAAGGAAATCTTTTATAAATGGTTGTTAGGTTCCAAGGCTAGTTCATCAAACCAATTTAGTTTACAATGTAGCTGAAGTTGGAGACATTTTGATACAAAAGAAAAGAAAACGATATTCTTAAATGAGTTGAGAAAACAATAAAATTGAGTAAGAAATTATTTTATGTATTTGGAATGCTAGTGCTTGAGAAAATCAGGTTTAATTAGAGGAGGATGAAGAGGTAGATTGAGAGTTTTGTGGAAATTTTAAAGAGGGCTTCTGAAAAGTTTCAAGGGCATTAGAGCCTGATGATGCTAATTCTTTATTATGTTTAATTTAATTTCAAAACTTATTTAAAAGTTATCTTGGTGCAGGTGTGTTTTAACATTACACTTCTGTGTAGCTATGATTAGGGTTGCTTTATCTTTCAGTGTGAATTTTTTCTTGGCTCACAAAGGTAGCAAATGCATGCAGCTTTTTTAATTCAGAAAGTTATAATTTTTTTAATCTAGAAAGTATAATTATTGGCATTCTGTCTCAAATTCATTCTATCTGTCCATGGGCCTTCTCTATGTTTATCTCTTTCTGACTACTATTGCACAGTATCAGGTACTCTTGGTTTTATAGTCCCATAGCAAAATGCCTCTTAGGAGTAAGTAACTAACCAAAGTCAGAATTCAAGTCCCCGCTTTCTGGCCTGCCTTCACACTCAACTGGCTTCTCTTATGTGGTATGACCTTCAGCTAATAGATTGGGACATTCAGGACCATTCCTTTGAGGCTAGAAGAAGCTGAGGGACCTATTCCATAAGGTGGAGTCAGCATTCCTTTATTAATGCATACTGATCCCCAAAAGTCAGCATTAGAAAGATGAAGGATGGGAAATTAGGAGCTCAAGCAGAAAGGGAAGAATATTGGGAATGATTCCTGATGTTGATATAGAGATGCCCATAAGAAAAAATAAATCAGCTGTTCAGGAATCAGACACAATTTGTACAAGTGAAATTACAGACACTATTCACATGTGGATCCTGCTTTTACAACCACTTAAAATTCTTGTTTACTGATATCTTCAGTTTAGCTACTAGGTTCTGTGAGAGTAGAGACTTTGTTTTGTTCACTGCTATATCGCCAGAACCTATAACAGGACAGGGCATGGAGAAGGAACCCAATAAATGTGTTTTGAATAAATCAATGAATGAATATTAATTTTAATTTTAAACCAGAGCTTTTCCTTACAACTCCTCTAGTAACTCAATAAATATGGCCATTTCTGTACAATTCTAAATATTGTAAGTTCCTCAGATGCTGTCTACAGAGTCACCTAGAACAAAGACGCTTCCCTATGTACCCAACCCCTGAAGTAACTATACCTGAACTGGTCATGTTTTAAAGCTTTCATCATTAATTTCAGAACCCACATTTTTTCCAACAGTCCTCATCACTCAGTCACCTCCTTACTAGTCTTTCTAGGTGTCACTGAGGCAAGGTTCCTTCTTTCCACAGACCTTAGTCTTCACATGCAGGTATTTGCCTGAACCAGAATACATTTACATTTTAATTTCATTTTTGTAATTCTAGTACAATATAAAAGGAAGACTATTTTCAAACCACAGTTGATTGAATAAGAAGTACAGCAATTTTTGCTGTCAAGAGTCCATTTTCTGGGGCGCCTGGGTGGCTCACTCATTAAGCGTCTGCCTTCAGCTCGGGTCATGATCCCAGGGTTCTGGGATCTGGCATCAGGCTCCCTGCTTGGTGGGAAGCCTGCTTCTCCCTCTCCCACTCCCCCTGCTTGTGTTCCCTCTCTCGCTCTCTCTCTCTCTGTCAAATAAATAAATAAATACATCTTTAAAAAAAGAGTCCATTTTCTTCCACTATCAACTTATACATAGTCCAACACCCACACCATCAAGGTATGAAATGGGAACTTACCAATGTAATGTACCTTTTGTACATTTCTTTGGCTGTTTCTTTTAACAGGAAGGATTTAGCAAAGCTATTCTCAAAACCACAAATTTCAGATGATTTATCTTAAAACTGTTAAAGCACTGTTTTCTCTTATTCTGCTATTTCATAATAACCTCAGTCTTACTTTAAATGTTGAACTTGGATTTGATTTAGTTTACTTCTAATTTGGAAGTGAGCAATAAATAGCATTTGCATGTTATTGAAGCAGACTATAATCAAGTTGTGAATATCTGTTTATGTTATATTTCTATACACTGAAGAGAAGTCTGTCACCAAAGTTGCTGGTTGACTGAATCTAAATAAGTTGATGCACATTTAATCAACAGATTGGATGGAAATGGATTGTCACTTGCTAATTGAATGGAATAACAGGGGAGGAAAAATTTTAAATTCACCTTTCTTTTGACAAAGGGGTAAATCTAAAGAAAGCTTTTTTTTTTCTTTTTTTATAAGGCTGAAATAGCAATTTCTGACTCTTACTGCTTCTGTGGCAAGTGACATGAAAATGCAGTTTTGTGTCTAATTACTCTTCATCGTTTTGCTGCCATAAAGCTTCTGTGTGCCAACAAAAATGTCTTCTTACCAGGAGAAGAAGGGGCTCTTGATAGAGAATATCAGTTAGGCAGCTATCATTTTGATCTGCTTATTTGGGAAGTTGAAAATTACCTGCAGTACCTGTATATCTCTTGTCAAACAAAGAAAGTAAAAAGAAGGCAAAGACTGAGAGGGACAAAAATCCTGTTAAGATGCTTAAAGTTGTGTACCAGATTTTTCTCCTAATAGCAGGGTTTTAACTGTTGCTAGAAATGTATAGCTCTCTGCTCACGACCCCAAACCTTCCAGCCTTTTTAGCCACATGACATGTTTTTTCTATATTCCTGAATTTATTTTCCTTCTTTATTCCATTCTATTCCAAATCTCCAAATAATTGGGGGTGACTTTTATTCAACTTCGAACAATTGCCTGGACTCATGAGTCAGCAGATATTTTACCAATACAGCATTAATTAGGTAAAAAAACATGCAGTCCTCATTGGTGCAGACTCTGACCAACACTATACCCAAATGCCCCAGGAATGATCCTACTTTAAAATTCTTTAAATGTTTATTTTTTTCTCATTATAAAGACAATTACTGATCACTGTGAAAGAAAAAAGGTTGGTAAATAAAAATAAAAACCAAAAAGCACAAAGATTTTATGAAGTTTTGGCTTAACACATTTTCCTACTTTCGGTCTTTCATGGGTGTAAGGACTTATTTCAGTTACTGCTGCAAAATTTAGTTGTTTAAAACCACGATGTTTTATGATTTTTCATGATTATGTGTGTTAACTGGCAGTTCTGCTTCATGTACTATCAGATGAGGTGCTGGGATGGCTGGAAGGTCTAAAATAGTCTCATCCACATGGTGGTTGATTGGTGCTAGCTGTTGGCTAGGAGTTTTTGGACTTTTGGCTGAAGGCTTGGTTTTCCTTCAAGCAGGCCTCTTCACATGGCTATTTGGGTTTCCACACAGCAAGGCAGCTAGGTTCAGCAAGGAGTGTACTAAGTGGTGAAAACAGAAATTTTAGATCCCTAAGACTCAAAGTTACAAAGCATCATTTCTGCCACATGCTATTGGTAAAAATGAGTCACAGGGCCAGCCCAGAGTCAATGTGGGAGGAGACCTTACAATGGTGTGAACACTGGGAAGTATGGTTCTGTTGGAGATTAACTGCCACAGAGCCCTTCCCATCCCCTCATCCCAGTATCCTTTGCACCTTTGCAGCCATAACTGGGCAGATTTGGGGGAATGGGGATGGTGGTGGTGGTGGTATGTGTGTGTGTATGTACACACATATATGTATATATATATGGGAGTCAGGTTGGCAGTATACACACACACACATATATGTATATATATGGGAGTCAGGTTAAGGTGATTGATTGGATATGCAGCTGAGCGACCCAATATTGCTGACTCCTAATTTACGTTTTTGACCCTATTTCTAAGTAACTGACCATTGAGAAGATTGATGAAAATCATGGTTTCAGCTTAAACATTACTTCCTCAAAGAATTCTTCTTTTTTTTTTTAAAGATTTTATTTATTTGTCAGAGAGAGAGAGAGAGTGCACAAGCAGGGGGAGTGGCAGGCAGAGGGAGAAGCAGGCTGCCTGCTGAGCAAAGAGCCTGATGTGGGACTGGATCCCAGGATACTTGGATCATGACCTGAGGTGAAGGCAGACATTTAACTCACTGAGCCACCCAGGCATCCCATCCTCAAAGAATTCTTAAGGAATTTCCCCCAATTATTATTTCCTTTATGTCATCATCGTTTTAATAATTTCCAATTTATATTTCTTTTATATACATTCATGTGGTTATTTGTTTTATGGGGTTTTTTGTTGTTGTTGTTGTTAACAATCTCATGTATCACATAAAAGTAGGGACTTAATCTTTCTTGTTCAGACCAGCACCTAGCACAGGGTCTGACAGAGTAGATGCTTGCTGAATTTTTGTTGACTGAATGGGTGGCTGAAAAGGAACCTGAATGTCTGTCCTCATCACTCATTCACTCACACACATGCAACCAAAGTAATCTAGTCCTGGCTTATAAATAAGAAATTCTTAATAAATATTATTCCCAAAACTGTGGGAGATAAAGTGATATAGATAAATTTCAATTAAACTAAATCTTTTTGTGACATCTGTTTACTATAAGAAAATGCCACTTCCCCATTCTATCTTGGAAATTTCAGCTTTATCCCCAAACTTTGTACCTCTATTTCCAATGGCTGTAAATCACTACCTGGGTGGCTCATGTTTACATTAAATATAACCAGTCCTATTTCAGCATCTTTGTTTCAATTCAATTAGCTTTCCATTCTCTGCCATTGATAAGAACATCCCCAATTATCTTTTCTGTTTTGTTCATCTTACCCAGCCAAGGCCTATTGTCTCTTCCATTTTATATTCCTATGGTTGCTACCATAGGTTGGGTCTCTTATTTTATATAGGGACAAGGTTGACAGCCTCATCAATTCATCCTTTAAATTCAACAAACATTCATTTAGCACACACTATGTGTCAGGCACTGAAGATACAAAAATATTTATGACCCAGTTTCTGGCTTTGAGGAATTCATAATCCCTTTGGGGCATATAATGATTGCTATTGGAATCTATTAGTGCTAATAGAGGTACTGTGTTGAAATAGAGGGGAGGGCAACAAACGGGGATTGGGAAATATGAAAGAGATAAGAGTGAAGAGATTGCAGAGCAGTGAGTCAGGAATGGTAGAACAAAAGAAATTATATTTGATTGTATGGTGACTAACAAAACATAATAAAATAAAATTAAAAAAAAAGAAATTACATTTGAACTGAGTCTTGAAGGAAGAGAAGTTCAACCAGTGACCAAGGAGAAGAAATGTATGAAAAAGTGGGAAAATACATATAAAGGCATGAAGGTATGAGAAAGCAAGGCATTCAATATGGATGGAACACAAAGTATGCAGGAAGGAGAGAGGGAAGATGAGGCTGGAAGTCTAAATAAGGGCCATAATTCTAAAGACCCATGTACAACATATTATGTAGTTCTGTATTTGAATTAAAGGATTTTAAGCAGAGCAACAACATGGTTAGATTTACATTTTAGATAAGTCATTCTTACAGCCAGTGTGGAGAATAGACTTGAGATGGTAAGAGTGGGGAAAAGAGATTAATCCAGACAAGCAATGATGAGGATCTGAAGTAAAGTAGTGGTATGGAATCTGAGAATAAGAAAACACAGTGGAAGAGGGACAAGGAGAAGACCAGAAACAAAGAGACTAGGTAATATGAGGTTTGAAATAGGATTTGTCAATTTGGTGGCTTTAGTAAAAGTGTTATCATGCAGTGGTAGAGTTAAAATCAGATTTCAGTGTGGGAACTGAGAAAGTAGAGACAGGATAGAAAAATATTTACAGACATGTGGAATAAAGGGTATGAACTAGGATGATAATATAGGGGGAAAAAAAACTTGGGTGAAATTGACCCTTTTGTTGGCTCAATATTATTTTTAGTAGATAAAGCTTTAGGGTATATATTCCCTGAGAAGAAAAAGTCCATGGAAGTAGAGAGGTTGACTTTGTAAAAAAAAGACGGGGGATAGTTGCTGGAGAAAGACCCCAAGGAAGTGGGAGGAGATAGTTGAAATGGACCCCTCTCAGGGTAGTGGTACAGATACCACTCACTCTCAACTATAGTAGTTATAAGGTGATTTTGGAATCACATAACCCTAGGTTCAAATCCCAAATCTGCCACTTGCTACCTGGGTGAACTTGACAAGCACTTAACCACTCCAAACCTCAATTTTCTGTTATAAATTGAGAATAACTGAATCTTTCTCACAGTGTAGTTGTAAGGATTACATGAGACAGTAAGTGCTCAAAATGGTAGCTATTATTACTAGGGAGGATAGGATAGGGGCAAGCTAGATATAAATTTGGCAGTAGAGAGTAAGAATGGAAGGTATTCCTACATAAGTCCTTTACCTTTCTGTCAATAAAGGCCAGTTGCTGAAAGCAAGCAATGGGGGGGTGGGTAAAGGACTGAAGAAAACTGTTAAAAAGCTTGGAACCTGCTGAGAGGAAAGAGAGAGGGAATTGCTGAGGAATAAGATTGCTGAGCATCATCAAGTGCTCTGACTTGTCTCCTGTCCTTCAGTCTCTTGCCCTCAAATCCATCTTGCACAATGGCACTTGATTAATATTCTCAAAAGGATACATTAATCATGTCACTCCTATATATGTCTGCTGAATAAAGTCCATGCTTCTCTGTGTGGCATTTCAGGCCATCTGCATTCAGATGTTTTCTTTCTATGCCAGCTTCTGAAAATCTACAAACCAGCTGAACTCTTTACTGTTTCCCATCTATGTATTGTCTTCTCAGTTCTGTACTTTTGTTTATGCTGTTCATTACACCCCAACCTCAGGTTCATTCCAGAAATTTATAAAGCACAGGCTTCAGAGTCCTGAGGAACTGAGGTTTAATTCAGATTCTACCACTGACCAACCATATGTCCTTAGGGAAGGGATGTTGCTATTCTATGCCTCAGTTTCCTTGTATAAAATAGGTATAACAGTGGGCACCTGGGTGGCTCAGTTGGTTAAGCCACTGCCTTCGGCTCAGGTCATGATCCTGGAGTCCCTGGATCGAGTCCCGCATCGGGCTCCCTGCTCGGCAGGGAGCCTGCTTCTCCCTCTGACCCTCCCCCCTCTCATGTGCTCTCTGTCTCTCTCATTCTCTCTGTCTCAGATAAATAAATAAAATCTTAAAAAAAATAGGTATAACAGTAATACAAGTTGTGTAGGACTATGGACAGGCACCCTGCACATTATAGAAACAGTAAATTATAGCTAGCATTCAAGTACAGAATATTTACAGAACATCTGTCATATATTAGGCACTGTGTTAGGCTTCATGGATACAGATATGAAAAATACACTTGAAAACCCACAGGTCTAATGAAGGAACAAATGCTTAATTTAGTATAAGGGTGCCAAGAATGGCCTCAGAGAGGAGTTGGTATTGGAAATGAATCTTGAAGAATTTGTAGATATTGTCAGGTAGTCAAGATATGTAAGTGGGATGCTCTAACTTCTTGAAGAGCTTCTGAAAAGATGATGAAGCAATCAAAAGCTGGCTCATTTGCTGAGTAACACAAACAGCTCATGAATTGGTTGGAATTGCTATTGTAATCAACAGAAGCTTAATCTAAAACAGACAATATGTTTATTAAAAGAGTGCGGGGTAGCTTTGGATACATGATGGAAGGGATGGAGGAGGCAGAAATTGGTAAGATACAACCAGAAAAGTGGTCAGGGACCAGATCAGGAAGGGCTTTATAACACATAAGAAATTTGAACATCTTGTTCATGATGAGGAACTGTCATAAGGTTTTTACAAGGATAATGATAACATCATTGATGTGTTATAAATACATCATTCTGGCTGTTGTGTAAAGAATGGGGAGGTGATGGGCCTAGACTAGAACATGGAGACCACTGGGTCAAGGCCAGACATGATGGTTGCTGTGTTAAGGCATGGGCAGTAAGACTAGAGACAAAAGGATGAATTTGAGAGATATTTGGAGGATAAAATCAATAGGATTGGTGACCTGACAGAATTGGGAGGAGAATAAGGAAGAGCAATTAAGGATGATTTACAGTCTTCTCTTTTGGGGGGCTAGGTGGAAATTGTCACAATCCATTGAAAATGAGAATACAGAAGAAGGAACAGGTTCGAGGGGAGGTAGATGATAAGGCCTGATTTGTAGATGTTGAATTTGAAAAAGCCCAAGAAACAGCTGTGTGAAGATTTTTAGCAGGCTTTTGGATACACAAGTATCAGGTTCCAGGCAAGGTTATATAGATGTAAATTTGGGAGACACTTTAATATTGGTAGTACTTAAACAGAGAAGGTGAATTTGATTACCTAGAGAGAGTTCATAGAGGAAGTGACAAGGAGGGAAGTGTGGGGAAAACCCAACATTTAGGAGGCAGATAGATAAAGAAGAGTCCAAAAGATGGAATATCAAAGCACAGTTTGAGAAGTGGGAGGGGTGCCTGGTTGGCTCAGTTGGTTAAGTGTCTGACTTCAGCTCAGGTCATGATCCCAGTGTCCTTGGATCCAGCCCCACCCCAGGCTCCCTGCTTGGTGGGGAGCCTGCTTCTCCCTCTCCATCCCCAACCCTCTGCTTGTGCTCTCTCTCATCAAGATAAAAAGCTTCTGCACAGCAAAGGAAACAGTCAACAAAACAAAGAGGCAACCCACAGAATGGGAGAAGATATTTGCAAATGACACTACGGATAAAGGGCTTGTATCCAAGATCTATAAAGAACTTCTCAAACTCAACACCCAAAAAACAAATAATCAAGTCAAAAAGTGGGCAGAAGAGATGAACAGACACTTCTCTGAAGAAGACATACAAATGGCTACCAGACACATGAAAAAATGTTCATCATCATTAGCCATCAGGGAAATTCAAATCAAAACCACATTGAGATACCACCTTACACCAGTTAGAATGGCCAAAATGGACAGGGAAAGAAACAACAAATGTTGGAGAGGTTGTGGAGAAAGGGGAACCCTCTTACACTGTTGATGGGAATGCAAGTTGGTACAGCCACTTTGGAAAACAATGTGGAGGTGCCTCAAAAATTTAAAAATAGAGCTACCCTATGACCCAGCAATTGCACTCCTGGGTATTTACCCCAAAGACACAGATGTAGTGAACAGAAGGGCCATATGCACCCCAATGTTCATAGCAGCAATGTCTGCAATAGCCAAACTGTGGAAAGAGCTGAGATGCCCTTCAACAGATGAATGGAGAAAGATGTGGTCCATATATACAATGGAATACTCAGCCATCAGAAAGGATGAATACCCAACTTTTAGATCAACATGGATGGGACTGGAGGAGATTATGCTAAGTGAAATAAGTCAAGCAGAGAAAGTCAATTATCATATGGTTTCACTTATTTGTGGAACATAAGGAATAGCATGGAGGACATTAGGAGAAGGAAGGGAAAAATGGGGGGGGGGAATTGGAGGGAGAAATGAACCATGAGAGACTATGGACTCTGAGAAACAAACAGGATTTTAGAGGGGAGGGGAGAGGGGGATTGGTTAGCCCGGTGATGGGTATTAAGGAGGGCACATACTGCATGGAGCACTGGGTCTTATACGAAAACAGTGGATCGTGGATGACCACATCAAAAACCAATGATGTATTATATGGTGACTAACATAACATAATAAAAATTTTAAAAAATCAAATAAATAAATAAAATATTTAAAAAGAGAGAGAGAGAAGTGGGAGGACACTCAGGAGAGAATGGCATCACAGAAAACAAGAAGAATGAGAACTGCAAAAGGGGATTGGTCCACATGTCAAATTCTATGAAGAGTTTCTGGCAAAATTAGAACTGAAAAGTGTCTATTGATTTGACAGCTTAGAGGTCATTAGGAGGTTTACCACATGGGAATAGTGGAGACAGGAGCCAAATTTCAATAGGTTGAGAAAGGAATAAAAGGAGGAAGTAGAGAGACTAAGTGTAAACAACTCATTCTACAACAGTGGCTATAAAAAGAAAAAAGATGTTCCAATTCCCAGAATGGCAAGTAAGGAGCTCAAGGAAACCTCTACCTAGGAAAAACATCTAGTAAGCTGATCAAAATCAGCAAAATCTCTGGAAGTTGATTAACAGGCTTATAAAAAGTTGAGATACATTTATTTTTAAAATGTATAAAAACTCAATAAAAACAGTAGGAGGCCATGGCATTTGAATTAGAGACTGCAGCCATCCCTGATAGCTCTGCCATGCAGAAGAACTATTTCATCAGGTTCAGCTGCCAAGTGGCAAATCTCATATCCCCAGACCTCTGGGATGGAAAAGCTATTTTGCGTGCTTTTGGCAGTTGGTAAACATCATCAGGTCCCATTTTCCACAGCTCTGTTATGTAGAAGGTCTATATAGAGTGAGTGGCAGTAACCAGGAGGTGCCTATTCCCCACCTCCTCAAATCCCACTATGTAAGAGGGATCCAGACAGGGCAGCTGGTGAAGAAAACAGTCCCCTAATTTTGTACAGTTCTGTGTTATAAGAGAAGTGCTCCAAAGCACTTGGCCGTCTGGTGATAGCTCTCATCTTGCAAAGATTTCTGGGGTAGAAGATCTACACCAGGTAGAATCAGGAGCCAGTAAACATTGTAGGTTCCATCCTTCCCACCTCTGAGATGCAGAAGATCCATACTAATTAGTGTCAGCAGCTGGGAGTGGCACCAGTGCATCCTGTACTTGTACATGTGCACACACACACATATCACCTTCTCCAAAGAGAAGATCTAGGTGGGACATCTAGTAAATAGTGGGTTTTCCATCCCCCATTCCCACCTTACCCTCCAGCTCCTGATTTATTATTCAGAGGTTCTTCTTAAGAATTATAGAATTTTATGCCAATGTGTGTGTAAGAATAAAAGACTGGTAATAGTGTGTCCCTGTCAAAGAACCCAACTACAATTGTATCATATTGTGGAGCAATTTATGCTGCAGAGCATTGTTAAAAACAATAGAGCAATCAGCTGGCAATTAATAGAGACTAACAGCTGGGTATAATACTAATAGAAGCATACCAGCCAGAAGTTTAATAAGTACATCAGGAAAGAGAGAGAGAAGCTAAAACCACAGTCATTCATGATGGTCAGGAAAATTGTGTGCATGCCTAAGGTTGTGTCCTCTGGGGAGAAACAGAAGCTCTACATCAGTGGAGAAATAGACTTCACTTAAATAGTCCAGCTAAGTCACAAAATAAGCAAGCAACCAACCATCCAATAAAATCCTAGAAGGAAGAGGGAGAATCTGTACTCTTTTTTTTTTTATATTCTTATGTTAATCCCCTACATTACATCATTAGTTTTAGATGTAGTGTTCCATGATTCGTTGTTTGTGCATAACACCCAGTACTCCATGCAGAATGTGCCCTCCTCAATACCCACCACCAGGCTAACCCATCCTCCCACCCCCCTCCCCTCTAGAACCCTTAGTTTGTTTTTCAGAGTCCATCATCTCTCATGGTTCATCTACCCCTCCCGATTTCATCCACTTCATTCTTCCCCTCCTGCTACCTTCTTCTTCTTCTTTTTTTTTTCTTAACATATATTGCATTATTTGTTTCAGAGGTACAGATCTGAGTTTCAACAGTCTTGCACAATTCACAGCGCTTACCAGAGCACATACCCTCCCCAGTGTCTATCACTCAGTCACCCCATCCCTCCCACCCCATCCCCCACTCCAGCAACCCTCAGTTTGTTTCCTGTGATTAAGAATTCCTCATATCAGTGAGATCATATGATACATGTCTTTCTCTGTTTGACTTATTTCGCTCAACATAATACCCTCCAGTTCCATCCATGTCGTTGCAAATGGCAAGATCTCATTCCTTTTGATGGCTGCATAATATTCCATTGTATATATATACCACATCTTCTTTATCCATTCATCTGTTGATGGACATCTTGGCTCTTTCCACAGTTTGGCTATTGTGGACATTGCTGCCATAAACATCGGGGTGCACGTACCCTTTCGGATCTCTACTTTTGTATCTTGGGGGTAAATACCCAGTAGTGCAATTGCTGGATCATATGGTAGCTCTATTTTCAACTTTTTGAGGAACCTCCATACTGTTTTCCAGAGTGGCTGCACCAGCTTGCATTCCCATCAACAGTGTAGGAGGGTTCCCCTTTCTCCGCACCCCTGCCAACATCTGTCGTTTCCTGACTTGTTAATTTTAGCCATTCTGACTGGTGTGAGGTGGTATCTCATTGAGGTTTTGATTTGGCTTTCCCTGATGCCGAGCGATATTGAGCACTTTTTCATGTGTCTGCTGGCCATTTGGATGTCTTCTTTGGAAAAATGTCTGTTCATGTCTTCTGCCCATTTCTTGATTGGATTCTTTGTTCTTTGGGTGTTGAGTTTGATGAGTTCTTTATAGATTTTGGATACTAGCCCTTTATCTGATATGTCATTTGCAAATATCTTCTCCCATTCTGTCGGTTGTCTTTTGGTTTTGTTGACTGTTTCCTTTGCTTTGCAAAAGCTTTTTATCTTGATGAAGTCCCAATAGTTCATTTTTGCCCTTGCTTCCCTTGCCTTTGGCGATGTTTCTAGGAAGAAGTTGCTTCGGCTGAGGTCAAAGAGGTTGCTGCCTGTGTTCTCCTTTAGGATTTGGATGGACTCCTGTCTCACATTGAGGTCTTTCATCCATTTGGAGTCTATTTTTGTGTGTGATGTAAGGAAATGGTCTAGTTTCATTCTTCTGCATGTGGCTATCCAATTTTCCCAACACCATTTGTTGAAGAGACTCTCTTTTTTCCATTGGACATTCTTTCCTGCTTTGTCAAAGATGAGTTGACCATAGAGTTGAGGGTCCATTTCTGGGCTCTTTATTCTGTTCCATTGATCTATGTGTCTGTTTTTGTGCCAGTACCATGCTGTCTTGATGATGACAGCTTTGTAATAGAGCTTGAAGTCCGGAATTGTGATGCCGCCAGCTTTGCTTTTCTTTTTCAACATTCCTCTGGCTATGCAGGGTCTTTTCTGGTTCCATACAAAGTTTAGGATTATTTGTTCCATTTCTTTGAAAAAAGTGGATGGTATTTTGATGGGGATTGCATTGAATGTGTAGATTGCTCTAGGTAGCATTGACATCTT
>NW_023270304.1:0-13249 GCF_011800145.1 Mirounga leonina
TTTTGATTAGGGATTGCATTAAAGGTGTAGATTGCTCTAAGTAGCATTGACATGTTCACAATATTTGTTCTTCCAATCCATGAGCATGGAACGTTTTTCCATTTCTTTGTGTCTTCCTCAATTTCTTTCATGAGTATTCTATAGTTTTCTGAGTACAGATCCTTTGCCTCCTTGGTTGGATTTATTCCTAGGTATCTGATGGTTTTGGGTGCAATTGTAAATGGGATCCACTCCTTAATTTCTCTTTCTTCTGTCTTGTTGTTGGTGAATAGAAATGCAGCTGATTTCTGTGCATTGGTTTTATATCCTGCCACTTTATTGAATTCCTGTATGAGTTCTAGCAGTTGTGGGGTGGAGTCTTTTGGGTTTCCACATAAATTAACATATCATCTGCCAAAAGTGAGAGTTTCACTTCTTTGCCGATTCGGATGCCTTTTATTTCTTTTTGTTGTCTGATTGCTGTGGCTAGGACTTCTAATACTATGTTGAATAGCAGTGGTGATAGTGGACATCCCTGTCATGTTCCTGACATTAAGGGAAAAGCTTTCAGTTTTTCCCCATTGAGAATGATATTTGCTGTGGGTTTTTCATAGATGGCTTTTATGATATTGAGGTATGTACCCTCTATCCCTACACTGTGAAGAGTTTTAATCAAGAAGGGATGCTGTAGTTTGTCAAATGCTTTTCCTGTATCTATTGAGAGGATCATATGGTTCTTGTTCTTTCTTTTATTAATGTATTGTATCACATTGATTGATTTGCAGATGTTGAACCAACCTTGCAGCCCAGGCATAAACCCCACTTGGTCATGGTGAATAATCCTTTTAATGTACTATTGGATCCTATTGGCTAGTATTTTGGTGAGAATTTTTGCATCCGTGTTCATCAAGGATATTGGTCTGTAATTCTCCTTTTTGATGGGGTCTTTGTCTGGTTTTCAGATCAAGGTAATGCTGGCCTCATTAAATGAGTTTGGAAGTTTTCTTTCCATTTCTATTTTTTGGAACAGTTTCAGAAGAATAGGTATTAATTCTTCTTGAAATGTTTGGTAGAACTCCTCTGGGAAGCCATCTGGCCCTGGGCTCTTGTTTGTTGGGAGATTTTTGATGACTGCTTCAATTTCCTTAGGGGTTATGGGTCTGTTCAGGTTTTCTATTTCTTCCTGGTTCAGTTTTGGTAGTTTATACGTCTTTAGGAATGCATCCATTTCTTCCAGATTATCTGATTTGCTGGCATAGAGTTGCTCATAATATGTTCTTATAATTGTTTGTATTTCTTTGGTGTTGGTTGTGATCTCTCCTCTTTCATTCATGATTTTATTTATTTGGGTCCTTTCTCTTTCTTTTTGATAAGTCTGGCCAGGGGTTTATCAGTCTTATTAATTCTTTCAAACAACCAGCTCCTAGTTTTCTTGATCTATTCTACTGTTCTTTTGGTTTCTATTTCATTGATTTCTGCTCTGATCTTTATTATTTCTCTTCTCCTGCTGGGTTTAGGCTTTATTTGCTGTTCTTTCTCCAGCTCCTTTAGGTGTAGGGTTAGGTTGTGTACTTGAGACCTTTCTTGTGTCTTGAGAAAGGCTTGTATTGCTATATATTTTCCTCTTAGGACCGCCTTTGCTGCATCCGAAAGATTTTGAACAGTGCGTTTTCATTTTCATTTGTTTCCATGAATTTTTAAAATTCTTCTTTAATTTTCTGGTTGACCCATTCCTTCTGTAGGAGGATGCTCTTTAGCCTCCATGTATTTGAGTTCTTTCCGACTTTCCAGCATTGTGGTCTGAAAATAGGCAGGGAATGATCCCAATCTTTTGGTACTGGTTGAGACCTGATTTATGACCTAGGATGTGATCTATTCTGGAGAATGTTCCATGGGCACTAGAGAAGAATGTGTATTCTGTTGCTTTGGGATGGAATGTTCTGACTGTATCTGTAAAGTCCATTTAGTCCATTGTGTCATTTAAAGCCTTTATTTCCTTGTTGATCTTTTGCTTAGATGATCTGTCCATTTCGGTGAGGGGGGTGTTAAAGTCCCCCACTATTATTGTATTATTGTCTATGTGTTTCTTTGATTTTGTTATTAATTGGCTTATATAAGTGGCTGCTCCCATGTTAGGGGCATAGATATTTACAATTGTTAGGTCTTCTTGTTGGGTAGACCCTTTAAGTATGATTTGGTGTCCTTCCTCGTCTCTTATTACAGTCTTTGGTTTAAAATCTAATTTGTCTCATATGAGGATTGCCACCCCAGCTTTCTTTTGATGTCCATTAGCCTGGTAAATTGTTTTCCACCCCTCGCTTTCAATCTGGGGGTGTCTTTGGGTCTAAAATGAGTCTCTTGCAGACAGCATATCGATGAGTCTTGTTTTTTAATCCAATCTGATACCCTGTGTCTTTTGATTGGGGCATTTAGCCCATTTACATTCAGGGTAACTATTGAAAGATAGGAATTTAGTGCCATTGTATTGCCTGTAAGGTGACTGTTACTGTATATTGTCTGTGTTCCTTTCTGGTCTATGTTACTTTTAGGCTTTTTCTTTGCTTAGAGGACCCTTTTCAATATTTCTTGAGGGCTGGTGGTGCTCTGACTTTTTTGACAACTATTTATTGAGCAGCCAAGATGTTCCAAGGAAGTGACATGTGCTATGCTTAAAGGTTACACAATACAGATGTTTTTCTTTCCAAATAGTGTTCACAATCTAGTGGGGAATATGACATTAAAAAATTTACTATGTAATTTTATTGTACAGCAAAACCAAACCTCATTTAGTTTTTTAAACATATCCTCCTATTCCTGACTACATCATATCATCTTCTCATTGTCTTCTCTGGATTGACCTTTAGAACCACATCCTCATTCTGTTCACCTGATGCTATGAATTGAATTATGTTTCCCCCACAAATTCATATGTTGAATATGTTGTGACTGTATTTAGAAATAGAGCTTTTAGGAGGGAATGAAGTTAAGTGAAGTCATAAAGGTGGGATACTAATCTAATAGGGTTAATGGTCTTTTAAGAAAAGGAAGAGAGAGAGAGAGATCTGTCTCTCTGTCTCACCATACACGGGCACCAGGCAAAGGCCATGTGAGGACACAGCAAGAAGTGGCCATCTGTAAGCCAAGAAGAGAATGTCACCAGAACCCACCCATGCTGATACTCTGATCTTGGACTTCTGGCCTCTAGAACTGTGAGGAAAGAAATGTCTACCATTTAAGCCACCCAGGCTATGGTATCCTGTACAACTAAGACAGCTGGGGCTGTTTACTTTCTTTTTCTTTATTTTCATTTATTTTTAATTGTAAAATTAATAACAAAATTTATCATCTTAGCCATTTTTTTAACTGTACAGTTCAGTAATGTTAAGTACATTCATACTGCTGTAGCACCCAATCTCCAGAACTCTTCATCTTGCAGAACCAGAGCTCTATACCCATGAAACAACCACTCTTCATTCCTCCCACCATTCAGTCTCTGGCAAATTCTACTTTCTGTTAATTTCTCTACTCATATACGTGGAATCATATAGTATTTGTCTTTTTGTGACTGGCTTATTTCACTTAATATAAAGTCCTCAAAGTTTATGCATGTTGTAGCATGTATCAGAATTTCCTTCCTTTGTAAGGCTGGATAATATGGCATTGTGTGTATATACCACATTTTATTTATCCCTTCATCAGGTTATAGACACTTCAGTTGCCTCCAGCTTTTGGTTATTGCAAATAATGCTGCTATGAACATAGGTATATTCGAGACACTGCCAGTCTAATGGATATATATACCCAGAAGTGGAATTACTAGATCATGTAGTAATTATACGTTTAATTTTTTGAGGAGCCACCATTCCGTTCCACAGTTAGGTGCACCATTTTACATTCCCACCAGCAGTGCGCAGGGATTCCAGTCACCTCACACCCTTGTCAACACTTGCTGTTTTCTGATAATGACCGTTGTAATGGATGTGAGGTCTGGCTCTTTACTTCTGACCTGTCACAAGTCAGCTTTGGTTGCCTCATTCAGGAAACTACTCTTTTCTTTCCCCTTGTCTGCCTCTGGGCTAATTTCCCCTCTTCCAAATCTGTATAGCCCCGACTTTACTTGATAGATTGACAGAAGTCACCTGATAATGTATATGTCTGTACAGTTAGACCATTATCTTCAGGGTCAGGAACTGCCATGGGTTCATTTTCATAGGCTCCATTGTAAGCCCTCAGCTTCTCCAGTTGAGATTGCTCATTACACTGTTTTTGAATAAAAGATTATTCCCTCTCTATATGGAACTGGGCCACTGAAAGAATTTGGGTTTCTATTCTTCTCGGAAAAACACCTCATTTCTCACAAGGCAGAGCCCAAGTGGTTTCTATCTTTTGTCCTAGAAACCTGTGCATACTTGTTCTGCGCATGACAAAAAGGCCTGTTCTTCTGAATGAAGGACTCTCCAAGAGGAAGTTTTCCTGATGCCCCTGTCTATGCTTTTTCTAAAATGTTGTCAATTAACCTCCTCCTCTTTAAGACCGGATCATCTCCATACTGTTTGTATGCTTGTAAGAAGGACTAAACTTCTTGTGGGCAAGCACAATCCACTTGGAGAAGATAATACATAGGAGGTGCTGGGAATAATGTGGAGATTTCTTCTTCATACATGGGAAACAAATTATAATTAAGGGAATTAGCTGATTAATTGATCGTTTGAGTTGAATCAGCATCAGGTTTTGTAATTTGTCACGGAAAGGACAGATTGATGTTGTAGGCTTAGTTGGTCAAAGGTGGATAGTTGAAAAGGATTGTGTCAGTCCTGAAGAATGGGATTTTAATTGGTGCAGAGTAGAGGGAGGTTACTGCATTTTGAGGGAACAACACAAAGGCCTAAACAAAGCATCCAAGGTCCAGTAAAAATCTTTGCATATTACACTTTGGAATTTTTCTTAGAGAATAATAAGAGATAGAGATCAAGATAGATGTTGGAACCAGACTAGGTATATTAGTTTGCTAGGGGTGCTATAATAAAATACCACAGACTAAGTGACTTACACAACAATTTTATTTTCTCAGAGTGTGAAGGCTGAAAATCCAAAATCAGGGATTGGACACAGTTAGTTCCTTCTGAGGGCTGTTCCAGGCCTCTTTTCTTTGCTTATGGAGGGCTTTTTCCCTGTGTCTTCACACCATCCTCCCTCTGTACATATCTGTGTCCAGATTTCTTCTTAAAAGGACACTAGTCAGATTGGGTTAGGGCCCACCCTAACAACCTCAGTATATGCATTTTGCATCAGACAAAAGGCGTATAACACTAGAAGTCCTTGGATGCCATCGTTAAGGGTTTGGTTTCATCTGAGTTCTGACACAGAACATGGGGAAGAAATTCACACAATAAAAGCAGTTTTTAATCTGGAAGTACGAACAGAATGTGAAAACTGTGAAAGGGGTGAAGTAAGAGTCAAGATGACTCTGGAGTTTTTCTTGTCACAATGACAGAATGATGATGATCCCTGTTCCAGAAGCATATGAGAGCTGAGATTGTGCAAATTTAGTATATTTCTAAGTCGTGTGTGTGTGTGCGCACACGCACATAATCAGCCTTCTGCCTTTTTGCTAATTTTAATGGCTTTTTAATTATTAAAGAATTAATCCTTTTTCTGATGTGTGACCTGTTTTTCCCTGTTTCATCATTTGTCTTTGGACATTGTTTGCTAGACCAGGTTCTTTCATTTTTGCCAGTGACATTTTGGGAAATTTTTAACTTATGGAAAGATACAAAGGGATAATGTAATAAACATGTTCCTACCTTCCTAAATTATTAACTATAAAATATTGTTAATTTTTCTCTTGTATGCACTCTTTATTTTTTTCCTTTTATTTATTTCTTTAACTGAGCTACAGTTTTAATACTAGTGAAGTGCATTCTTAAATATGAGTGGATTTTTACATATATACACATATGTACAGATGTAATTTACCACTCAGATTAAGATGAAGAACACTTTCATCACCCCTGAAGCTTCCCTCCTTCCAATTTCTAGATAACTACTGTTCTGCTCTGCAGACAACTACTATTCTAACCTCACATGTCAGGGAAAAAAATGACTTCATTTTTGAACATCATATAAATGGAATCATATAATCTGTACTCTTTTTTAGGGGAAGGGGAGGTCTGGCTTGCTTCTCTGTACATGACATTGTTGAGATCATCAGTCTTGCTGTGTTTCACTACTTCCTTTTTATTGCTGAGGAGTATTTCATTATATGGCTGTATGATGATTTATTCTCATATTGGTGAGTTTTTCACTTTTACCATTTGAGAACTATTACAAATAAAGCTGCTGTGAACATTCCTTTGTGTCTCTTGGTAGATCTTCATTTCTCTTGGTTATACCTAGAGATAGAATGGCTGATTCATAGAATAAACGTATGTTCAGCTTTAAAAAAATCCCACAATTAGCTTTCTAAAGTGCTTGAACCAATTTATACTACCAGTGTTCTGGCTGTAACAATTCTCACCAACACTTGTTACAGTCAGACTTTTTGATCTTAGTCATCCTGGTGGCTGTTAAGTGGTCTCTCGTTGAAATTAATAGTCTGCTTTTCTGTAATAAATACTAATTTCAGTACCATTATTTGTGTTTTGGCCATGGAGATATTCTTTTATGTAAAGTACCTGCTCAGTTCTCTTAGATTCTTTGCTTTTTTATTATTGATTAGTCAGTTTTTTCTATGTTATCAATACAAGTCATTTGCCAGATGTGTATGTTGCAACTGTTTTTTGCAGTTATCTTTTTCCTAGTACTTCACTGTCATAATTACTATTGCATTACAGTGAGTCATGAAATACGGTAGTGTAAGGTCTTAAAGTTTTACTTCTTCAAAAAAATTCATTGGCTAATTTAAGTCCTTTGTGTTTTCATAGAAATTCATCAGTTTCCACAGAAAATCTGGTTGGGTAGTTTTTCAAAGTAGAGGTGAAGTCTTTGACATGTTTCATTAGAATTTATTCCTATGGGGTGCCTGGGTGGCTCAGTTGTTAAGTGTCTGCCTTCGGCTCAGGTCATGATCCCAGGGACCTGGGATCGAGCCCCACGTCGGGCTCTCTGCTCAGCAGGAAGCCTACTTCTCCCTCTCCCGCTTCCCCTGCTTGTGTTCCCTCTCTAGCTGTGTCTCTCTCTGTCAAATAAATAAATAAAATCTTTAAAAAAAAAAAAGAATTTATTCCTATGTATTTGATTTATTTTGTTCTAGTATTTTTTAAGATTTTATTTATTGAGAGAGAGAGCACACATGTGGATGAGCTGGGGGAGGGGTAGAGGGAGAGGGAGAAAGAGAATCATAAGCAGACTCTGTGCTGAGCACGAAGCCTGACATGGGGCTTAATCTCACGACCCTGAGATATCTAAATCAAGAGTTGGACGTTCAACCAACTGAGCCACCCAGGCCTCCCTATTTTGATGCTGCTATAAATAATACTGTTTTTTACATTTCATTTTCTAATTTATTGTGTTTATTAAAATACAGTGGATTTTTTAATACTGATCTTATATCAAGCCATTTTGTTAAATTCACTTATTCCAGTAATTTATTTGTAGATTCTTTGGGGGTTTTTTGGGGTTTTTAAAAAAAGACTGATTTATTTATTTTAGAGAGAGAGAGAGAGCAGGAGCAGGAGAGGCAGAGGGGGAGAGGGAGAGAGAGAATCTCAAGTAGACTCCTTCTGAGCCTAACTCAGGGCTCGATCTCACAACCATGAGATCACAACCTGAGCTGAAACCAAGGGTCCAGTGCTCCCCAGATGCCCCTGTAGATCCTTTTGGGTATTAAATATGCACAATCATGTCTTTTGCAAATAAAGACATTTTTACTTATTCCTTTTCAATCTTTATATAGTTAATTTCTTTTTAAGCCTTATTCTTGTCTTTCTAGTACAAGGTTGAATACAAGTGATGATAATAGAAATCCTTTTCTTATACCTCACCTGAAGGAGAAAGTACTCAATATTTCACCATTGAGTTTGGATTTAACTATAAGATTTTTAGACACACTGTTAGAATAAGGAAGTTCTGTTTTTGGTTTCCTCAGAGTTTTTAATCATACATAGATATTATACTTTGTGAAATGCTTTTTCTACATCTAGTGAAATAATATAATTTTCTTCAATTCTATTAAAGAGGTGAATTATGTTGACCTATTTATCAATGTTTAATCTTAGATTCCTGAGATAATTCCCACCTGGTCATAAAATACTATCCTTTAATATGTCTCTGGATTCAATTTTTTTTTTTTTTTTAGATTTTATTTATTTGACAGAGACAGAGATAGCAAGAGCAGGAACACAAGCAGGGGGAGTGAGAGAAGGAAAAGCAGGCTTCCCGCCGAGCAGGGAGCCCGATGTGGGACTCGATGCCAGGACCTGGGATCGTGACCTGAGCCGAAGGCAGAGGCTTAACGACTGAGCCACCCAGGCACCCTGGATTCAATTTGTTAATATTTAGTATTTTTGAATGTGCATTAGTGGAGAGAGAATTGGCCTGAACTTTTCCTTTCATGTAATGTCTCGGTCAGGTTTTAGCATCAATATTATGCTCTCATAAAATGAGTTGGGAAGTGAGTCTTCATTTTCTGTTCTCTGGAAGAGTTTAAGATTGCTGTTATTCTTACTTAAATGTTTGGGAAAATATACCAGTAAAGCAACCTGGCTTTGGAGTTTCTTTGTAGCTGGTTTTTAATTGTAAATTCAATTTTTTTTTAAAGATTTTATTTATTTGACAGAGACACAGTGAGAGAGGGAACACAAGCAGGGGGAGTGGGAGAGGGAGAAGCAGACTCCTTGCTGAGCAGGGAGCCCGATGCAGGGCTCGATCCCAGGACCCTGGGATCATGACCTAAGCCAAAGGCAGACGTTTAATGACTGAGCCACCCAGGCTATAAATTCAATTTCTTTAATAGATATAAGAAAATCTGAATAATCCTATTTTTAGTGTCCTTTTTTTTAGTTTTATGAAGATATAATTCACATACCATACAATTCATACATTTAAAGTATACAGTTCAGTGTTGTACAGTCATCACTATAATCAATTTTAGAATATTTTCATCACCTAAAAAAACAAAACCCAAAAAAACTCTGTACCATTAGCTATCAGCCCCCTAATCCCAACATACCCCACCCAGGCCAAAAGCAACCACTAACTTTGTCACTATAGATGGGCCTAGTTTGCACATTTCAAATAAATGAAATTGTATAATATGTGGACTTTGTGACTGTTTCTTTCACTTAGCATCATGTTTTCCACGTTTCATTGTAAGGCTATACCACATTGTGTTTATCCATTCACCAACTGATGGACATTTGGGTTGTTTGTCTCTTTTGACTATTGTGAATAGTGCTGCTCTTAACGTTCAAGACATATGTACATGTATACAAGATGTGTTTTCCCTTTCCAATTTTGATGTCTTTCTTTTTCTTGCCTATTTGCTTGGGCTAGAACTTCCAGTATAATAAACAGAATTGGTCACAGCAGGCATCCTTGTCATATTTTGTTATTTTTGGAGGAAAATATCCTCTTAGCATTGTGTATGATGTTAGTATGGGTTTATCATAAGCACTTTTTTTTTCCCCAGTAAACTCTACCCCCAGCATGGGGCTCTTAAACTCACAACCCTGAGATCAAGAGTCGCATGCTCTACTGACTGAGCCAGCCAGGTACCCCATAAGTACCCCATAAGTGCTTTTTATTGTGTTGAGGAAGTTCCCTTTTATTCCTAGTTTGAGTGTTGTTGTTGTTGTTGTTTTTATCATGAAAGGGTATTGGATTTTGTCAAATGCTTTTTCTGCATCAACCGAGAACATCATGTGGTTTATTTCCTTCATTCTATTACTGTAGTATGTTACATAGATGGAGTTTCATTTGGTGAGCCACCTACACATTCCTGGGATAAATCCTACTTGGTCATGGTGTATAATCATTTTAATATACTGCTATTCTGTTTGCTAGTATTTTGTTGAGTTTTGCATCTGTATTCATAAGGGATATTGATCTTTAGTCCTCTTGTGATTTCTTTGGCTTTAGTTCAAAGTAACTAGAATAAGAAGTGTTCTCTTTTCTATTTTTTTGGAAGAGTTAGAGAAGGATTTGTATTAATTCTTCTTAAACGTTTGGTAGAATTCGTCAGTGAAGCTGTCTGGTCCTAAGCTTTTCTTTATTGGGAGGTTTTTAATTACTAATTCAGTCTCCCTCTATGGATCTGTTCAGATTTTCTATTTCTTTTTAAGTCAACTTTAATAGTTTGTATGTTTCCAGGAATTTGTCCTTTCTTCTGGGTTATCTAATTTGTTGGTGTATAGTTGTTTATAGTACTCTCTGATATTTTTTTCTTTCTGTTTCTGAAATGTCAGTAGTAATGTCCCCCACTTTTATTTCTTATTTTAGTATATTTGAGTGTTGTTTTTTCTTGGTCTACCTAAAGGTTCATCAATTCTGTTGATTTTTCAAAGAACCAACTTTGTTTTGTTGATTCTATCTATTGTTTTTCTGTTCTTTATTTTGTTGTTTTTTGTTTGCTCTAATCTTTATTATTTCTTTCCTTCTGCTAGTTTTGGGTTTAGTTCACACTTTTTCTAGTTCCTTAAGGTGTACGATTAGGTTATTGAATTGAGATCTTTTTAAATGTAGGTTTTACAGCTCTAAATTTCCCTATGAGCACTGCATTAGCTGTATCTCATGAGTTTTAGTATATGTTGTGTTTTCATTTTCATTTGTCTCAAAGTGTTTTGTAATTCCCTTGTTAGTATTCTTCGATCTTTGGGGAGTTTCTTTAGAGTGTGTTGTTTCATTTTCACGTATTTTTTAACTTCCAGTTTTCCTTCTCATTGATTCCTTGTTTCATTTTATTTTGGTCATAGGAGATACTTTATATAATTTTAACCTTTAATATGTATTGAGACTTATTTTGTGGCCTAATGTATAATCTATACTGGAGAGTGTTCTGTATGTACTTAAGAATGTGTATGCGGCAAGTGTTGGCCTGAGGGTTCTTGTAGATATCTTTGTATCTGTCTTGGTCTAGTTGATATAGTATTGTTTAAGCGGCTTTTCCTGTATTGGTCTTCTATTTAGTAGTTCTATCCATTATGAAAGTGGGGCTTTAAAATCGCCAACTGTTATTGTTGAATTCTCTTTTTAATTCTGTCAGTTTTTGCTTCATGTATTTCTATTTTAGGTGTGTGTGTTTATCATTGTTATATCATCTTCATGTATTGGCACTTTTACCATTATAAAATGTCCTTATTCTCTCCTATTTTTGTCTTAAAATCTATTTTCTCTAGTCCTACTATAGACAGTGCAGGGCTTTGTCAGTTACTGCTTACATAGTATATTTTTCACCAGTCTTACTTTCAAGCTATTGTGTCTTTAAATGTAAAGTATGTCTAGCAGACAGGATACAATTGGATGTTTTGTTTTTTTTCTTAATCCATTCTGCCAGTCTCTGTCTTTTAAGTTTTTAAAAAAGCTACTAACATTTAATGTGCTTACTGATAAGTAGCATGTATGTCTTCCATTTAGACCTTTCTTTTCAGTATGTAATAAGTCCTTTTTGTTTTTCTACTTCACTATTACTTTTTTGTTGAATTAATATTTCCTAGTGTACCATTATAATTACCTTGTGCCTTTACTACATTTTTTTTTATTTTATTATCTTAGTCACCATACAATACATCATTATTTTTTAATATAGTGATCCATGATTCATTGTTTTCTATTAGTGGTTACCTTGTTGATTACCTTTAACATCTTAACTATGACAGTCTTGGTCAGATGAATCAACTTAATTTCAAGAATATTCTAAAATTTTCCTCCTCTATAGTTCCATCCCCTTCTGCTTTGTGCTGTTATTTAAATCACGTTTATACATTGTGTGAGATTTCTAATTACTGCTTTATGCAGTTTTCTTGAAATCATAGGAGAAAAATAAATACAAAAAACACACTTATAGTGCCTTTTGTATATTCACCTGTGTAGTAACTTTTACCTACATAGTTTTCTTTATTCTAATGGACTCGAGTTATCATCTAATGTATTCTCATTACAACCTGAATGACTTCTCTGTTAATATTTCTTATATGGCAGATTTTCCCAGTCCTTGTTTATTTGGGAATGTCATGATTTCTTCTTCACTGTTGCTGAATGTTGAAGTCTTTTTTTTTTTTATTTTAATTTTTTTTAATTAACATATAATATATTATTTGTTTCAGGGGTACAGCTCTGTGAATCATCAGTCTTACACAATTCACAGCGTTCACCATAGTACTTACCCTCCCCAGTGTCCAATCACCCAGCCACCCCATCCCTCCCCTCCCACTCCACTCCAGCAACCCTCAGTTTGTTCCCTGAGATTAAGAGTTTCTTACAGTTTGTCTCCTGCTCTGGTTTCGTCTTGTTTCATTTTTCCCTCCCTTCCCCTATGAGCCTCTGTCTTGTTTCTCAAATTCCTCATATCAGTGAGATCATATGATACTTCTATTTCTCTGATTGACTTATTTTGCTAAGAATAACACCCTCTAGTTCCATCAACATTGTTGCAAAAGGCAAGATTTCTTTTTTTTTGATGGCTGTGTAATATTCCATTGTATATATATATACACCACATCTTCTTCATCCACTCATCTGTTGATGGACATCTAGGCTCTTTCCATAGTTTGGCTATTGTGGACATTGCTGCTATAAACATTGGGGTGCAGGTGCCCCTTCAGATCACTACATTTGTATCTTTGGGGTAAATACCCAGTAGTGCAATTGCTGGGTCGTAGGGTAGCTCTGTTTTCAACTTTTTGAGGAACCTCCATACTGTTTTCCAGAGTGGCTGCACCAGTTTGCATTCCCACCAACAATGTAGGAGGGTTTTGCTTTCTCCACATCCTCGCCAACATCTGTCGTTTCCTGACTTGTTCATTTTAGCCATTCTGACTGGTGTGAGGTGGTATCTCATTGAGGTTTTGATTTGAATTTCCCTGATGCCGAGTGATGTTGAGCACTTTTTCATGTGTGTCTCGGCCATTTGGATGTCTTCTTTGGAGAAATGTCTGTTCATGTCTTCTGCCCATTTCTTGATTGGATTATTTGTTCTTTGGGTGTTGAGTTTGAGACGTTCATTATAGATTTTGGATACTAGCCCTTTATCTGAATTGTCATTTGCAAATATCTTCTCCCATTCTGTTGGTTGTCTTTTGGTTTTGTTACTGTTTCCTTTGCTGTGCAAAAGGTT
>NW_023270305.1:0-109041 GCF_011800145.1 Mirounga leonina
GAAAGGCTTCACACACAGAAGGGCCTGGCGCCCCCGTCGCACCATTCATTCCCCGGCTCCCGCAACCCCTGCTCTCCCCAGCCCGGGCAAGTGCAGACTCACCAGCACCGTGGTGCAGATGGACCTCAGCTCCGACTCCACTTTCTCCCGATAGTCCTTAATCAGCTGCAACTTCTTGTCCGAGGTGTCGGTTTTCTGCTCGATGCTCGAGATGACCCTCCAGGCGGACCTGCGGCCCCCGACCACGTTTTTGTAGGCCACCGAGAGCAGGTTGCGCTCCTCGTTGGACAGCTCGGCGCCCTGCTCGGTCACGGCCTTCATGCAGGTGGCCATGTCGTCGTAGCGCTCGGCCTGTTCGGCCAGCTTCGCCTTCTGGATCAGCTCCGTCTTCTCCATGGGGACGCGGAGGGGAGAGCGAGGGCGAGCACCGACCCGGATCGGGAGGAGGCGTGCGGACGGCCTGCGGGCGGGCGGCGGCGCGGCCAGAAAGGCGGGGGCGGCGCCGTCAGACAATGCACCCGCCACCCGGGGCCGCCGCCGCCGCCCGCCCGCCGCCCCCATCGTCCGTCCCCGCACGCGCCACCCAGTTGAATTTCCCTCCCCCGCCCACGCTCCCCGCCAGCGCCCGGGAGGCCGCGGGGCGCCCCGCGGAGGCGGCCCGCGGTAAGGGGAGGAGGAAGGGCCGCTCCCGCGCCCGCCCGGCCCAAGATGGAAGCGGCCGTTGGCCCCCACCTTGCCGCCAGAGCCGTCCCTGAGAGCCGCGTCGAGGCCGGCCGCTCCGAGGGTCGGCCTCCCGCCCTGCCCTCAGGCCCGGCCAGGCCCAGGAGGGCCAGGGCCGACCGTGGCGCTCACCTTCACGTCTCCGCGGCCGCGGCGCGAGTCCCACCACTTTGATCGGCTTTTGGCTTTAGCCGAGGACCCTCCCGTCTCAGCCTACCCCGGAGCCGAGGGACGGGCCGCCGCGCCGCTGCCCTGGCTCCTGCCGCCCAATGACGCGCCGCGATGCTCCGAGAGTCCCGCCTCCAGGTCCGCGGCTGGCCAATGAAGACTGAGCGCGCGGAAGGGGGCCAAGAGGGCGGGGCGGGAGGGGAAGCGGAGGCTAGGAGGGTGGGTCGGCTTGGGCAAGTTCGGTTGGCCGGCAGGCTGCGGCTTCGGCCACGGGGTTTCCTCCAATTAGATCCAGGGTAAAAGGACGTCACTGTTGCCATGGCGATGCTGTTACCAACTCCCCTCATCCTCCCCGCCACCCGCAGCACTGGTGGGTGCGGCACGGGAGCGGGAGTCCCGCGCCACCTCTCCCGCGGCGGCCGTGTCTCCTGCTGCAGCCCCGCCGCAGATGGTGCATTGCATCTTGAGGGCTAATGCAGCCGCGGCTCCCCTCGGCTCTGGTGAGGAGGGCCCGGGATGGGGACATAAGCGGCTGTTTGGTTGCACAAGCTCCTTTCTTTCCTCCACCTTCCCCGTTCGTGACAAAGGTTTGGAGCTCCATGCACTGAACCCAGCCTTTAATGACGTTGCGATTGGAGCTGCGAATTAGAAATAATCCCGTCCCCATGAAAGAGGAATTCGTTCCTGGAGAAAGTCGCTTAAGAATGACTTTTCACGACCAACTCAAGTTTTCAGCCGGGCACCTAAAGCCAAAAATTCCCTTGTAAAATTCCCGAGAAAGTCCAGGCAGGTCTCTCCGGCAATGGCCAGATGTTCTAATTTTATCCTGCCAATCAGGATAATTTGGAGGAAAACTCACATTATGCACCCCTCCCCGCCCAAAGCAGCTGTTCTTATATCTCAGTCTAGTCTTTCCAGGTTATGCATCTAAATACATAATTTTTTTACCCATCGTTTTATGTGTATATGGGTTTCATTTTCTGGTGTTATTTTTGAGAGGACACTTGGAAACCTAAAATTCTCTCCTAGATGTTCACTTTTGACTTTCTCCTAGACTTTCTCCGGCTCACACTCTTCTGAAGTGAGAAAGTTTGCCCCAGATGCCTTTTATTCAGGGTCACCACTCGCACTTTCTTTTCTCTTTAAACTAGGCACACCCCTCCAGCCACGCCCTTCGCTCTTGGCAGGTCGCCAATGCCTGACAATTCAGGTGGCCTTCCTGGGTGTCTGGGAAGAGATCTCTGTGCCATCTTAAGATGAAAATTGCCATCTGGGCTCACACTGCTGTGATTCTGGTTCCAACACGTGCAAGGGAGTGGGTCTTTGAAAGCCGAAGAATGCCACAGCTGAGAAAGAATTTCAAATCTAACTGGGGGCTGGAGCAGATCTGGAGAATCTCTAGAATGGAAGATCTGAGAGTTCACACAGATGGCAGGAGAAGGTACAGACTCTCCAGAAATCTAAACTCCCTCCTACGGGCCCCTCCCTGTCCTGACTTGTAAAGGTTGCTTTGTGCTTTGACGGACAGGAGAGGCCTGAGTTGGAAAAGGCCTGTGTCAATGCAAAAATGCCTCACTATGTCCTAGCGTTCTAATGTAGGGCCCTGCTGTTATTTCTGGAATCCCTGGGGCCAAGCTGCAGACACACAAGTGTTTATGGCCATGCGGGCTGGGGTGGAGCCGGACACCAAGAAATCCCAATGGAAAGAATTTGCATGTGGAAGGTCAGATAAAATGCTTTCTGTATGACCAGTAAATTTCAAGCTTAGAAATTAGAGACAGCCCAAGCAAGGGGACATACCGGTGGAGGTGGATGGGACACAGAGACCCTTGAAGGCGATTATCAGGGGACTGAACCTCTGTGGTAGGCAGGGAGGGAAGGGGCAAGCACACTAATTCTTTTTCGGAAAGTCTGGGCTGTGCTGCCATCTCCCTGGGTGACCTTGGGCAAGTTTTCGCTGCTCTCTGTAACTCAGTCTTTAAAATTTCTGCTTTTCGTTCAGTCATCAAGTATTCATTGAGCACCAACTCATATAGTTACAATCATCTGCAATCATGGGTGAAAACTGCTTCGAAATAATGGCCCACGATGAAATTACAAAGTATTTTATGGGGGTCTAAAGGGACAAGTGCATATCTGAACACCTCTGCACCTGACAGAACTCGGGGAGAGAAAATTAAAGCCCTGGGAACTTCAGGTTCCCCGACACATAAAAAGCTAACATTTACTGAGTGAATACATGTGTCAAACACTATTTTACGTCTTTTGTATTAACTCATTTAATCTGCTTAATGCCACTGTGAAGTCAGACTACTATGATCACCACCTCTGTCTCACAGATAAGGAATCTAAAGCACAGAGAGGTTAAGTATGTGCAAAACTCCTCGCTAGTGAATGGCAGAACCTGGATTTGGACCCTTGCACGCGATCTGGGCAGCCAAGCCCATCTCTGTTTCCACTCTGCCAGATCTTTGCTCAGTGCTCTAGGGACTCTAGGAAAGATCAGACTAATCTCTGTCCTCCAGGAGTTTCATCCTATAAAGATAAAATGTGTTAAACATCCACATCCAACGTGCTGGCAAGCACTCAAGGCAACAGACAGCTCACAAAGAAAGTACTCACAAGTCATTACTTATTTGTTTGATGTTCTTGTTTTCTTTACTAAATTCCTTGGTGAGAAGAAGCTGCTGGAGCAAGAGGGAGCACATTGAATCTGAAGCCTGAAGATCCTAAATTCCAGCCCTGCTATTTATTTCCAGTTTGACCTTGGATGCCGTGATCCTGTCTGAACTTCAGTTCCCTAACCTGCGAAAATCATCCTGCATCACAAGATTGTTGTAGAGCTATCCCATAGGAAGATGTTGGGCGTATTGCAAATGTTCAGTAAATGCTAGATTTCTTCCTCCCTTCCCTCTGTTTGGAGGGAGGGAGATGCCTGTCTGCCCAGCAAGGAGCCTTATCTCTTCAATCACTGTCATAATTAGTGGAGTTAATGGCCTACAGAATGGCCACAGTCGGTGTATACATTTCAGAATGTATGAGTTCTCCCAGTTGAGTTTACTCATAAATTGTTTCGGTGGTTTATTTGCACAGAGCAGTGGGTTCGTTTCAGAGGAACTTCTTCCTGTCCTGCCATATGGCAGATATTTTACTGACAAACATTTGAGTGGGACTCTTCACCCACATCCCTGTGTAATCATTATCAATACTTCTGTTTAGTGGATAGTTGAAGGGTTGTCCCCATTGTTCACTCTACCTGGAGGCACTAAGTGAGATTCACATAGAGCCCAGACGGGTAGGGAAATCAAGGGAGCTTGGTCAGGGAAGTCTTCCAGACATTCCCTGGCATAAGGCCAGGTCAGGCCTAGAGAACTCCGTTTCCCGTCAGGCCTGCAGTGGGAGAAGTTTATTCTCGCCATCTCTAGGCATCCCTCTGTGCCCATGGTTACCCCATTTCTGGCATCTCCTGGACACCCCTTGGCTACATAACTATATTCTAAAAAAAATCACTGTGTGCTTTAAGGAAAAAAAAAAACAAATCAAGTCATTCCTTCATTAAAAACCACATAAGTCTAGGGGCACCTGGGTGGCTCAGTCGGTTAAGCATCTGACTCTTGCTCTCAGCTCAGGTCTTGGTCTCAGGGTCTTGAGTTCAAGTCCTGTGTTGAGTCCAATGTGAAGCCTACTTAAAAACAAACAAACAAACAAACATGTAAGTCTTCAAGTGATATTTCTTCTGCCACGACTTGTATTTTGAGGAAAGAAAGCTCTTCCATTTGAAGAACAAAACTTCACTGGTAGAATGTCAGGTATCCTGAAGCAGCTTTTGGTCAGCTGGCCTCTTGTGGAAGGGTTCCAGCATTCTGCCATTTCCCCAGCATTTCCTATGTGCTAGGCAATAGAGTATTTTTTAAAACGCTTGATCACTTTTGTAATGATGATTGTGATGATGATAATGTTAACTGAAAATGTAATAGCATTCATTCTACCAAAAAAGGAAACAATACACAAATGTTCAAGGGAGATTAAAAAGATCTTGAGAGGCTGATTCTGAGAGGTGACCACTGTTAGCATTTTGGTGATCTCCTTCTAGCTATCTCTCTTTTTGTTTGGATATATGTATGTGGTTTTACATTTATGAGATTGCATTCTTCACTTTGTTCAATGTGATGGCTAATTTAATGTGTCAACTTGGCTGAGTCGTGGGGTGCCCAGGTATCTGGTCAAACATTATTCTGTGAGGGTGTTTTGGGGAGAGATTTATATTTAAATTGGTGGACTTTGAGTAAGCAGATTGTGCTCTGTACTGTGGGTGGGCCACATCCAATCAGTTGAAGGCCTGAAAACAACAAAAGAGTAGTTTCCCTTGAGCAAGAGAGACTTCTCCAGCAGATGGTCTTTGGACTTCATCTGAAATATTAGCTCTTCTTCAGTCTCCAGCAGACAGCCTTCAGGCTCAAACAGAAACGTTGGTTCTCCTGGGTCTCCAGCCTATAGGCCCACCTTGCAGATTTTGGATTTGCTGATTCCTTGCAATAAATATCTTTTTTTATTTTTATTTTTTTTAAAGATTTTATTTATTTATTTGACAGAAAGAGACATAGCGAGAGAGGGAACACAAGCAAGGGGAGTGGGAGAGGGAGAAGCAGGCTTCCCGTGGAGCAGGGAGCCTGATGCGGGGTTCGATCCCAGGACCCTGGGATCATGACCTGAGCCAAAGGCAGATGCTTAACCAAATGAGCCATCCAGGCATCCCAATAAATATCTTTCTGTATATGTACACAACCTATTGGGTTTTTTTCCCTGGAGAATCTCGACTAATACAACCAGTAACTTTCTTTTTTCACTCAACAAATGATATGATATTTTTAAATACCTTTAAGCATATGTCTATGACATATAAATCTCTCTCAGTCAGACTGTGAGCTTCCTGAGAGTAAGAGTTTTCTTTTCTTCCTTTTTTTTTTTTAAGATTTATTTATTTATTTGAGAGAGAGAGAGCACAAACAGAGGAGGGCTAGAGGAAGAGGGAGGGAGAGAATCCTTAAGCAGACTCCCCACTGAGAGCAGAGCCCAACATGGGGCTTGATCCCAGAACCCTGAGATCATGACCTGAGGCAAAATCCAGAGTCGGACGCTCAACTAACTAAGCCATCCAGGCGCCCCACTTTTTTCTTAATGTAAGCTCTACGCCCAATATAGGGCTTGAACTCACAACCCCAAGATCAAAATTCGTACACTCTACCAACTGAGCCAGCCAGCCAGGCCCCCACAAGAGTTTTCTTTTTTGATCTTGTGTCTCTAGTGCCCTCTCAACAAAAGGTAGGTATTATAATCCCCACTGTGTGGTTGAATAAACTGATGCTCAGGGAGGCTACGTTACCAGTCCAAATTGGTAAGCAATGGAGTTATGATTCAAAAACAGGCCTGTCTGATTTCCATCTTCTTCCACCACAATAAACAAGACTCTGAGCCACCTGCGAGGGAAGACAGAAGCTCCGATGTTTGCAGCCCAGGAATAATGTTTGGTTATTTGAGGCTGGTGGGTAGCTGAGTATATATCTGCCAGTGAGTCAGTGGCTGATTTTATTTTCATATGAAAATCTCTGTTTTTACACTCAACACATCTGCAGGGAGAGGGCACCTTCTCATTCCTTGTCTGTTCCCTTTAATTAATTACATGTCCATCTCTCCCATTAGCTTGTAACCTTCCAGTGGGCAGAAATTCCTCTGCCTTCCATGTCCCTGGTGTCTCTGACTGACCCATAGAAGGGATTTAGCGAAGTTTTGTTTTGTGAGTGAATGGAGGCCATCAAGGGGGGCATTTCCAATAATAGCAATTGTTTGCACCCAACCGTATATGAAATCACTAGAACGGTAGTAAATTCACAAATGCCATAAACACGGGATTGCATCTGCTATGAGGAGCACACGAAGAGACTTGAAGTTAGCATGGAAGGTCCCTGAGCAGTCAGAAATCCTTCCTAAGCTTCCTGCACGAATGTTTACACACACTACACTCCGAGGAGCGCTCCCAACCCTAACTCAGGACCAATTTCTTGCTAAGTCGTTCAACAAAGTACTGAAGGGTCTACCATGTGCCAGACACTGTCCTAGGGGCTGGGATTCCAAAAATGATTAAGACACAGCCCGTGCCTACGAGGACCTTGGTGGAGAGCCCAGAGGTGGGGTGCAAAACCCGGGGCTCAGGGAGGAACTGGGCAACTCTCCCTCTCTTTTTGGTTCTCACGTGCTCACCTACCTGGTTTCCAAGCCTGCGGGGTCTAGAGGTGGCTGTTTAGAAGGCAGGAGTAGAACTACACCTGGGAGTCCCTCTGAATCCACTTTCCCTTCTCACCTGATGATGCAGAGCTGAGTAAGAGCTGAGGCTTTCAAAGGCCTGTCCCCAGGGGCCAACCAGGCATCCACTCTATGCAAGGCAATCAGTTGTCAGCATGGAGACCTCAAACCCACAAAAAGCACGTAAAAAAGCTCAAGAGGTTGGCGCCAATTAGTCGAAGGGCACACGGCAAATGTATCTCAGACAGGGCCGAGGTGTATAGCAAAGAGCCTTCATCATCACCCAAAAATGTTCAAGATGTTCTCATTTTGTTGTTGTTGAAGAAGTCAGTTACACACTATATACATATATCTATATATATCTATATATACACTATATACATATATCTATATATTCAGATATATTCATATCTATATATTCAGATATGTATTTTGGTACATAAAGCAGCAAATCTTCAACATCTCCCAAATTATGACTCATCTGCAGACAATTCAGGACAGTTGAACGGTTGAAGGAACACAGAACTGTTGGAGAACAATGCACACAGGACTCGATTGTATGACTCTCACAGCAAGTGCTCTGCAAAGAGCTCTGGACAGCATGTTGGAATGCGGACCACCCAGGGAGAGCTTGGTATCCAGACACGGAATCTCTTCTGCTTCTTCACCTCCTTCTGCCGTAACCAGCTCAGCCACATAGGCAGCTTAACAAGTGCAGGCCGCACTGGGGAGGCTGGTTATGGTAACCTCCTGGCCCCTGCACAGGGAGGATCTGGTAAAAAAAAATGCGAGTCTGACCCTTGCATTACTTTCCTGCTTAAAATCCTTCAGCAGCATTTAGCTGCAGCTCCTGGTTGGACTAGAAGCCAGATGGCCTGGGTTTGAATCCTGGCTCCACTCCTCACTAGATATGTGATCTTGGGCAGGTTACCAAACTATTCTGTGCCTTGGTTTCCCCATCTGTGAAAAGGGGATGATGATAACAATAATACCTCTTCAAAGGGTCAACATGAGGATTTGATGAGTTAATGTTGATAAAGCGCTTTGAACAGTGCTGTTTATGGGCTCCTGAGATAAACAGGATCAACTCAGAATCCTTCCGGGGACTCATGAGCCCCCAGTGATCTCCCTGAAGCCCCTCTCCTCATCTCTTGGCTTTCCCCTCTTTCTCTTGGGCCTCTGCCCCTTCTAAGCTTTGCTCCTGCTATCCCCTCTTTCCTCACATCTTTACCTTCTCATTTCCAGAATCTCAGCAGAAATGACCCTCCTATCCCCTCCCAGCTGGGTAAGCTCCCTGAGCATGAAGCACTTCTCCTGGTCTGATTCCCTGACAGGCTGAGGCACCGGGAAGGTGGGATTATGCCTCCGTGATTTGCTTGCGTAGCCCTGGTGCCCCACAGAATGCTTGGCAGAGTGCTTGGTGGATACATTGCATGCCGAGAAATGGATGGCCAAGTGGACAAATGAACAAAGGACGGATGGAGGGAGGAGTCATGGGCAGGCACACAGTGGCCTCAGGACAGGGTGAGCTGAGGCTGCTTGCTCAGGAAGGCTTCGGGCTGGCCTGGGTCCAGCCCCCGGCTGGAGGCACCCATGACTTCAGCTGGGAGGGGCCGGAAGCTCCAGGCAGCCCCCTAGGGCCTTCCTTCCCCGCAGTCCCATCCAGCTCTGTGAACAAGCTCCCACCTGCCGCAGGTCTGGTGATGAAGAGAACCCAGGCAGGCGACCTTTTGCAGAGGAAGGGATTCTTTTGAATGTAATAACTCCCTGATTAATTTGCACAATTTCTCTTCTGGATTTCCTGAAAGCCAGGATAAGCCCAGGTAAGAAATTTGGGGGCATCATACATCGAAACAAAACACAGAAAGCTTGTTCCATCAAAAGCCTCCCCTGGAAGGAAGGAGTCCACGTCACCCTACTCTGCTCTGAGCTCCTGGAGACGGCGATTGCTCTAATCGAGGCCCGTAAAGGAAGGATCTCCCGCCCCTCTCCCTGCCCCTGGTCCTGAAGCCCGGAGACTGGCCAGCCAGCCCCAGTGTGTTCACACAGAATACAGCCGTCCCACAGCTTCCGGAAATAAAGGGGAAAAGGCAGCCACCTGTCGTGTCTTGAGCCAATGGATTTAGACCACGAGACCAAATAAGAGAGATGTAAAAAACCCACAACCTCCAGGAAGTCGGTGAAATGAGACTTTGCTCACCAGCGGCAGGCAGAAGGCAGTCTCAGGACTCTGACAGAAGGTTGTGGCTGCCTGTGTGGGGATTGGGAGGCTGCTGAGGCTCGGGCCCGGCCCAGATGAGAGCATCACAGGGCCCCCAGGACCGTTAGAACCTCAGTGAGAAAAGCACATGTAGCCACGTTAGCTAGGAGGTGCTCAGGATATGCAGGTTTCCCTCGCCCTTCCTGAAGATCCCGGGACCCAGCTTGGACAAGGTTAATTACAACATCAGGGTCCTTAGCTGCAAGTGACGGAAACTGACTCTTGTGGACTTACATATGAGACCATTACTTCTTACTGATCATGAGGAAGGCTGGCAAACCAGGCCTCTAAAATGGGTGGGCGCTAGGGAGGTATGTAGCCAGAACCACAGCCCAAATCGCACTGCAGACCTTACTCAGAGAGATCCCTGTTGTTTCAGCCACTGGATCCCAGACACCCATCCCTACCGCACTCCATGGGTGCAAGACACTGGGCCTTAGACCCTGCATTGGCTCCAACCTCAATGAAATCCGAGGCAGCCTTGCTGATGCCCCCCAAAGGGATTCTCCACCATCCCCATTTCTTTTCTTTTCTTTTTTTTTTTTTAAGATTTATTTATTTATTTATTTGACAGACAGAGATACAGCGAGAGAGGGAACACAAGCAGGGGGAGTGGGAGAGGGAGAAGCAGCCTCCCGCTGAGCAGGCAGCCCGATGCGGGGCTCGATCGCAGGACCCTGGGACCATGACCTGAGCTGCAGTTATACTTGGCAAAAGCCAGGGGGGCACATGAAAGTTGGAGTCTGGGAAAAGCCTTAGGGTGGATCTCATCTTTCTCCAGAAGAAAGAAAGGGGGGCTTTGCTGTCATTGACGCCTCTACCTGGAAGGCTTGTCCCCACTCAAACTTGACCTCCTCCCAGATCCACAAAGATCTCTCTCTCTCTCTCTCTCTCTCTCTCATGGAAGACGCTATTCCACCTCTAGATTGCATCATACTTTTAAGAAATGAATCACTTCATTTATGTATGTCTTGCAAAGCTCCCCCAGGATGGAGACAAAAATCTTATTCATTAAACAGTTAACAAACATTTATTGAGTGTCTGCTAGGCCTTGGAGAGACTGAGGGGACAAAGGCAGGGCCTGTGCCTTAAAGAAGAAGGTCAAATCTGTGCCAGGTGTGTCGAGGTGGGAAGGCTTCCCAGAGGAGGTGACCTGGTTTAAATGAGTCTTAAAGATTAAGATGATCTTGACTATTGGGGGGCAGGGGGAGAAGTACACTCTAGAGAGATGGAACAGTATAGACAGAGGCAAGGAGTCATGAGAAAACATGGTGTGTCTGGGTAACAGAATGGGTGGGACATGGTGTAAGGGTGTGGTCCCCGCAAGGAAGTGGGAGATAGGGTTGCTAATGAAGAGTGGGGCCACATTCTGAGGAGCCTTGCATGTCTTTCTGAGGAATGGGTGTTGCATCCTGAGACTACTAGGAATCACCAGATTCTCTTTATTTATTTATTTACTTATTTATTTTTTAAGTAAGCTCTGTGCCCAACGTGGGGCTTGAACTCACGACCCCAAGATCAGGAGTCATGAGCTCTACTGACTAAACCAGCCAGGCGTCCATATTTTTATTTATTTATTTTTATTGTGGTAAGATTGACCATTTTAATCATTTTTAAGTGTATCTTTCGGTGGCGTCAAGTGCCTTCACATCATGGCGCACCGGTCACCACCATCTGTCTCCAGAACTGTTTGATCTTCCCAAACTGGAACTCTGTGCCCATTAAACAACATCTCTGCCTCCCCCCACCTTTTCCACCCAGCTCTGGCAACCACCACCTGCTTTCTGCCTCTGTCATCAGATCCCTTTAAGCAAGAGAATGACCTGACGGGATTTTCTAGGATTTCTCTGGCTACGATGAGAAGGATGGATTAACAACCTTGAGGCAGGAAGTCATTGCAGAGAACTCTGGAATTGCTGAGGAGAGGGATCAAGGCAATGTCCAGGGTGGTGGATGGGAGTGGAAGGGATGAGAGACCTTTCAGAGATGAGTAGATGTAGGAGTGGAGAGCCATCCAAGACCACCCCAAGGTGTCTTCTTCTACTTTATTTTCTTATATTGACCTCCACATGCTTTCTTGTGTGAGGAAGGGAGATTTGTGATCCTATAAAATTGATTTTTGAATAATCCTCTGACCATATTGGCTCACAAATATTCCAAATTACAGCCTATGTAGATGGCAAAGTACGACCCACATCATTATTGCAGGATATACAAGATGACTTTGGGACAGATAGGTCACTGCCTGCTTTGGTCAATTTTATAAAAGAGAAATAATTTACAAGAGTAGTTTGTGGTCATTAAATGTGCAATGGCAACTCAGAACAGTTTCTGTGCTAGGAGAAATTATCTGAGGCTTATGTTCGAAAGACCGTTGACTGTAAGGTCTCAGAAAACCTGGATTCCAGCCCAGTTCTGCCCATTCATCAGCTGTGTGGCCTTGGGCAAGTTACTTAACCTCTCTGCATTTCCGTATCCTCCTTAGTAAAATTGTTGATTACATGAGCTGATTAGTAAAAAGCACGAGAAGAGTAGCTGACCCACAGTAAGGGCTCTGTTTGGGCTGGCTATTGCTGTTGTGGAGGTGATGATGATGATGATGATGATGATGATGGTCACCATCAACACCTCCAAGGGCTCCTTCAGCGCTGAAGCCCCGAGCTTTGTGGTTGTTCCTGAGAGGGAGATGCAGTTGCCCATTCCTTGTTGTTCTGAGGAAGAAAGGAGTCATCCTCTCCCTGAAGACTCAGCTTTAGCTTTCTGCAGAAAGAAAGTGTTGTACATGATGGTTCTGCCAGCCTCGTTCTTCTCCCTTCTCATTGCTTTTCCCAACTTGCTCTGGTCCCAAACCACCCTGTCTTCCTTAGCACCTGAGACCTTTCCTTTCCTTTCCTGCCCCCATGATGTCCGCATCTCCTGCTGGTTCTGGGAGCCCAGGAGGTGGAGGATGAGCCCCTCCTCTCTTTCCCCTCTCTCAGATCACAGCCGGCTCCCCCTCCAACTCCCCTGCACACTCTCCCTCAGAGCCTGCACACCCACCTCTCTCTCTGCCTTCCTCACTGCTGGGAGCTCCCCTTTGGGTGCCCTTCTGAGAAGTGTGTTCTGAGTACAGGATTTCATCTAAACACTTAAACCATGGGGCTTTCCCTGCGTGACACCCCGAGCTCCAAGTGGGCTGGTGGTGTGTGAGTAGGTGCAGGGAAGCATCTGGAATATGGTGTGGCCTGGTGTGCACTCTGCTGATTGAGAAGAGACTGGCAGATGCTGGGGATGGGACACCGGTTGGAGGCATCTCGGAAACTCACGCAAATAGGAAATGGTGCAAGCCTTGTCTGTTCCCACAGGACTAGGCTCTGTGCCTGAGGGAGAATGCATGCATTCTGCTATTTCGTGGTGTATCGTTTTAAATCATAGGCTTCATAGGCAAAATCTACAGGGCTGGACAAGTACCTCATTGACTGCTAGATTAGAGAGTCCAATATTTGTTGATGGAAAAAGCTTTAAGTTTCTTTTATAAACATGCTCATTGAGGTCAAACATCATAGATTCTGAAGGTAATTTGAGTGTGGGGCTTGAAGTTCTGTATCACTCTATGGAGTTTACTTTTCATGCCCGAACATCTTTCGGTGTCTTTGAAAAGCAATTTATTGTTCACTAAGTGCCACGGTATTTCCCCAGCTTGAGGGCGGGGACTGTGTTTGTCTCTCTCCCAGCACATAGTAGGTACTCGATAAATATTAATGTCAGGAATCTTTTATAGCAAAAATTATTCATTTTCAGATAATTAAACTCAGAAACTCCTTCAACTTAATCATGGACACGTCTGATCTCTTGATTCAGGCAAGTGAGACACGGTTCGGGGCTGCCTGAGAATAAACATGTATGTGTGCAAGGGTGTCCTCCTTGATTGCCATGTGACCAACTGGTGATTGTGAGTGTGTGCGCAGCAGGAACAACACTTTACCAGAAACATGATGTGTCTCTTTTCACACACACCCTTCACTTTGTGACCATTTTCCTGGTTTCTGATGATAGCAAGTGTTTGTCTGTATTTCCTGATGTAGGATTCTAGTCCCCTGACAGCTTTTATGGAGAAGTTCAGGGGCACCTGGTCGGCTCAGTCAGAAGAGTGTGCAACTCTTGATCTCGGGCTTGTGAGTTCGAGCCCCACATTGGGTGTAGAGATTACTAAAATGAATAAATAAACTTAAAAAAAGAAATTAACAAAATAAATACATATTTTAAAAAAAGAAGTTCAGGCAGGAAAATCATTATACCCTCCAGAGTTCTTTTAAGTGGAGTTTCATCATTAGCCAGAATTTTGAGTACAAAGAGCCATTGTATTGGTTAACAAAGATGAAGATTTCTGACAAACAAAAGTTCCTTCCAGTTTTGTCTGGGTCTAACTTGAACTCTGCTTCCCTCAGACTAGGGCCCGTACTGTCTATTGCTGGAAGGAGCTTTACTGAGCTGCTATTCCTTGGAACTGTGAGGTCACAAGCAGGTCACTTGGGGGCCAATGCCAGACTTGGGTGCGCCCCAGGACGATGGCATGCACCAATATTAATATATTGGAATAGTCTGCTCCCGTGAGTAGCAGTGGCTGCTTCCAAACCTCAGGAATGCCACCCTGTTGCTCCGGTCCTTCCTGGGACCCCTTAGACTCTCCATACCCCTTTCTAGCAACAAAAGGACCAGTGCCTGCCGCAGCCCTGGGGGTGGGGGTAAGGAGTCCCACTCTGCAGCCGTGTTGGGTGGTTAAATATTTTGGCTATCACTGCTGGGCAGTGGGCTTGGAGGCAATGCCCCAGGGAGCTGTGCCGATGAGCATTTCAGGAGAGGGACATTAGTTGCTACAGGGAACTAGTCCTTTGCGATGTGGCAGCAGGTGGTTGAGGACTCACATGCTGGCACTTACTTGGGTGGTGTCCATGAGAAGCAATGGCACTATCTGCAGAGAAATGATTAGAGAGCAAGAGCCGAGAAAGGACAGGATGATGCCACTCCCCGGTTTAAACCTCTCTGATGGCTCTCCGTCACCCGCAGGATACATCCAAACCTCTAGGTGAGGCACCAAGCCCCCACTCTTGGTTCTTGCCTCCCCCTGTCCCTCACACTGGCTATTCTCCTGCCCCTGGCCTCCCTTCACCCACCTCCCTCCTTGCACTCATCCCTTCCCTCCACTTCCAGCGTCCTGCCGCCTTTGTTACCAGTGAAGATCTACTCATCCTCTAAAGCCAATGTTCTCCTCTTTCAAACTTACCTGGACTCTTTTCCAAACTGCCCTGAGCCCAGGGCCACCATGCACCAGATGGCGTCTTTGCAAGGTTCAGGAAGACACACCCTGTGAAGAGACCCTGCCGAGGCAGCCGCAACCCATTGACCCATCGAGCCATGGTGCAGGTTGTCTGTGAGCGCCGCCCCCCTCCCCAGCCTCGCCTGGCAGGACACAGTGGCCCTGTTGATCACACCTCACGGCACGCTTTTGCCTTGGTAGCCCTGGGCTGTGCATTTCCCACTCCCTGTTGCAATCGTGGTTGCAATCTTGTGAACTCTCCAAAGCCAGGGCCTAGAGTGTCTGTTTCTGGGTCGCAGGCACCTAGCTGAGTGACTGGACCATGTGGCAGTTTGTTCACAAATATTTGTGTTAAGGAGAAAGAGAACTGAAAGGACAGGGAAAGGGGTGGGTGGAAGGGAAGTGTCTATACCCCAAGTATCTATACCTCTTACAGACAGGGGCAGCCTCAGAGGGAGAAAAGAAGTAGTGAGCACAGCCGAGGACTGGAGAGTAATCTCAGGGTTTCCTGGCCTCTAGGAGGCTCCTCACCTGGCCTCCACCTGCCCAGCCACACAGCCTCAGCAGTGTTTGCAGGGGGAGAACATAACTAAGCGCAGGCTCACATCTCAGGGGGTATGTTTAGGGACAGGGAACCCTTTAGGGGACCTGTCTCAGAGTTTAAGGGACAAGGAAGGGACCTCCCCAGAGAGGGTGTCTGGCACATCCTCAGCACCCACTTTCCTGAGCCCTGTCCCAGCTGGGGCCACAGAGAAGAACAAGGACCCCCTGCCTTTGAGGAGCTCCCGGGTAAACCCTGTTACAGTACAATACAGGACGTACAGGAGGAAAAAGTTTGCCCCTAGATGCCACAGTGGCCCCAAGAAAGAGGAAGAGATGAATGCCATCTGGGAAAGGAAACCCCTACATAATGTGGAGGGAGGGGAGTGGGGAGGACTTCCCGGAGGAAATGACATCTGACTTGAGTTTTAAAGAATGAATAAGTGTCGGGCGCCTGGGTGGCTCAGTTGGTTGAGCGACTGCCTTCGGCTCAGGTCATGATCCTGGAGTCCCGGGATCGAGTCCCGCATCGGGCTCCCTGCTCGGCAGGGAGTCTGCTTCTCTCTCTGACCCTTCCCCCTCTCATGTGCTCTCTTTCTCATTCTCTCTCAAATAAATAAATAAAATCTTTAAAAAAAAAAAAAAAAGAATGAGTAAGTGTCAGCCCAGCCAGTGCAGGGTGGAAGAAAATTCCAGGCAGGGGGAACAGCATATGCAAAGCCACAGAATCTTATGTGGAAACAAGTGTGCTCGGGAAAGTACAAGCAGGTGGGAGCTTCAGGTACAGGGCAGGGAGATGAGGAGTAGGGCTGAAGACAGAAGTGGGAGTGAGAGCCAGACAGATCATAAACAGGTTTAATATTTGCAGGGAGATCTGTGATTTACACACTGCACTCACTCAATTCACTATCAGTTATTGACCTCTTCCTGTACGCAAGCTGTTTGTCTTCTGACCTTCTCATCTGTCCTCACTGACCTCTTTCACTAACTCCTGGGGACGTCTGAGACTCCACAGTCTAGACCCATTTTACAGATGAGGAAACTGATCTCCAACTAGTTAATGTGACATCTGAGAGCTCCCAGTTGCTTAGTGGCAGAACCAAGACTAGTATCCAGATCTCCCAATTTCCTACCATGGGGTCCCAGTGCCTTGTAGTTGTGTGCAAAGCAAGCCCCTCAGAGCTGAAGCTGCTTCTTATTTATTTAGGAATTGAAATGTGCCATGAAATGATACTCAAGGCAAAGAAATCCAGACTCTCATCTGAAGTTCAGAAAATCACTGAAACCCATGACTTGTTGAACAGACGTCCGTTCCATAAGCATCATTCTGAGTTTGAAAAACCGTGTGCTCATAAGCACCGGGACCTCCTTCCAGACTCCCTTAGAAGCTCACTTCGGAGGCTGGCCCGTCGGTTGCTCAGTGGTGGTGCCGGTCTGCACGCGATCCACCTGCAGGGTGTTGATCGTCTCCCGAGTCTCCCGCTGGCTTCATGACTGGCTCTTCCCCAAAGTCACCCTCAGATGCCACCCTTCCCGGCAGCATTCTTTGTGGGCAGTAGCCTCGTGGTTTGCAGAGACAGCAAATACCGGGGCACTCGAAGCGGTGTGCTCCTGGTTTTTCTGGAAGGTGCCGGGCCCTGCAACCAAGTTGAGTTTGCAGAGACAGAAGTAAGGGACAGGCAGGGGCTGGTGCTTGGGCAGAGGGCCTGCAGAGGCCTTGCCTGGGTAGTGGTCTCTGGCTGAGAGCTTCATTCCTTAGATTCTCCTGGGATGCTTTAACACAAGTCCTCCCTCTGGCCCAGGACTGTGACTGCAACTTCTGCCCCTGGGTCATTCCTCTCTGCCCCCACCCCATCTCAGGGGCGGGCTCCTGATGAGCAGGCAGCAGGAAGCACCTCTGCCCGGCCGATGTGGGATGCTTGGGACCGGTTGTGAGTATGCACCCTTAGGCGTCCTGGTTGGGTGGGGACAGTGGGCGACGCCCTGTGGCTTGGTGTCAGACAAACAAAATGCATTATCTCAACTCTACTAGCTGTGTGACTTTGAAAGGTTACCTGTCTTTTCTGGGGCTTTATTTTTGAAATAGGTGTAGACCAGTGCCGTCTGATGTGGTAACCTCTAACCACATGTGGCTACTCAACCCTTGAGATGTGGCCAGTCCTGAGATGTGCTGTAAGTAAAATGCACACTGGATTTCCTCCCCTGCGGGCTCCAATAGGGACTAGAGACTCGGTTGGATGGGCTGGTCCCTCCTCCAGTGAGGCCCAGGCTGGAGGCCAGCACAGCACGAGGGGGGCCTTTGTGAAATGCCCTCCTCCTACTCCGTTACACTCAGGGGGACACCAGACATCTAGCAGGCCAGGCAGGTGCTGCAGATGGCAGTGTATGGTGCCGGGCCTCTCCCCATACCTGGTGTGTCCGGGGCTTGTGCAGAGAGAGCGTGCCATCTTCCCACACCTGGCCCAGGCCCCAGGGCCCCATGCGGGCGGAGCACTGTGGTGTATACTGCAGACCCAGCAGGATCTTCTAGCTTTTGCTCTGCCACCTACCGTGTGGGTGACTTGAGACAGCTACTCTTTCTCTCTAAACCTAAACTTCTTTGTCTCTAAAATGGCCAGGCCTCCGGTGCTGAGTCATTCTCCAGGTGGTATTTGATTTTGGGGTTTTGTTTTGTTTGTTTTGCCACTAGATGCTCCTTGGCTTGTAGATGCATCATTTCACTCTCTGCCTCTGTCATGACAGGGCCGTCCTCTTTGGCATTCTCCTTCTTATGGGGACTCGAGTCATATTGGATTAAGGGCCTGTCCTACTCCAGTATGACCCCACTTTAGTTAATTACATCTGCAATGACTCTATTTCCAAAGAAGGTCACATTCTGAGGTACTGGGGTCAGGATTTCAATATATCCTTCTGGGGGGATATAATTCAACCTGTAATACCTCGAGAGGAGCTGAAGTCAAGGTCTCTTGCTTGCTCCCTAGTTTCGCTGCTTTCCTCTACTGGAAGCCACAGCTTCCTCTCCTGTGAGCTTTTTCTGGGTTCTGGTAGTTACTTTTTCCCTTTGCCCCGGAACTGCAACAATATCTTGTTGATTTCCCTAAACCCTTGTCCACCTCTTTGTAAATAAACTCTCCTCCAATTTCCCAATTTGTGCATCTGTTTCTTGACACAGTGTCTTTCTATCCATTCACTTATCCACCCACCCATACACCCATCATCCATCCATTTTTCCATCCATGCACCCATCCACCCACCAACCACCTACCCATCCATCCATCCATTCATCCATGCATCCATTCAGCCACAATTCTATCCATCCACCCACCTATCCATTCATCATCCATCCTGCACCCGTTCACCCATGATCTATCCATCCATCCAGCCATCATCCATCCAGCCAGCCAGCCAGCCAGCCAGCCATCTACCCATCCACCACAGCTCTAGGTCCTATGCCAAGAATGTAGCAAATAATACACAGTCTTTATTCTCCAGAAGCTGGTGTTATAGTCCATGGATACGAATAAAACATATCCACTCCATTTCCTGATAGTTCTCTGCATCTAGTGGCAAAACAAAAGAAAAACCTGGGGAATTACTCAGCACAATTTGGAGAGGAATTAGGAGGTACATTCTGGGCTCTGTTATTTTTAAATTTTGAAATAATTTGGCTCTAAAATTTTTTGTCTTCTAAGAGACAAAGAGAGATCAGATTAAATAATCCATGTCTCCCTCTGAAAGAGGCTTCCTGACAGCCAGCTACCACCTGCTACATCCTGGGAGGATGGCTGTTCCTTGGGCCCCTGAGCCAGGCCTCTCTTCATTCTCTGGTCCACCCAGGAGTGAAGCAAGGTCTGAGATCAAACATGGGATCAGGGAAAGGGAGGCAAGCCAGAGGCAATTTGGATTCATAGCGCAGCCCATGCAATGGCTTCTTTGAACAGTTCCCGAGTAATCTGGAAGGGGCTGAGGAGGTGGGACAGGTTCACAGAAGCCCACTGAGGAGCTGCGCCCCCTCCAAGGTTGAGTCAAGTTGAGTCAACTCATTAGGCCTTGGCAGAGCCCCCCAAATAGCAATTTACCATGTCAGGCCTGGCTACACATGGATAAGACACTAGCCTGCTCCCGGTGGCTTCATAACTTAGCTGTATTGAGAATGATGCCCAGGGGGTTCAGGAGATTTGCCTAGGTCATGCATCCAGTGAGCAGGTGTTAGCTGTGAAGTAGCGGTGAGATTTGTTTGATAAATATATATCGAGTGTCTACCATGTGCCTGGCATTATCTTGAGTGTTAGACGCAGTGGATGAGATTCAGAGAGAGAGCCTCTAACTCTGGAGGACTTCTGCTTGGGAGCAAGGGAGAGACAGGCTGTGGGAGGAAGGGGTATACAAAGACCACACAGGCAGAGATCCTGTCCTATATTGTCTGTACCCCCGGGGCTTAGCACATAGTAGGTGCTCAGTGAACTTGACAGTATTGAATTGATTCTGACCTGGCCATGGGGCTCTACAAAAACAGATATATGGGAAACAGTCTGCATTCAAAATGTTACACTAACAAGCAATCAGCAAAATGGCTGAGTGGAAACGCAACCCCCTCCCCTCTCTCTTCCTGTCTATCTCTGTGGTGACCATCACCGGGACTGGTCAAGGTCAACCTAGCAGCAATTCTCCCAGGAGCTCCAGTGGCTGCCTCTTGGGTTTATAGCACTGCATGAAGAGTTTTGTATTTCACGTGATGAATCTCCACGCACGATAGCAGAGTCTTTTTGCTATTGCACCAATAGGATAAAAACATTACATATATTTTTTAAAGAAGGAAAAACAAACCATCTCTTTCCTGTAGAACCAATTCAATTTTTGCTTTTCCCTTCCAGCCTTTGTCTGTATGTGGGCACTTTTTATACTCAGTGGTAATCACACTGAGCATACCATTTTGCACTCTGCTTACAAAGCTTTTTTTTTAAGCATTTGTTCTTTCATATAGATTCTGTGCTTGGGGCCAATCTTTGTTGGCACATCAGTTTTCCCCTTAGGAGCGCGTCACTGAAAAGACAATGGAGATGTTTTCATTGCTTGCATTGGGTATCTGTGAAATGCTTTGTGTTCTGGAGTTCTACAGACCGAGGGAGTTAGCACAAGAGCAGAACAGAACAGACTTTTCATGCAGATTATTTGTATTGTTATCTAAATAGGGTGTTCTATCTGTATGGGAGGAAACCTCCCACATAGATCAAGTGGGCACAGAGTTGGTGGTGAATCCGGAGTCTGTCACTCACTAGTTGTGTGACCCTGGGTCCCTTACCTAATTCTCTACTAAAGTAGGGACGATAGCATTTCTCTCACTGGGCTGGGGAGGGAATTTACGGGAGACACAGCCTGGGCTTTGTCCCTTAGAACACGTGGTCTGTGTATGACTAGAGCATGATGCTCCCTGTGTGATACTGTGATTGACCCTGAGCAAGTCTCTCTGAGCCTCAGTTGGTACATATGTGAAATGGGGAAAATAAAAGTCCCAATGAACTGACCAAAGAATGAATACAAAAGTGCTTTGTTAATTAAAATGTGTCTGGTCCGGGGCGCCTGGGTGGCTCAGTCGTTAAGCGTCTGCCTTCGGCTCAGGTCATGATCCCAGGGTCCTGGGATTGAGCCCCGCATTGGGCTCCCTGCTCCGCAGGAAGCCTGCTTCTCCCTCTCCCACTCCCCCTGCTTGTGTTCCCTCTTGCTGTTGCTCTCTCTGTGTCAAATAAATAAAATCTTAAAAAAAAAAAAAAGTGTCTGGTCCTTGCTCCATTCATCTTGTATTTGTTTTCCCTTGGCCCTAGAATGAGGTGTGAAAGTCTGGGGATGAGTTTGGAAGTGTGTCCTCCTGCTGGCACCACAGTGATCACCGACTGCATTGGGCCCCAGCTCCAAGTCTGAGGTGCCTCAGTCTCCCCTAGTCATCTCTGTGTGCTGCCTCCTCCCTGGGGCCCAATTCCCTGGGCAGCTTTAGCTGAGAAGCTGTGGATTCCATCAAGAGCCAGCCTTCCAAATAGCAGCAGGTGGGTGCACAGTGGGGACCTGGGGATGGGCCCAGGACAGCCCAGCCCAGCCCAGGGGTGGGGGTGGGGGTAGGCACAGCTCCAGTTGAACCAACCTGACCTGAAGTATGGATTGAAGGTCATCAGCCCTACCCTCCTTGCTTTTTTCTCCTCTTCATTTTCTTCCTTCCGTCCTCCCTCCTCTGCCCACTTTCCCCTTTTATCACACAATGCTTCCTGCCCCGGGCCTCACAGATACAACTGGTAGCCCCCTCCCCAGGCTGCAGCCCCTCGGTGGGCTGGGATCCGCTGCACGATTCTAAACATTGTTTAGAAACTTTTAAAATGAAGCAAAATCAATGATGAAGTTTTGAGCCACCCTTCTTGCAAAAATAAATTTTTTTGGTGAACTACTTCTACTGGGAAAGGAAACCAGGGAGAAAACCATTTACAGATTATCTCAGACTTTGAAGTGAGAACCGCAGGCCTGACCCAAGTTCACCTCCAGTTGACTGTAAACAGTAACCACAGCCTCCATCAGGGATGAGTGGTGTGAAGCACAGCTCACACCCGCACACCCCCTGCCCCCCCACCTCACCCCTCCATGCTCAGGGCCCTACCCTCCATCCTCAGCACCCCACCACCCCCTGAACCTAGAGATGCAGCAGCCAAGGGGCACTCAGCACCTTTCCCTTTTCAAAACTTTTTTATTGGAGTGCCACGACCGCCTTCCCTTGTGCGGGCCCTGGGCTCCTTGCTGTCACTTTTCACATGCTAGCTAGCACCATTTTCCTCTGCGGGTCCAGCTCCCCCACTGGGTCGAGCTCCGCAAAGGCAGGCCCTGTGTATTAGGTAGGATGTAAACTAGACCTTGCTGTTTGCTGGCTCTGCCTCTGTTCCCTCCTCTGGGATGGCCTCTGGGTTTTGTTGGGTAGAACTGCGATCAAAGGGCCTCGTCCTTTCTCGGTACTTGGTGACAAAAAGATGGAAATATCTGGAACCCAGGTGCAAAGAGCCTGTCCTCTGGCTCCTTGGGTTTCCTCCTCTGGGAAATCTGGCTCTTCAGCTTTTCCGTCAATGCTATGAGGTGGTACCCCACAGCCGGAGGGCCCTTCCGTCGCGTACAATCAAAGAACCCGACCAAAGATGGTGCCCTCTTCATCTTTGTGTCCCCAGATATGGTACATGGCCCAACACACAGCAGGGCTCAAAGCCGTTGAGCAGAGTTGAGTGGTGTTGACTTCCCTTTCAGTCTGTGGGCTACAGAGACAGAGTCACCTGGATGTCTTGGGTGGGAGAAGCTCTGAGTCATCACTGTTCCCAGTCCCCTTGGCTTGAACGGTGCTCACCAGGGGCCCTCCCAGTATCCATGTGACTCCACACAAAGCTGGGCACAAACTAACAGGACTCCCATCCAAACTTGCAAATTTGGTCTCTCCTTCCTAGTAGGTGTGGGCCCAGTCCTGAGCCCTGTGGGATTCTGACCAAGCTTCCTACTTCCAGCTTCCCCACATACTATCTGCTTCATCTCCTGTCTCTTTTCTCAACCCCTGACCACCCAACTCGGCTTTTCCCAGGAGATCTAAAGACACTAAATAATACCACTTGAGTATATCAGCTAACAGAATGTACAGGTATCTTAAAAATCAGAAATCAGTTGGGTTATTTTTCAAATGTGGATTTAGAAGGAAGGTTTCAATACGGGTAATTAAGTCACAGGTCCTGACCGGGGGAAGGCATGAGGTCCCACACCTTTTCTCTCTTTCTCAGTCCAGCCTTGCTCTAGCACTTACTGTCAGTGTTACAAGAAAAACCCTGTTTCCTCTACTCACACTCACACCCACACCTCTGACACAAAATGTGTGGGTTTTCACTGCACACCAACTAATTTTCCAACTCTCTGGACACCAGCTGGGTGTCCTACAATTAATTTAGTCTGGACACTGACTCCCTGCAGTTAGTGCAGACCCCATAGGTTAAGGGCTCGATACCACAAGACTGCCCCAGCTTCAGATGCCAACAGTGAGGAGTGGGTCCCCAGGTTACCCTACACTTTTGTCTAATATTGCTACAAATCGAGGGTTCCCATACCCCTCTTCAGGTTTGATGATTTGTTCTCATGGCTCACAGAACTCAGGGAAATATTACTGACACATTTGTCAGTCTATTATATAATGAAAGTTACAGATGGAACAGCCAGGTAAAGAGGTACATAGGGCAAGGTCCAGAAGGGTCCCAAGTGCAGTAGCTTCTGTCCCGATGGAGTTGGGGTGCTCCACCCTGCAGCACATGACTGTGTTCACCAAACTGGAAGCTCTCTTACCTACATAATGTAGGGATTTTTATGGATGTTTCATCATGTAGGAATGATCCATTATTAACGCAATCCCAGCCCCTCTTTCCTCCCTGAAGGGTGGGGGGGTGGGGCCAAAAGTTCCACGCTTCTAATCATGGCTTGGTTCTTTCTGGTGACCAGACCCTTCCTGAAGTCATCCAGGAGCCCACTGAGAGTCGTCTCATTAGAACAAAACAAAAGATGCTCCCATTGCACAGAAATCCCAAGAGATGTAGGAGCCCTATGTCAGGAACCGGGGACAATATATTTCTTATTTCACAGTTATTCATAGAGAAGTTAATGAGTCACAAATGTGTCTGGTATTGTCATTTAACTACTGAATGCCCATGCAACATTTGAGTACTTCCTTTTTTTTAAGATTTATTTATTTTTATTTTAGAGAGAGAGCCTGTTGGTGGGGGAGGGGCAGAAGGAGAGAGAGGATCTCAAGCAGACTCCCTGCTGAGGGGACATGGGGCTCAATCCCACAACCCTGAGATCATGAGCTGAGCAGAAACTGAGAGTTGGATGCTTAACCGACTGAGCCACCCAGGTGACTGAATACTTTGCTTTCTTAAACTCACACAGGGTAGAGATTATTACAGTCATTTCTGGATGGAATCACTGCTCACCGAGGGATCAGTGCTTTCCTGGGCCTATCATTGCTTTCTGCCTTTCTTTCCACATTCACTATTGTCTGTAGACCTTTTCTCTACATAGAAGTAGAGAGAATTGCATATGCACCACCACAGATCTATTACCCCATTTCAGCAATGATGCTATTCCTGTTTCATCTACACTCCCACAAACAGGTGGGGTTTTTTGGTTTTGTTTTGTTTTTGCTGGAATAGTTTAAAGCAAATCTCAGTCATCATGTAATTTCAAGACTTCAGTATAGATTTCTAAGAGGACTAGACTTTTTTAAAAAATATGTTATTTATTTACCTGAGAGAGAGAACACGAGTGCGGGAGGGACAGAGGAGATGCAGGCTCCCCGCTGAGTAGGGAATCCAATGCGGGGCTCCATCCCAGGACCCCGGGATCATGACCCAAGACAAAGGCAGACGTTTAACTGACTGAGCCACCCAGGCATCCCAAGATTTTATTTATTTATTTATGGGAGAGAGAGAGCACAAACAGGGTGGAGCGGCAGGCTTCCCGCTGAGCAGGGAGCCCAACTTGGGGCTTGATCCCAGGACCCTGGGATCATGACCTGAGCCGAAGGCAGACACCCAACCGAATGAGCTACCCAGGCGTCCCTCTTAATATCGTCTTAATACTTGGGCCAGATTCAGTTTTCCTCAACTGTCTGAAAAGATTCTTTTTACAGTTGTTTTGTTCAAATTAGGACCCTTAAAAGAGTATGTGTGGCATTGGACTGGTACGTCTCCATGTCTGTTTTCATCTCTAAGTTTCTCTCTGTCCCTTTTTTTTTAAATGCCATGTTTCTTTTTTTTTTTTTTTTTTGGTTTAGAGGATTTCTTTTTTTTTAATTTTTTTATTGTTATGTTAATCCCCATACATTACATCATTAGTTTTAGATGTAGTGTTCCATGATTCATTGTTTGTGCATAACACCCAGTGCTCCATGCAGAACGTGCCCTCTTTAATACCCATCACCAGGCTAACCCATCCTTCCCCCCTACCCTCTAGAACCCTCGGTTTGTTTTTCAGAGTCCATCGTCTCTCATGGTTCGTCTACCCCTCCGATTTCCCCCCCTTCATTCTTCCCCTCCTGCTATCCTCTTCTTTTTTTTTTCTTAACATATATTGCATTATTTGTTTCATAGGTACAGATCTGAGATTCAACAGTCTTGCACAATTCACAGCGCTTACCAGAGCACATACCCTCCCTACTATCTATCACCCAGTCACCCCATCCCTCCCACCCCACCCCCCACTCCAGCAACCCTCAGTTTGTTTCCTGCAATTAAGAATTCCTCATATCAGTGAGATCATATGATACATGTCTTTCTCTGACTTATTTCACTCAGCATAATACCCTCCAGTTCCATCCACGTCATTGCAAATGGCAAGATCTCATTCCTTTTGATGGCTGCATAATATTCCATGGTATATATATACCACATCTTCTTTATCCATTCATCTGTCGATGGACATCTTGGCTCTTTCCACAGTTTGGCTATTGTGGACATTGCTGCTATAAACATCGGGGTGCACATACCCTTTCGGATCCCTACGTTTGTATCTTTGGGGTAAATACCCAGTAGTGCAATTGCTGGATTGTATGGTAGCTCTATTTTCAACTTTTTGAGGAAACTCCATACTGTTTTCCAGAGTTAAATGCCATGTTTTCGGTAAGAGAAGCTGGGTCATTGGTCTTGCCGCTATTTCCCATGGTTTGGATTTGGCCAGTTGCACCTGCATGGCGACATTTGGCATGTCCCCCATCCCAGGATGGCAGTTGTCTGTGCTTCACTGGGCCTCGTGGAGCAGGCCTGCCTGGTTTCAGAGTAGCTTAAATGACAAAAATTGTGGTCCCACGTTGAAGCAGGGAGGACTAACTCCTGGGAACATTTCACCAAGGATAGATAAATCCCCCAGCTTCCCTATCTTCTGTGGACATTGTTCTAGATGGTTCTTCAGAGGGTCCCCAGCAGAACCGAGCCCAGTTGTCCAGTGGTAACCATCCCTGATTGGCCTTGTTATTGATTTATCAATAAAGAGGGGCGACCTGCTTCATTGTCTGTTCCCCCAGGTTTTGCTTTCTCATTCCCTCACTCCTTCCTGAGACCATCTCCCAAATGAAACTTTCTGCACCCAAATCCTCGTCTCAAGCCCTTCCTCTGGTGATTCTAGAGGTCTGGCCAGATTTAGGCTCTTTCTCTTTTTGGCAGTTTGGGCTCTCAGGTGGCGCTCTGTGCTTTCTGTTGTCCCATACTGTCCCTGGCAGTGTGTTGGAGGGGGTCCTGCTAGTCTTTGTGCCTCAGAATATCAGGAATCTAGCTGGAAGGCTCGAGAGCCTTCCTCTCATCTTTCCTCGTAACCATTTTGGAGCAAGCCCCGCTGCACTGATATCTAAGCTCTTCCGCAGCTGATAGATGTTCTCCGCCTGCAGGTAGCATGCTCTTGGCTTAACAGGAGGAGACGTGTCTGGCCCCCTCGTGTGGGGGCCACAGCCTTTGGTCCCCGTTCCCTCACCAGAGCCTCCGTGCGGGAGTCATTTCTGCTGGGGGTCTGTGTGTTTTCAAGTTCCTCATGGATGAAACACTTGGTATCACAAAAACAGAAGCTCATCAAAGGTGTGCTGTGCTCAGTTGGATGCTGTTAACCAATTCATGGGAGGGTTAGCACCTTGTAATGGAAAAGCGGGGGTGGGGGCCCTTGGCTGGGCAAGTGCATGCGTGTGGGCGTGCGTACGCGCATGTATGCGCGCGTGGACACAAGACCTCCTTCCCCTTGGGTGGCACAGATCACTCCCTACTTGGTATAGTTCCTCCTTCTGAAAAGCCTTCTCCCTTCTTATTCCACTCGTTATCCCCAATTATCCACCCTCCCTCCCGGTGCAAAATACCTGAAATGGAACCCGGTAAGGCGAAGGTAGCTCAGTAGTGAAGATAGCATGGAATTTTGAATTAGACAATCTGATGATTCACTGTGTGACCCTGGGTAGTCACTGAACCACTATGGGCTTGATTTTTCTTGCCTTTAAGTTGGATATAATACAACTGTATGTTAGAACGCTTTGACTTAACAAATCAAATGAGAGTGCATTGTGAAAAAAGAATATTGTCAATAGTAAAGCCTTGTATGAACGAAAGGGGATATTTTTATGTCTCAAGGGGAACAGATTTTCACTATTTCCTTGGACAGGACAGGCTTTGATAGGAATAAAAAATGGAGATCGAACCAGACGGAGTGCTTAGTTGCCAACAACAGACACAGACTCAGGCTAAAAGAAGGAGACAAGACACTTGTCGATAGTATATGGAGTGGCTTTCAGACCTGCCAGGTGTGTTTGAGGATCAGGAGGGAGGAGCTCTGGGCAATGCCCACAGTCATGGCCAAGACAGTGCTATGGACCTGGGACACTGACATGGCCACTCGTGAGCACGGGACAGCACAGCTTGTTCTGGAATGAACGGTCTGTGGCCTGGAGAAGCTGGTACCTCCTGCTACCAGATGGTTCTCCGTGGGCCCTGCTCCTTTGTAGCATGTGCTTTTTGCCAGCATCTGGGTGGGCCTCTGAGGGGCCCAGTCACTGTCTGTGCCCCCTGCAGGGAGCTGGGTCTGTGGGCCACTGGCGTCTCCATCTCCATGGTGAGAAACACCGAGGGAGGAGATCCCAGATCAATAAGCAGGAGCAGCAGTGGGATGAGGTGGGAGGCTGATCAAGGCCAAAACAAACATCCATATCATCATACTATTGATTAGTGACCAAGACTTCCTGACAGATATTTGTTGAGGAACCACTGTGGCTGAGCATCACGGCGGCCAGATGATAGATAAGACATAGATAATTTCTGCTCTAAAACAGAAATCATGTAAACGATGGTATGCGACATGATGAAATAGTTTGTAGCCATTACTAACAGTCTTTATGAAAATATGGGAAAATGCTTTTGATATATGTTAATGAAAAGCGGAGCATGCTAACTTGTATCTACACTTGATTATAAGTGTATAAGACAAGTATGTGTATGGATGCTAATGTGCAAAATAGGAATTCACTGTCTGGGGTTAGGACTATGGGTGATTTTTATTTATAAACACTTTTTCTTTTAAGGAACTTAAGAAATGCAGCAAGAGTTCTGAGATACATACTTAAAGGCAAAGTAAGAACTCCTTGGGGGATGACGTTAACAGTACCCAATACTTGGCCAGCATCCCTGTGCTAAACTCAGAATGAATGATCAGGTTGCAAAGTGGGAGGAGCAAATGCAGGACAGACAGAGGTGCTGTTGGTATGGACACCTGCCTCTCTCTCTCCTTTCGGAAGAGCTGATTCCCAAGACTCTCCCAAGTGGCCCGTTGCTAAACCCAAGTACAGTGCTTCTTTGCTGCCAGGACTCCTTCATCCGTTTTCTGCCAGATTTCACAGCATGAGTCTCCTCGTCCACTGCCCTATCCCTGACCACCTTTACATGAATCGTCCTCAGTATCGAAGGAGAAAGCCGTGCTCTCAGCTGGAGACAAGCTTGTTTCTAATTTGCCCACTCCTGTTTCTCCAGACACCATGATTTGCCATTCTTCCTGCCTCTTAGCTCCCCAGCCAGCAGACTTGACTTCAGCAGGATACAAATAGATGCTGTCTTTTTGGTATAAGAACTTCAAAATAATACAGGTTGTGAAGTGCTGAGCTGCCCCCAGCTTATTGGCTTGTTTCTTTGACAGAGGAGGCACGCAATAGGTGCAGTGAGCCCTCCAGGCAATAATCTGATTGTTGCGAAGTGCTAGTCACTGTTGAGAATTTGCCACATGGAACCCCACTTCATATAGGATGGACAGACCGATGTTTCAATTAACAGTGGCTTTAGTAGAAACAACTACCTGCACAGGATCACCAAATTCTGCAAGATTATGGGGTTTGCTAGATACAATCTGAAGGCATTTCCAAGAGGTGGCCCTCAGTCTTCTACTCTCTGTCTCTGTCTCAAAGATCCAATTCAGCCCCATAGCAGCCACCCCTTCTGTTTCCTCCATAATTGAATAGTGCAAAATATAACTCACTATCACTCACTTGGATGTGCAGAGAAAAGTGAGTGCAATTTTTAGTTTTTCCATAATTAATATGGTCTTCCTCCTAGCATCTTCTCTCCTCCACCCTCTGTTTACTGATTAATGGTAGCAATTAATTTACTATCAGATCCTGTTTAAACATGGTCTAATCTGTTCATTTCACTGACCACATTAAGGAACTTTCGTTTGGATAAAGATGCTCAATCACTAAGACTCTTCTCCCTTTGCCTCTCTGGCTCTGAGATGGTGTCTGGGTGTATGGCGAAGAGTGTACCTTTGTTTACAGTGGAGACTTGGGGGGCCCAATGATGGTGTCCTCTCCCCTCTGTCCCCTGGCTCATGGGTTTGGTCCACCTGGACTCCTCCTGCTTGCTGAAGTCTGAGGCTGATGGAACTTGTTACCTGGCTTCTGCCTACTTGGTGCGGGTTCAGCCGGGCACACTGGCTGCAGATCCCTGAGTGTCTGCCCTGTCTGGCATCCTGCTCCCCTGCCCAGCTGCCATCCCCAATTCTGTCATGGTTCTCCTCCTCCTGTCATGACAATCTCCTTAGACATGGCCATCTGCCCTTGATATCACCTTGAACTGGTTGGGTGCTCTCTTTCCCTGTCCATGTCTGAGCTTGGACAGATGGGAGTCCCAGGTCTTGTGCTTTTTCTCCTCACTCCCTTCCCTCTCTTCCATCTGTGAAGCCAGGGAAAGGGTGGGCTTTTCCTGTCCTTCCCCTACCTCCTATCTCTCTCCATCGACCTTCTAGCTAAGCTTCAACGATGAACTGGATCTCTACTACAAACCTCGTGGGAACCCTGTATACCACACGGGAGCCCTCCAACCTCCCATATTTGATATGCCAAAGGAATAAAGGAATTTGGAAAATCCTTTCTTTAGATAACAGTCTGACTTGCAAAACAATTTTCTGCTGCCAAAGGCTATTTTTGGATATAGAAGCTCAGTATTACTCTATTACCCATTTTTTGGTTCCGTTTATAACAAACTCTAAACTCCCTCAGGGCAAAGGTCTTTGTACTTGTGAAAACTCCATAATTCTATTTTGGGAATCCTTTACTTTGTGCTCAATCTGTCTAAAACCAGGCTCTTCCTCGCCCACTGCTGACTTCGTTTTCTGAAAGTTCTACTTTGATCGTGTCACTCTGCGGCACAAAACCCTTCAGTGGCTTCTCCTTGCCTTGGAATCAACTCCTTGGGCTTCACCCCTCCATACCTCCATCTCCCCAGATTCTCCTTTGTAACTGTCTCCTTAGCAATATCACCAACTGTTTTTGCTTGCTTTCTTCCAAGTCTCTGCTCACCTAAACGCACCCCCCTCTTCTTGCTGCCTATTAAAATTCCAACATTTCCCAAAACCCTCTGCCAACCCCATCCCTTCCATGACGTTCTTTGGAGCATCTTGGTGATCCTCTCCCTTCTGTCCTTCCATAGCTCTCTCGCTGGACACTTAGCACAGCCTGCTTCATTGAGTTGGCCCGCTCATGTGTGTCTTTGGCCCTGACCTGATGTGAGTTTGGGGTCCCCACGGCAGCCTGTCCCTGCAGTGGAAGTGAAGGTGTGTGGCAGACATTGCTAATGACGTCAGTCCAGTCTCTCACTCTCCTGACTTTCTCTGGCATTTGGCTGCCATGTAGACACCCTCAGGGGTGCTGGCGAGTTGATCCAAACATCCTGGGATGCTAGACGGCCCTCTTTGGGTCTTTAGCTCACATACAGGTGACCAGCTAATCTGCCAGTCTCAGGAGCTTGGTCATGTGAACCAATCTTCAGTGTTTGCCTGAGATCAGACACCAGGATGCGATGACCATGTCAATATCGTGTCTGCTGGGGGCTTTGTGTGGGCTGCGGTCAGCTTGCCCGCGGAAGATCTCCACAACAAACTAGAGTACACTTTTTGTTTTTCTAATAGTTCGAGGTTGTATAGGGCAGGCAGGTCCCTGCTACTGGTGTGTGCCTTTGTAGCAGGTGTCCCATGCCCTTGCATTCGATTATAGGCACCCACTAAGTAGCGGCTGAGCAGACCTTGGAAGCTGCCCCCTGGGAAAAGGAACTTGAAGAAGTCCCAAAACAACAGTAGCAATAGCCAACACTATGGACAATTTGGTCCAGGGGTAAGACCTACAAAGACGAGGTGTGGGCATTAGAATGACTGTGTGGGTCCTCAAGGATGTGACCCAGTGAGAGAGAAAATTATTGGACAAGCTGGAGGAGCTCCATTTAACAATGCTCATGGAGCACTTTGCCTCCCAGAAGAAGCACACAGATGAGTAACAGTCTCTAGCCACGGACCCAAAATAGCTCAGAGAATTCAAGACCAAAGATCATCCAAAGAAATTTGGCCAGGGTACATTCCTGTGGTATAGGACAGGCCCCAGGCTGAGGACGGGCCCCTCAGGCCACGGACAGGCCACCTCATGTTGTTTACGTAACTCGGACTGTTGGCAGGCCCCCTCAGGTTCCCACTCTCGGTCCAGGTGTGCACCCCTTCTCTCGTGCAGACATTTGCTCCCTCTCTCAACCTCTTGCTCTCAGACTGAGGTTGCCTCCTCCAGCTGGGACCTGGCCTTGCTTCTGGGGGACAAGACGAAAGGCTCTTCTGGCACTTGATTTTCTGCCGTTAACCCTTTCTATCTTGATTACTGTTTAATGAGACCTTGTCTCCAGAGACGGTTTCCTCTTTAAAACCATACACTCTTGGAAAAACATAATTCACAAAACCTAAAATATAGAGGGATTAAGTAATTATATAATAAAGTACACTAAATCCAAAATAATAGATTATTTGCAGGGTTTCTCTTAAAATTTCAATGTATACAAATTTTGCTTATGTACAACTTTAGGAACCATTGTGTTTGGTAGAAATGGCTCATCTGAGTGAAAAAGAAGGGACTCCATGGGGCGCCTGGGTGGCTTAGCCAGTTGAGACTCTTGATTTCGGCTCTGGTCATGATCTCAGGATTGTGAGATCAAGCCCTGCATCGAGCTCGGCACTGGGTATGGAGCCTGCTTAAGATTCTCTCTCTCCCTCTACCTCTTGCCCTTGCCCCCCTGCTCTCTCTCTCTCTCAAAAAGAGGAAGAAGAAGGAGGAGGAGGAGGAGGAGAAGAAGAAGAAGAAGAAGGAGGAGGAGGAGAAGAAGAAGGAGGAGGAGAAGAAGGAGAAGAAGGAAGTATTCCAAATATGCCATGGTGGGGTTGGGAGTCTGGAAGAGACTTCCACAGGGAAATTTAAATCAGGGTCTTCGGTTTTGCAGGGACTAATGGGCCACTGCTGGGACGTTACCCCAGGTGATCCAGGTGTGAAAGAGCTGTACTGCGAAGTCCTAGGGAGGAGGGACTAGAAGGGGACAGTGCTGAACCCTGACTGTTCCCACTAAAGGACCGTGTAACAAGGGAACTCAAGAAGCCATGGATGAGGGAGGTCTTCCATTCAGCTCCAGAAAGTGTCTTCCTGCTTAATGACAAGAAGTCTACAAAACATCCCCCAGCCCCAGCAGCTGTGACCAACATTTATAGAGGAAGATTTTCAGAATTGTTCCCCCTGGAGGGAAGTGTCTGGAGAGAGCACCCATCCCCACTTCAGCTTAAGATCCCCACGCAGATCCTGCAGGTACAAATGGAAACATGTAGGCAGGAGGACAGCAGATAAAGCCCAATGCCATTGAGACGGAACTAGGCAGACAGAAAGAATAAGACCTCTCTGCAGAATTCATGGACACTAACAGATACTGTATCATCATGGTTTTGTGGGGCTGGAACGGATCAAACACCAAGATGGTGATGAGAAAAACTGACCTGGGCCGGAACCGGGTGATTGCACCCAATGCTCCCACTGGGGGATTAAGCAATACCCAGTGGGGTGACCTTGGCTGGTATGCCAGACTCCCTCTGCAGTGATACTTTTATTCTTCACGTGTGTTCATATGTACATTTATATCTAGAGTGACCTTTTAATTTAATTTAATTTTTTTCACATTAAAACGCTCACACTTTTTTTTTTTTAAGATTTTATTTATTTATCTGACAGAGAGACAGCGAGAGAGGGAACACAAGCAGGGGGAGTGGGAGAGAGAGAAACAGGCTTCCTGCGGAGCAGGGAGCCCGATGCGGGGCTCGATCCCAGGACCCTGGGATCATGACCTGAGCCAAAGGCAGACGCTTAATGACTGAGCCACCCAGGCGCCCCAAAACACTCACACTTTTTAAAGTATTTTTTTTTAAGTATTTTTATTTTATGTACAATGAGTTAGCATGAGGGCAGGGACCCTGGATGACCCATTTAAGGAAATTCACTTACTCCACTAATGCAGCCTGTATCCTCTGCGTCCTGATGGGAACACCGGTGGCACCCTTTGAGGCTATTTTACCAGATCAGACCGAGCCGATTTGAGCAGACCTGGCAAGAGTGAGAACCCTGGCCAGATTTCCTCAGATGGCTCCAGTAGACCCACTGGTGACCCATCTTGCTGCCTCGGATGCCACAAGGCAAAAAGCATGACCTTCCAATTTTCTATGGATGTTCCTGCGTCTGAGTAATCGGAAACACACATGTGTAAAGAGATGCACCTGAACCGTTCATTGAATAGGGTCGGTACGATTGTCTGCAGCTACCCTCTCCGATCTCAAGGTACAAAGTACGAGAAGGTCTGTAGGAACTATTTGGGTGAAAGCAGGGCGTGGCTGCTTCTTCCTTCTGTGGAGGGGGGCCTGTGAGGGGGGAAGTCTCTTGGGATGCCCCATGTCCTCTTGCTCTTGCTCATGCCTGGCGTGCATTTGCTTTCCTTGGGCTGGGGCCAGGCCCTGTGGGAGCGTTTTGTTTGCCGACCGGCAGGTCCTTCTTGGGGGCCGTTTGCAGACCCCAAGGCTTGGGGGGAGGAGCTGAGGCAGCACCCGGCTAGACTGCCTCCAGGTCCTGGTGACTTGAGCCTGAGGATGAGACAGCCACCTGGAGATGGCTCTTGACGTAGAATGTGTCGATTTGATATCACAGTTGGCAAGTTCACACTCATGGCACTCTGCTGCCTTCGACTCTTTAAGCTTTGGTTTACTTGAATAAAAAGTAGATCTTACTCTTCTTAAAAAGTAAACCATTTTAGACAGCTGACTACTGACAGAACATTTCAGACTCTTGGGATGGCCTGGAAGACTCTCCAGTTGAATGATCGTATTTTCCAGAAGGAACCATAAGCCCCTACTTACGCTTCGGAGCCTCCTCTGCCTAAGTTGCCTGGACTTCTCGGCCTCTGCTGCACCTGCTGTGGGCAATGCCCTGTCCCACAGGCAGCCCCCACCCCCCAGCCTCACCCTGGCTCCCACTTCAGCTTCCGGGCCCAGACTTTGGATTTCTGACTCTTCCTGAGAATGTGTCTCAAAGCCGTCTTGTCAGCACAGAGATGTATAAGCTCTTTCATTTTCTCATCATGACAGATTTAAGGCACTGGAAGTCTCAAATTAAAATTACTCCCTCGATACATTTTAGTCCCTCGTAACACCCTTCTGGGCAGCCATAGCCAGGGGACAAAGCCATTAGTTACTCTCCGACTATGACACAAAGTGGCTGATGGGTTTCTCACAGGCCCTGTCATTTTATATTTTTTTTAAAGGACTAAATGCCATTGCGGCAGTCCGGCGAATAATAAACGTCACTACACATTTTGGCTTAGCACAAGTTCAGTTGAAGTGCAACTTTGCTAAAATGTGCTGATTTTACTTTATTTTAGTTATTTATTTTTAAAGATTTTATTTATTTATTTGGCAGAGAGACGGAGAGAGGGGGAACACAAGCAGGGGGAGTGGAGAGGGAGAAGCAGGCTTCCCGTGGAGCAGGGAGCCCGATGCGGGGCTCGATCCCAGGACCCTGGGATCATGACCTGAGCCGAAGGCAGATGCTTCACCGACTGAGCCCCCCAGAGGACCCAAAATGGCTCTGTCTTTGACAGCAATGTCAATCGTGGCTTGATGCCCTGTAGGTGTTGTGAGGCAGTTATCAGACTCTTCCAGGGCTGACAATGGTGGTGATAGACTCTTTGAACTGGAGGTGCTCTTAAAGCTCATCAAATCCAATCCCCCAGTTTTATAGTCAAGAAAGCAGAGTCCCAGAGAAAGGCGGTGGCTTGCTATGTCTTTGTGGCCATCACTATGCCACCACCATCTACCATTTATCCAACACCTACCAAGCGTAGTATCTGATGCCACGAAGAATAAGATAAGGTCTTGCCCTCGAAGAGTTTACCATCTGTTGCAATGATGGGTCTTGCAGGGAGTTAGTAGCCGAGGTCTGACTAGGGCCCAGGTCTCTCTCTGGCCTCCCAGGGCGGTGCCTATCCATTACACCATGGCCTCTTCCACCACTAGGGTCACATGGGGGCAAGGGTCCTTAGGTGATGGGGCAGTTAGGAATATAGATCCTTACAGGTAAAATGATTATGTCCTTGACATCAGGGGTGATCCTGGCACTGGCTCAGTGCTCAGTTCAGATGTTGGAGTGTGATCTGGGCTGAGTGCCAGACAAGATGAGTTACAAAAAACGCCTAGGGAAGGATCTCATTGGCCCGGCTTGGATGGGGTTTCCACTTTCAGGCCAATCATCTGTGGCCAGAGGGCAGAGTCAATGAGCGTATGGAAGCTCCTTCCAGAATCAAGTGGTTGGAGTCCGAGGAGCAGTCGTCAAAAGTAAGGCTTTTTCCCAGGAGAAGGAAGAGGTACCAGGCAAACAAAGCCATGAAGGATGTCTACAATTGTAGATGCTCACTCAAAAAGATACCAAGGATGTTTAAAGAGGAGAGAGGTTCTGCCCCATTGGGGATTAGACATGGCCTTTAAGATGGGAAACAAAGGGAGAAGTGTTTGCAAAGGCAGAGGGGCAGGAAAGCAAAAGGCAAAGGAACACATAGGAGGTAGTTAGCTTTGTCTATAGAGAAACTAAACCGGAGACCAGAAAGGGAACAGTGCATGGGAAATGAGATTGCAAAGTCAGGAAGGGGCTAAATCCTGGAGAACTGGATGCCAGAATCTGGGCTTTAGTTTGTAGCCTTTGGGGATAGGTTTGCCAGATAAAATACAGGATGCCTGGTAAATGTGAGTTGCAGATGAAAAGCAACTAATATTTGCATGGGCATAATTGTGCTAAAAATTATTCATTCGGTATCTGACATTCAAATTTAACCAGGCATTCTGCATTTTTGTTTGCTAAATCTGGCAATCCCAAAGCCAGTGAAGGGTTTTGAGCCAAGACATGCACAAAACTGTCGATTCAGTCCAAACTCCAGAACCTCTTAGGTCTAGAATCCTGGGCAATGAAAACTGATGCCCACTACAATGAGTCAGGCCTTGTGCACTGCTGGGGTTCCTTGAACTCCCACAGAAAGACTGAAATCACACTGGGGAGCAGGAGCGTCGAATTCACTCTTTTAATGTCTTAATGCTCTCAGCTCTGGCACGTCCGTCATGTTTTGTCACTGTGGTAACTCAATTGGAGCCGTAGAATTCAATTAACCCGATACCCCATTCCCTTGAGGATGACTCAGGAGTCAGACTCCCCGGGTTTGCTGACATCATTCACAATTTATTCCCTCAGAGACTCTGGATATAAACCCAGGCAGAGATGAACAAAAAGGAACAACACATTTACAAACGTGTCACCTGCTCTTCTTCCCCCATCCTTCCTCCATGGCTGAGAGGTCACAGGGCTGGCCTCAGGAAGCCACAAAGCCCTGGACCTCCTGGACAGCTGTGAAGAAGGACCTCATCAGCCTTCACAGCCAGGACCCTGGGGGAGATGTTACACACACACCCACCTGCAAACTCTCTCCACGATTTTCACCTACAGCAGCACAGAGTTGGTTGGGGAAACACATCCTCTACAAAGGAGTGATTCGGACGACCTTATCCCAGCTTCTGGCTTTTCTCTGCTCAGCCCTTCACACACTCCCCATCACAGCAAGATTTTAAGAAACCAACCACAGACAATCTTAGAAGTTTCCAGAAGCTGTCAGAAGCTTCTTCCTCCAAAAGGCCTCCACTTTGGCGGCAGTCCCGAATGACTCCTTACTCAGAACTCCTGGTGAAGGGAGTGGGCAGCTGCCTACCCCCTGCAGGAGGTCCCAAGCCCATGTGCTTCGGCCCCCTTCTACAGCCGGCCTCTCCCCACATGCTCATGGCGACCTGCCGTCGCAAGCAGCAATACTTCCCAAGAACCCTGCTTGCAGGCAGGTCTCTGTGCCCTTGTGCACGTCTTTCCTTCCAGCCTAGGATCCGCCACCTGCCCTCATTGAGTCTTTAGATCTCACTCACACATGGGCTCCTCCAAAAGACAGGCTTCTCCTCCTTCTGCCCCCTTCCCTTCCTCCCTGAAGACCATGTCCACTCTGTCACTCTTAAAATGTTGCATCCACCCCATCTGTTTAGATTCCTGTCTTAAATGTGGGGCTGCTCAAGGTCAGCACGTGTGACCTTCATCTCTGTTCTCACAGGGCCCGACGGAGGGCTAGGGACAGAAAGGTGCTCAGCACCTATTTCAAACTGGTTTGAGGGCGCCTGGGCGGCTCAGTTGGTTAAGCGACTGCCTTCGGCTCAGGTCATGATCCTGGAGTCCCGGGATCGAGTCCCGCATCGGGCTCCCTGCTCGGCAGGGAGTCTGCTTCTCCCTCTGACCCTCCCCCCTCTCATGTGCTCTCTCTCATTCTCTCTCTCTCAAATAAATAAATAAAATCTTAAAAAAAAAAAAACTGGTTTGAAAAGTAATTCCAATATTGCAGAAGGGTCTGAAATAAATAATAAATAATAAATCATGTTTCCCGTCCTGTCTCGGTCCCACTCCTCAGAGGCATTTCTGGTTGTTTGCTATATGAATAAGCAGAACGCGTGAGCAAATATCCACACCGCAGGTCATGTGACACACGCAGTTCCCTGCTTCCCATTTTGCTCTTTATCAGTGTATCTTAGATAACTTTCCACGTCAGTAGGCATAGATCAGCCTCATTCTTTCTGTAGATAACATAATACACCATAATGTAAGTGTAGAGAAATGTATTTACATGATCCCGAATTCATGAATATGTACGTTGCTTTTTTCCCTTCATGTATAAAACAATGCCGTATGGATGGTCTCCCTTTTTTATAGGTACCTTTTCTGCTCCTGCACAGGGATAGTCATAGGATGCATTTCTAGAAATCAAATTGCCAAGACATAAAAAAGGTATTTGGAATTTCCCAAATGCTTTCCAAAAACATGGCAGCAAATTAAGTTCCTGTGTATGGAGTGTGAGTGGCTTTTTCTAGAAACCCTGACCATCGTGATGTCTGATCAAACTGTAATTTTTACCGGTCTGAAAAGTACAATTCACTGTTCTGACCTGCACTCATTTATTGATGAGGGAGGTTGCATTTCTGAGGACTTTAATCATCTGTGCTTCTCTTTTACGAGCTGTGTCGTTACGATGTCCTTTGTCCATTGTCATATTTGGTTATTTCTCACTTCCGTATTGATTTGTAGAAGTCCTTCATATTTTAAGGAAATTAGTCTGTTTTCATACATGTAGTGAATTTTTTTCAGTTTGTTGTTTAATTGTATTTCTCTCTTCTTTCTTTCTCCCCTTCTTGCTTATTTTTGCCACACCAAAGTCTTATATCAGTAGGTAACTTTATTAATGTTCTCAGGGCTTCTGGGAATGTGTGCTCATTACACAGAAGTAAATGAATGAAAGAATAAACAAATGCCTGGAGCCCTGACTGTACCACACTTTAGAATTTATATGCTCATACTATTATTTTTTTTCGTGTGTGACATTACCTCTCCAACTACATCTAAAACTAGACTTGCAGTCGACACCTCGCCGTCACCCCGCAGCTCATAGGGCACTAACACTAAGTGCCTGGGTTTTGCTCAGATACCACCGAGGCTTTGAGGCCTGGCTCCCTTGCCTCACGCACCGCGAGGGCCCAGCCCTGCTGGACACCAGCTCCGGCCTCCTTCCTCCACGCACGGGGAAGGATCTGAGCGGGAGGGAGAAACCCAGCCCAGGCTAGGACCTCTCTGGGCCCAAGGCTGGGAGAATCTGAGCAGCTGGGCCCCCAGGCCCGGGCCTCAGCAGGGGGCGGGGCTGACGTGCAAGGCAGGCCGGTGGTGGTCCTTCACGGACACCTCCTTCTCGAATTCCTGGCAGGCCCGGGGCTGAGGGCTGGTTGCTGCCTTCCTGCCTTCAGGTCAGCAATGGTGATGCTGTGTTTGGGGTACACACGGCGGGCACTCGCATGGGTCTGGCTGCTTCCAAGAGGGGTGCCCACTGAGTTCTCCTTGTCTCCCGGGTCTGGGCTCTTTCCTGACCACCTGCCTCCTGCTCTGGCTCCCCGAAGCCACGCCCCCTTCCATGTCCACAGGTGTGGGTGTTCTGGGTCTGAACCCCAGACTTAGGCCCGGAACCCCAGCACCTGCCAGAGTCATCCTCCTTGCTCCTGCCTGCCAGCCTTTGGGACGTGGGACTAGGGGGTCACTCCTCCCACATTCTACCCGGTTAGTACCTATCCTTTGTATGATTAAGCTGCCATCTAATGAGTATTTGCGGGCAACTCTGGTTGATGCTTTACGCATATTATCTCCTTTATTATTCACCAACAAAGTTTTGAGAGTGGTATTGTAGCCCCATCTACAACTCAGGAAGCTGAGAGGGAGATTACGTCAAGTGACTGTGATTTCATAATCTCGGAGGAGTGGGGTCAGGACTCCAACCGTCTCTCTCTGCACCTGGAGTCCTTAAGGCCCCTTCAGGCATCACACTCCACCTGCTGAGTGGAATTTCCTTCCAGGGCCTGCTGTGGGCTTGTCCCCCAGAGTGTAGCCCCCCCAGAGAAGCAGGGAATCAGTCTAGCCTTTTCCAGCCCACCCCGAGCCACCCACAGCCATCCTGATGTACAAGAGGGTTTTTTGTTTTGTTTTATTTTGTTTTGTTTGCCTCTGTCCCTACAGGTTTTACAAATGTTTTAAACAACAAGGGGGAAAAGCATCCAGTTCTCCCCCATCCCCCCGAAATGAGTAAAGCCAGACTATTTGTAAATCTTGAAAGCAGGATGTGTTGCATCCCCCTGGCAGATTAGAGGCCCTCCTCACAGCATGGCACTACCCGGAGACCAGCTCTGTACCTCTCGTCCTGCCCCAGGCCACCTTGGTCTTCCCCAAGGAACACATGCAGTGACATTCCCGGGCAGGAATCTGTTCAGTGTTCCCTGTGCAGCCTGCCGGGGACTCTGGGCCTGACGGAGGGAGGCATTAAGCTGAGATAATGGGCTCTTTCTTCCCCTCTTAGGACATCTTTAAAAATTGTTTAGTCATTGAATGAGACAACATATGAGAATATTATTATAATTGATTTAACTACAGATATTGTAATAAAAACTTGAAACTCCTCAGAAGAAATTATTAACAGTACGGTATTTGTTATATATATCATACACATACATGTATTAACATAAATGTGATGATGTTATCCTACATAAAACATAAAATGCTACTGTTCCATGACTTTAAAAAATTTTTTGCATGTTTCATTTGATTTGGAAAAAAAATTCCATATGAAAATATATAGTTCTATTTCATTGTTTGTCATGGTTATGTCATATTTGATAGTAGGATACTTTTTATTTATTTTTTTAAAGATTTTTTTTTTGTTTATTTACTCAGGAGAGAGAGAGAGATCACAAGGAGGAGGAGAGGTAGAGGGAGAAGCAGGCTCTTTGCAGAGCAAGGAGCCCGATTCGGGGCTCGATCCCAGGACCCTGGGCTCATGACCCGAGTGGAAGGCAGATGCTTAACCGACTGAGCCACCCAGGCACCCCAGTAGGATATTTTTTAAAGATTTATTTGTTTATTTCGGGGGGGGAGGGGCAGAAGGAAAAGGAGAGAAGCAGACTCCTTGCTGAGCACGGAGCGTGACATGGGGCTCTATCCCATGACTCCGAGATCATGATCTGAGCCGAAACCAAGAGCCAGATACTTAACCAACTGCACCACCCAGGTGCCCCTTGCTAGTAGGATTAACCATCACTTAAAAAATGTTAGATGAAGCCTTCTCAAATTACCGTGGTCCTTAAACCCCTCAGGAAATCCGAAATCCTCCAGGGAATCCTTGAAATCAAAACTATTTTCATACCAACGCAACCCTAAGATCTTCTACCTTTGCCACTGTGCTGACAGTTCCGTGGGCAGTTCGAGAACAACGGTGGGTGAAGGGCTGGCACCTCAGCGGGAATCAGAGCAGAGACCCTGAGGCGCTCTGGTGGCCACTGTGCCCTTCACCGCCCCACACCCCACAATGGAAAAACAACCCAGTCTCACTTGAGAATGTCTTTGATGAAGCAGTAGAAATTACTGATTTTATTAAATCTCAAGCTTTAAATGCATGGCCTTTCAATCTTCTGTGTCAGGAACTGGGAAAAAATCATAAAGCACTTCTATACATACTGAAATACGGGAGGTGAAGAAAGGCACCTTGGGATCAGCTTGCAAGCAGAACTAGCTGCATTTTTCAAATAATACCGTTTTTACTTGAAAAGAACAACTGACAGGCAGACGAGGGTGATTCCGACTTGATGTTTGGCAAACACTTCCACAGAATGAAAAATGTGAACTGTCTCTTCAAGGAAAACAACTGACAATGTTTGTTACCAATGAGAAGATTCAAGTTTTCAAGTGAAAAATTAGAATTTGGAAACCTCTCTGCCCCCTTAGGCTCGGGAGCCTCCCAGGACTTAAAGACTGATGTGACGTGGTTGAAAATTAATGAGTGTGGTTTGTTTTTTTTTTTAATATTGTGTGATGAAATGTGTCAACATTTGGAAGCTCTATAACTCAGTGAACCAATATTTTCCAAACAACAAATGCATTATGTTACAAAATCATGCGTGGATAAAAGATCCATTCAAAGTACAAGACAGAACAATGGATTTTAATGTAACACAGTATAAAAAGTGTATTGATATGGATTCATATTCCACATTGCAACTATCTTTGAGAAAGTACTGAGGATTTAACTAATGTTGAAGACGAATATTTACAATGATCTGAGAAAGGCAATGTTCCCTTTTTAAACTACATATGTCTGTAAGTCCAGCTATTCTTCGAATTCCTCAAACAAATCAATATATCGCAATGGATTGAAAGCATGCAGTGTAGGACTCCAGCTATGAATATAGAACAGTGTTGCTCTCTAAGTTTTTCTATGTGTTTAATATACACAATTATTTTTTCACAAACATATTATTTATGTTTACATGTGATGGGTAATTATTATTTTAAATTCATTAATAGGTATTTTAAAACTTAATAATCAGTTTTAATTTCCAATATAGTACATATTGCTAGATATACCCACATAATTTTAAGCTTTTTGGGTTCTTTGATAATTTTTTAAAAAGATTTATTTATTTATTTGAGAGAGAGAGAGAGAGGCGGGGGGGGGGAGTGGAGGGAGAGAGAAACTCTAGCAGACTCCATGCTCAACACAGAGTTGGACATGGGGCTCGATCTCACGACCCTGAGATCACGACCTGAGCCAGATGCCCAACTGATGGCAGCACCCAGGTAACCCAAAAATTATCTTTGATAATTTTTAAGAACGTAAAGATGTCCTGAGGCTAAAACATTTGAAGATCACTGCTATAGATAATGAGCTCTTAGATCTGGAGCCTAGTTGTTATATTTGACCCTACTTTGGCCAAAACAGGCAACTCAAGGTCATTCAAGAACCAAAGATCCATTGTGCAAATGATCTATGCCCCATGTCTGGCAGACCCTCCTCAACACCCAGCACACACATACACACTTCTGATTTTCTCTGTCCTGGGAAACCAGATTAACAGGTTTGTTAAAATTAAGTATAAATTTGAGTCAACAGGTTCTGAATGAAGAGAGAAGAGAGAATAAAGACCCTCTTTTCTTTTTTCTTTGTCTTCTCACTTAGGCTCTCAATTTTATAACACCCATTTAGGAAACCCAGAAGCCCTGGTTTAGGAATGTATAGATTCCCAGTGTTTTCTGGGAACAAAGTTTTTTTAATTTAAATTCAATTAATTAACATATGGTGTATTATTAATTTCAGAGGTAGAGTTCAGAGATTCATCAGCCTTATATAATACCCAGTGCTCAGCACATCACATGACTTCCTTAATGTCCATCACCCAGTTACTCCGATCCCCCACCCTCTTCTCCTCCAGCAACCCTCAGTTTGTTTCCTATGATTAAGAGTCTCTTATGGTTTGTCTCCCTCTCTGATTTCATCTTGTTTTATTTTTGGGAAAATGTTTTCTATAGACTTGCTACTCAGAGTAGCGGTCCAGGGACCAGTAGGGCAGCCTCAGAATTTTCTGTGGCTTGTTAAAGATGCAAATTCATGGTCCCCACCCTAGACTACTAAGTCAAAATATACATTTTAAGATTCCCTCGTAATTTGTATGCACATTGAAGTTTGCGAAGCCTTGCTCTAGGATAAGCATTTTAGAATCTAGAGTCTAAAATTCAAACGGACTTCTAATTTCCAGTACAGTTGGCAAGTTACTTGGATTAATTCTCCTACTGAGAGAAACTCAAATATGGGCAAGATGTATCTTCATTAAAGCATTAAAAAGATTTCAAGACAGCAAGAAACCACCACACCCAAAATGAAGGGAACATTCATTCAGAGAGGTGAGCCTGAACCGAAGAAGTTTCTGCCCCGAAGTCATTTGCTAAACCCAGAAAATTAGAACCAAATTTTGACAGATTCCCAGGGTGAGAGATACAGAATTACAACCTGGAAGTGGAAAAGCCCCATGAGTCAGAAACTCTCAAGCCTTGAACTTGGTAATGTTCCCAGGTACCTGGAAAAACAAATGGAAAACCTCTCTAAGGAAGGTATCTTTAGCATGGGTGGTAAATTATTCCAAGTGGTTTTTTAAATACAATGATTGGAACAGTCATAGATAGGCGCCCAAGGACACTAGGCTCCATGAACAAGAACCAGACTGTAAGAGAACTATGCTATGTTTAACAAAATAAAGGCAGGCTTGAAAATGTCCTTAGAGAATAGAAATCTACCAAAAGTCATAGAGCCGATTTGAAAAAGAACCTAATAGAACTTGTGGAAATAAAAATATTCAACAATTGAAATAAAAACTAAAAGGATATCCAAAGAATAAAAAAAAAGTTAATTCAAAAAGATATATGCACTCTTATGTTTATTGCAGCATTATTTACAATAGTCAAACTAGGAAGCAGCCCAAGTGTCCATCGATAGATGAATGGATGAAGAAGAGGTGGTCTAGCTATATAATGGAATATTACTCAGCCATAAAAAAGAATGAAATCTTGCCATTTGTAACAACATGGATGGATCTGGAGGGTATAATGCTAAGTGAAATAAGTCAGCCAGAGGAAGACAAATACCATGTGATTTTGCTCATATGTGGAATTTAAGAAACAAAACAAAGAAAAAAATAAACAAGCTAAAAAACAGACTCTTAACTATAGAGAACAAACTGGTGGTTACCTGAGGGAAGGTGGGCAGGTGGGGGGTTGGGGGGAAAGAGTTGAAGGGGATTATGAGTACACTTATCGTGATGAGCATGGAGTAATGTATAGAATTGTTGAATCACTATATTGTATAGCTGAAACTAATGTAACATTTATGTTAACTATACTGGAATTAAAAAAAGAAGAAGAAAACTAAAAGGATGGGCTCCACAGACTGCACTTGGCTAAAGAGATTATTTGTGAATTGTAAGATAAATTAGAAGAAATCTTCTGGAGCACAACATGGAAAGACAAAAAGATGGAAATTTCAGGTTGAAAGGACAAGAGGCAAAGAGTGAAAAAGTCCAGTGTGTGTATAGATGTATATAATATACGTAATTTGAAACCTAGAGAGAGAAGAGTAAGATAATGTGGCAGTGGTGATATTTGAAGAGAGAATTTTGTGGAACAAATAAAAGATACTGATCCACAAATTTTAGAATCGCAACAAATCCCATGCTCTGAGATATATTGTCATGAAGCTTCAGAAAAACCACCAAAAGTGATCATCCTAAAGCAACCAGAAGGCAAAGTCACATGAGCAACAGCCAGACTGAGAGCTGACTTCTCAAAGCAACAATAGAAGCCAGAAGACAATAGAATTCCCATTTGCTGAAAATAATTGCACCTTTCACCCCACACTCAAACAGAAACATCTTTCAAGATCAAAGTCAAAATACAGTTTCACATCAAGGACAGTCAAGAGAATCTCTCACCCAAAGCCCTCTACTAAAGGAAATTCTAAAGGATGTACTTCAGGTAGAAGAAAGAGAACCCCAGTTGGAAAGGCTGAGGTGCAAGAAGAAATGAGGACCAAAGAAACCGGTAAATGTATCAATAAATTTAAATGAACACAGACTATATTAGGCAATGTTAATAATGTCCTGTAGGGTTTGAAAAATAGAATTACAATAGGTGGCAACTGGGGCTCCTGGCTAAGTCAGTCGCAAGAGCAGGTAACTCTTGATCTGGGGTCCTGAGTTCAAGCCCCATGTTGGGTGCAGAGATTACTAAAAAAATGAAAAAACTTTAAAAAATAAAATAAAATAGGTAACAACTGCATATAAATTGAGAGGTGAGTCAATGGGTCTAAAGGAGAGAATATTCTTTGACGTTAGACTTGGTTAAGCTAAGATTGCATGTTGTAATTTCAAAGTAAACTCTGTATACATTCAAACAGAATATGTAACTCCTAAATGAATAGAGGGGAGAAAGTTGAATGTTAAAAGATAATCAGTCTAAAGGAAGACAAGATATGAGAGAAAAAGGAACAAAATGGACAATACAATTAGAAAGCGTGAAATAAGATGGCAGATTTTTAAAACTTTTTTTAAAAAGATTATTTATTTGAGAGAGAGAGCAGAGTGAGTGAGAGGGAACACGAGTGGGGGGGAGGGGCAGAGGGAGAGGGAGAAACAGACTCCCTGCTGAGCAGGGAGCCCGATGCGGGGCTCGATCCCAGGGCTCTGGGATCATGACTTGAGCCAAAGGCAGACGCTTAACTGACTGAGCCACCCAGGGGCCCCTAAATAGTTTTGTTAAAGACAAAAATTGTAAGACCTCATAAGAAACAAATCTCACTTTATGCTATTTATATCGAAAACATAAAGATTTAGGAATGTAGAAAGTAAATAATGGATAAAGATATATTTCATGAATATTAACCAGGAGAAAAGTTGTACAGACAACAACAAAAAAAGATGTTTCACAGACTTGACAGAGCAACAAGGTTTCTTTGGGGCAAGTTTCTTAAACGGACAACGGACACGCCCAGAGCACAGTTCCCATTGCTATCTCACCTGAGATAGGGGGAACCATCAACCCTGCTTACAAACGAAGAAGGAAGTCTCTCGGAGCTGATTGGCTGGCTCAGGACCCCCGGCTGGTGAGGGGCTGCGTCTGGACTCCAAGTGAGGGTCCTAACACCCGGATGAGTACCCCCTCCACATGCCATGGTGCTTTACCAGGACTGAGAAGGAGAAGGTGTGGGGATTCCTGGGTGGGGAGGAGGTTGGAAATCTACTGAGAAGGTAGACCTCTGGGCTCCAGTGACAGGTGGACCTTGGGGGTCTTTAAAAGGGAAGGTCAAACAAATAAAAATAAAATAAAATAAAATAAAAATAAAAGGAAGGCAAGAGCAAGGGAGGCACGAGCTCCAGAATCCCTTAGCACAGACCACTGGGAGAGAGAAATAGGAAGACAGAATGGTTGTATGGCCCCTTGGTGGCCCTTGGTGCCTTTTGAGCGCTTGTTGGGTGGTGTCTTTCCCAGCTGGGGCCACGGGAGAGAGGAGTGTGAGGAGGTAGAGCTCAGACCTCGGCCACTTTCCAGGGAAGAGTGTGGGGGCGTTCCAGTGGCCCTGACACCCCAGGAACACAGCAGCCTCTGAGGTGACCTCAGGTCACTTCGTTTCAGGAGGCTCCTACCAATGCAGCCGCGATCTGCGCCGCCCGCTCCCCCGCCACTTATTCCAGCAGACGGAAAGGAATTTTAAGAAGGAAAGGCGGCCCACGGGGGATTCAGAATTGGTGATTCATCCAGACCTGTCCAGACCCATCTGGGAGGAGAGCAGTCTAGCTTCACAGCGAATCCTGGCAGATTCCTACCAGGAATCCACGGGGCTGCCAGCCCTCCCGGGGTTGGCTGCGGGAGCCGGCTGCTAGGCTCACTCCTACCACGAAGACAGAAACACGGACACAAACTGAGGTTTCAAACGCGAGCGTGCATGCACACACACACACACATACTGCTACTCGGGACCTAGACGCATAAATACACACACACTCACGTTTTAGTTTCACCTCTCACCCAATCAGGTGTTTCCTACATGCAAACAGACAGACAGACGCATCCAGAGTTACACACATCCACTTGAGCACACACTCTTCTGCTATTCTAACCACCTGCCATTGCTGGTTTGGTGGCAGGGGACCAGCTAGGAAAGAAGGCAGGCACGGACTGGGACCGCTGCTAGCCAAGAACAGAGGGAAGAGACACACTTTCCCGATGCATCCAGAAAAGCAGGGGCTCTGAGCAGCAACCGGCAGCCTCGCTATTCCGAGGGGCAGACGTATGGAATAAGCACATTTATTTTTTCTGAAGAGTCAAGTGCAGTCCAATCTCTCTGATACAGGAGCTGTTGTTAACTAGCCCAACCAACTGCACTGCCTGTCCTTGACGGGATAGCCAAGAGCCGTGGACGCTGTCAGAAGTACAGGCTTTGGAGACACATGGACCAGACTGCTGGCCTCGATGTCATGCTTTCCACCTCCTGAGCTCAGTCTCCCCATCTGTAGAATGGGGACATCCACCTCCTTCAGTCGTGAGGACGAAGTGAAGTCACACGCATGAAAGACAGGGCCTGGGACACAGTGGTTGCTCAGGAACTGTTGATTTTCTCCCTGGTTTCTCGTCTCCAAACTCTGCCACTCACCCAGGCCTTCAGGGCAGAGAATGGAGTCAAGGCGAGCAGGAATGGACAGTCTCGTTACCGCTCTTTGCCTCCCTGCCAGCACAGCCTCACACCCCTGGGCCACACACCCTCTTCGTGGGCCTCCCTCCTGCAATCTGCCGAATTTAACTCCCTGGTTCGGTTTGCAAGGGCAGAGGGTGGGGGAGGCCGTTTGCGAGGCAAGCACAGGGCTGGCCAGCTCTGGGAGGGACAGACAAACTGCAGGCTCCGTGAGGGAGGGTTGGCAATGTCCCCCAAAGATGCCAGGAGCGTGGAGAGAATGAACGGGATGGAGCCATGAAGCTCATAGTACAGGGCCTGTACTCAAGAGACACTGACTGGTCACCCCATTTATACTGTGATTCATTCCCCCGGCCCCAGAGTCCTTCTGTATGGGAGTCACTCAGAAGGGGGATTGCAAATTGACAGCCCACAAGCTGGATTTGCTTTGTTTGGCTTGTATCCAAATATTTCCAGTAGATTTCCAGATTTCTGGCTTCTCTTAAAAAATCAGGAACTCTGAGATCCCTGATATCGCATTCCCTTGAGGCAACAACGAAAGCACAGCAGGTCCTTAGGAGGTAAGTGCAGATCCCAGTTGGCCAGACTCCACATCGAACCCTACCACCTGCACTGGGCCCCTTCCCTTGTTCCCATCACCTGTCCTGCCCCGTGGATATCTGTGTTGCAGACCTTGCCAGAACAGTTCCCAGTCACCCACTGTGGGGTAGGAAAGGACATTAGATCTGGAAGGACTCTTAAAGGTGATCTTGTCCACTGGATTTTAAACCTTTTGAGTAGAAACAAGATCTAACCCAGAGGCAGAGCTAGACAACAGCAGAACTGTCCTGGTTGAACCAGGACTTGCTATAACCCAACCTTTGTTTAGGGGAGGAAACCGAGGATCACGTTGGAGACTTGGCCATTCCCTAGGAAATTTCTGGCAATGCCCACCCAGAGCTTGATCCTGCTCCCTGTCTGAGGGCAGATACTAGGTGAGGAACGGAGAGAGGACACAAGGAGGATGTTGGACCCGCAGAGTAGAAGGGGATCTGTCAGGGGAGGGGACCTCACAGGCAGGGACCCAGAAGACAGACCTCCCCAACCTGTGAGTTGCCATGGGGTGTCCTGGTGCCAAGCACCACCGAAGATTAGCAGCTATGCTGGGCTAACAGCCGGTCATGCAAGCACTCACTATATCTTCTGGCATCGTGGTGACCCCTGACCTCATGATCTTGGTGTGACCCAGCTTGACCAGGACATGCAGGCCCTGGGAGCAGGAGGGGAGCTAAAAGGCTGTGTCAGTAAGTTCGCACAGAAGAGGGAGATTTTGTTGGAATAACGAGATTGCGCCTTTTGAAAGGGCCTCAAGGAGAGTCAAGTCCTGAGTCAGGCTTGGCATGAAAAGTAAAATTACAATGTACTGTTGGGACTCATCCATGGCAGCTGGAATCGTCTTCAAATATCAAGAGCCTCCAGGGTAAATGAATCTGTGAGCTCCCAAAGCAAGCAGTCAGAGGGCAGTCCCCTCATCGAGGACCCGGGTCCTTTTCATCCTTCTGCTCTGCTGTCCTTTGCCCTCAGGTATAGCCCTGTTCATGGTAAAGCTCGAACGGACCCAGTTGTCACATTTGCAGGACAGTGTCCAGCGACTATTTCCCCATGTGTGCATTTTCCCCCCTTTTAGTCAGGGAGGAACCTTCCCTGGAAGCCCCCAACACACTTCTTTTCATCTTGTATTGGCCAGAGCTATGTCGTAAGCCTGTGCTGAACAGTTAGTGGCCAGGAGAATGAGGTCACTACAGTTGTCCCGATGCCCTGGGGCTGAGGGCTGCCCCCTCCCTGAAGCACTTGGCCAGAGAGTGGGTACCAGACACGATGTGGTCCCTCTAGGAGGGAGGAAGGAGGAACTGGCTGCTGGGAAGCTGCCAGCAGGGTCTCCTGCACCAGCCGCACACCTCCTTCCTCCCAGAGATTCCCTGAAGCTGGTGGAGCAGGAAGTCACGTCCACACGCTGTCTCCTTGGATTCTCCCAAAAAGCCGTAACATCCTGATTTGGGTAATGGGCACCCCCACAGAAGTAAAGCAGCAGATCCGTGGCCACCAAGCTTGTAAGTGACGGGCTTGAATCAGAGCCCAGTGCTTTCTAACCCCCCATGTGGAGCTCTGGCCACACCCCACCTCATCCCGCACCCCGACGCAGGATGGCAGCCAGGGCGGGAAGCTGGCGGGCGAGGCAGCAGGGCAGGGGGAAAGGATGCGGCCAAGGGACCCGGATGGGGTCATGGCTCTGCCACTCGCTTACATGCCTCTTGGCCTCAGTTCCCCCGCTAGTACAGAGAGGGATTCGACTCTTTAATCTTTAAGGTTCCTGCTAGTTCCCACAGCCTTTGACTTAAGAGAATCTGGGGCTCCAGAGGAAAGCAAGGAAGAATCCAGCATTGCCGCAGCTTCTCAGCTCAGAGGCCCCACGACAGGCATCGGAGGGCCTTGGCTCCGCCTATGCAGGGCTCATGAGTTCATCCCGAGGCCATTGCCAACCCCTGTGGTTTCTCATCTTTCCATCCTGGTCCGAATGACACAATGACTAAAAATACCGGGCTCCCGCAGGCCCGACACCCGGCTAACGCCCTGCCTTGAATCAATTCATTTTTCAGTTGTAGGTGCCACCACACATGAGGGCCTGGGACAAGCCACCCTTGGCCGTGTTGACTCCCAGCAACTCCACCTGCTTCGTCAGTGTGGTCAGGAGGGAGGAGACCACTCCTGCTCTATCACTTTTCCCAGCCGGTGAATTGGGCATGGCAGAAGCCTCTGAGCCTCAGTCTCCTCATCTGGAAATTAGGGATAATTATTCCCAGGTATAATATCATTGGGAGGATTCAATGAGATTGCATAACCCAGACTAGGGGCTCGGGCTGCGTCTGCCCCTACCTCCCCAGACCCCTCCTCTCCTCTTGGTACTCCGTGGAGGGCTCTGGCCCGTGATGGCTCAGACCCCGTGCACCTGTTGCTCCCCCCTCCCCTCCAAATCTGATGCGGGCTGTGTGAAGAAAGCCCTTCCCTAAATTGCTTCCTGAGGTAGTCATTAATGAACCACGTGCGGTCACTAAGGGGAAGGAGGTGCCCGTGGGTAGGCTGGCAAATGGCTCCGCTGGGGTCTGTCCGAACATTTCCCTGCACTGTCCTATGTCAGGGCCCTGGAGTGACAAGCTCTGGGCCTCCCGCCTCCCTCTTTGCTGCTGAGTTCCATGAGGCTGGCTGGAAGCAGAAGACAAAAGAGTAAAAGGCACATCCACAGGTGAGAGCCAGCCGCCACTACAAGGAACCCCTTGGCCTTGGGCACCCGGTTTGACCTCCCAGACTCTCCGTTTTGTCTTCTACACAAAGAGAAAAATCAAAACACCTCCCTTATGCATCCTTGGAGGATGTGAGAATCAGAAGAGGTAAGTCTGTGAAAGCATAATATATATATATGTATGCATTTGTTTTGTTTTTTATAGCCCGAAGACAGTCTTAAAAAGACTCGAGTGTGCACCCACACCAGATTGGAGATCAAATTTAGCCCAATGTTTTGTCCATGAGAAGAATTCCACAAACGTCTGAGCACCCACTGGGTGCCGGGCCGCAGGAGGGGTGGAAGGCAGAACTGCGTTAGACGGTGTGCTGACCGCCTTCCACTGCTCAGCACTGAGGCAGAATGTTCACCTCACGGTTCATCACAGTCAAGGCTGGGTGTTCCAGGGCTGACTCAAGAGGCTTATGCCTTCTCACTGGTTCCGGGCCCCTGCACCGTTGGCTGTCTCCAGGAATCTCAGGCTCCAAAAGTAGACTCTGTGCTACCCAAAGCAATCTATACACTTAATGCAATCCCCATCAAAATACCACCAGCATTTTTCACAGAGCTAGAATAAACCATCCTAAAATTTGTATAGACCCACAAAAGACCCCGAATAGCCAGAGGAATGCTGAAAAGGAAAAGCAAAGTTGGTGGCATCACAATTCCGGACTTCAAGCTCTATTACAAAGCTGTCATCATCAAGACACTATGGTCCTGGCACAAAAACAGACACATAGATCAATGGAACAGAATAGAGAGCCCAGAAATGGACCCTCAACTCTATGGTCAGCTAATCTTCGACAAAGCAGGAAAGAATATCCAATGGAAAAAAGACAGTCTCTTCAACAAATGGTGTTGGGAAAACTGGACAACCACATGCAGAAGAATGAAACTGGACCATTTTCTTATACCATCCACAAAAATAAACTCAAAATGGTTGAAAGACCTAAATGTGAGACAGGAAACCATCAAAATCCTAGAGAAGAACACAGGCAGCAACCTCTTTGACCTCGGCCGCAGCAACTTCTTGCTAGACCCGTCTCCAAAGGCAAGGGAAACAAAAGCAAAAATGAACTGTTGGGACTTCATCAAGATAAAATCTTCTGCACAGCAAAGGAAATGATCAACAAAACTAAAAGGCAGCCTGTGGAATGGGAGAAGATATTTGCAAATGACATAGCTGATAAAGGGTTAGTATCCAGATCCTACAAAGAACTTACCAAACTCAACACCCAAAAAACAAATAACCCAATAAAGAAATGGGCAGAAGACGTGAATAGACATTTTTCCAAAAAAGACATCTAGATGGCTAACAGACACATGAAAAGATGCTCAACATCACTCATCATCAGGGAAATGCAAATCAAAACCGTGATGAGATACCACCTCACACCTGTCAGAATGGCTAAAATTAACAACACAAGAAACAACAGGTGTTGGCGAAGATGTGGAGGAAGGGGAACCCTCTTACGTTGTTGGTGGGAATGCAAGCCGGTGCAGTCACTCCAGAGAACACTATGGAGGTTCCTCAAAATGTTAAAAATAGGGTCACGTGGGTGGTGTAGTTGGTTAAGTGTCTGACTCTTGGTTTCGGCTCAGGTCGTGTTCTCAGGGTCGTGAGATCGAGCCCTGCGTCAGGCTCCATACTCAGTGCAGAGTCTCCTTAAGATTCTCTTTCCTTTTCCCTCTGCCCCTCTTGCTTGTGCTCTCTCTATCTCTGAAATAAATAAATCTTTTTAAAAATGTTAAAAATAGAACTACCTACGATTCAGCAATTACACTACTAGGTATTTACCCAAAGGATAGAAAAATAGTGATTCGAAGGGATATGTGCCCCCTGATGTTTATAGCATTATCTACAATAGCCAAACTGTGGAGAGAACCCAATGTCCATCAACTGACGTATGAATAAAGAAGGCGTGATATATACAATGGAATATTACCCAGCCATCAAAAAGAATGAAATTTTGCCATTTGCAACGACATGGAGGGAGCTAGAGTATATTATGCTAAGTGAAATAAGTCCCTCAGAGAAAGACAAATACCATATGATCTCACTCATATATGGAATTTAAGAAAGAAAACAGATGAACAGAGGGGAAGGGGGAAAAGAAAAAAAGGAGAGAGGGAAACAAGCCATAAGAGACTCAACAATAGAGAACAAACTGAGGGATACTGGAGGGAGGTGGGGGAGGATAAGCTAGATGGGGGATGGGCACTGAGGAGGACACTTGCTGTGATGAGCACTGGGTGTCATATGTCAGTGATGAATCACAGAATTCTACATCAGAAACCAATATTGCACTGTATGTTAGCTACCTAAAATATAAATTTAAAAAAAGTAGACTCTAGTCAACCGCCCGTGCCCATCAGTGCTGCCCCATATTTCCGCATGGGAACACCACTGTTTGCTAGAGCAAAGACAGGAATAAGCCACACCACTCATTTTTCTCCTTTGCTTTTAGTTTTATGGACTAGGACCTATTAAGGAGTCAAATAGTTCTAGAAGGTCTGTGTGAAAACATAACGGGACTCCCCTGCCCCTCTCACCCACCCTGAAGTAGCCACTCTCACTTTTCCCCCTGATGATCTGGGGTGGCCTCTACATCTCTAGATAACATGCTTGCATGGTCACTCTTTAGTTTTTCAGTGTGGATGCTATCAACTGACTTCCCAATAGGAAGATGGAAATTGAGTACATTTGCCATCCCTGCTCTTCCCAGACACGAGAACCCTCCTTCCTCCCTGTTGAATTAGGATGCAACTTTGGTTAGATTAAGTAAGTCTATGATACTAAGCCATGGAAACACTCTCTACAGTTAAAAAAAATATAGTGAATTATGAATCCTTTTTCTGCTCTACAGACTTTTGTTATCCCTGAAGTTAATTATCGTCTCGTTTCATAGTCTGATTTTCTGTATATTTATCACTAATTCCACTCCAGGCTTTCACTTGTCTAAATGTCCTCTGAAGACACTCAGAAGCATCAGGGGCTCTTGGTTTTATCTTCCTGAAGTCCAGCTCTCTGGCTCCTTCTTACCTTCTAGACCTGTCACTCTGTGTCTGGGGCTCAGCTGTCACCCGGCATCTGTCTGTGCCTCATCTGGGGACCTTCTGCTGCTCTTCTCTGTTGGGTCACAGAATATATATATATATATTTTTTAACTAGGCTCCACACCCAGCATGGAGCCCAACATGGGGCTTGAAATCACGACCCTGAGATCAAGACCTGAGCTGAGATCAAGAAGCAGGTGCTTAACCGATTGAGCCACCCAGGCGCCCCCCTGCCTAGCTTTTTGAATGTGACTTGTTTCCTGTCTCTGGAAGCTTATAGGATCCTCTCTTGGTCCACGGTATTCTGAAATATCCCAGTGATGAGCCCTGATGTGGTCTGAATGTACGGGATGAGAAGAGATACACACCAGGGCTCCTTTCTCTAGAGGTCTCCTCCAGAGGGCAAAGACGTTTGGGCTTCGGGCAGGGTGTGGGGGCTGTCTTGCCTTCAGAAGTCACACATTCACTTAGTCCTGCTGTGTGTGGTGGGGAAACCCCAGAACTACAAAGTCACGAAGTTGTCAGACCGGGAGGACCTTGAAAAACATCTCCTTCCATGTCCCCATGTTAGGGGAGTGGATGCTGGGGCTCAAAGAGGTAAAGGGGCTCGTCGCAGGCTGGTCAGTGAAAGACAGTGTTCCTTCTGTGATGCCTCACCCTGGGAGTCCTGTCCTTGACCTAACCCACGCCCTCTGTCCTGATCCGCTTGTCTAGGGTTCCTCCAAGCCTTTTGGATAAAGCTTATCTTTTCCGCTGATTGCTCTGAGCTGACTTCGGGGCAGTCATGTGACCATGCAAGGGGCTGTTGGAAGCGGACCTTGAGGCTGGGGGAGGAGCTCCCTGGCCAGAGGAGAAAGGATACTCCTGGCAGAGGGGGACAAAGATACGCAGAGGTGCGTGCAGGGGCCTCAGGGATGTGCTGGAGGAGGGGATAAGTCCGCGCAGAACCACGCCGACAGAGGGCATCCCCTGGGGAGGGGGCCAGGGCCCAAGGTGCTCCAGGAGGATGTAGGCTTCTGGCCGTAGCTGGGCAGACTCAGACCTCAGACCTCAGTCGTCCTGCTGTGGCACCCACTGGCTGGTATTTGTGGAGCAGTCTCCACTATGTTGCCCGGGAAACGAGGCATCCCGTCACCACCACTCCCACCACTGGGCTGCCAACACCCACCACACCCGGCTCAGAGGCTTTGGTCGACCCTTTCTGCCAGAGTCACATGCACGCCGGCTTTTCTATCCTGAGTGGGGGTGCTGCTGGGCGGGAGGGCATCACCTCTGGCTCCGAGGGCCACCCACCCATGTCTCTTGGCACTGAGCGCTGGGCAGCCCATTCCAGGGAAGATTTGGATGGCTGATGGTTAACACTCATGCGTCAGGGTTCCCGAGCTCCCCTTCCTGGCCCCTGTTTGGACTGGCACCATCTCCCACCAGGGACACAGACCACAGACTGCCTGGCTGGGGTGGGGAGACCAGGCGGGAAGTATAAACAGCAGTTGACCCCCAGAGCTGGGTGCCCCGCCGTCTCCCCATCCCCACTGGGCTCAGCACACTGGACTTTCTGGGGCAACCACAGCTGCCCACGGTCAAGGCCGGGGCAGCCCAGAGACCTGGGTCTGAGTCCTGACCCACGGCCAACTGCCTTTGTGGCCGTGGGCACATGGAGAGGCTCTTCTGAGTGTAATCCCCACCACCTGCTGCCTCCCGGGCTCCAGGGGCGAGTGAAGATCAGCAGCCTCCTCGTGGTACGCCCCAGCAGGGGGTTTGTGCGGGGGGGGGGGGGTGTGGACAGTGACGGGAAGGAGAGGGGCTCCCAGTCTTCAGGACAAATCCCCCGCTGGGCTCCCCTTTCCTGGGTAATGAATCCCAAATCCTGTCACCTTTCCTCCCAGTTAGTAGCTGCTTACTGAGCCTGTGTTCAGTGGCCAGGGGACAGATGAGGCTGCGTAGGGCACACAGGAGGACAAAGCCACTACGCTGTGGGATGCAGACTGGGACAGAGGGACGCGCAGCCACCGACTGACTACAGAACCAAAAGCGTGGCAGACAGGGGGACATTTGAGCTGGGCCTGGAGTAACGAGTAGGAGTTCACCAGGCGGGTAAGAAGCAGAGGAGAGAACAGAGTGACCAAAGGCAGAAAAGCGAGAGGCGACATTTGGAGGACGGGCGGGTAAGTGTGCACAGAGGGACAGCCAAGCCCCAGGCAGAGGCCTCGAGTGCTGTGCTGGGTGCTGTCCCCGGGGCCCACGGGGGGTCACCGAGGCGCTCCGGCAGCTGGGGACAGGATGAGGCTTGCTGTCTGTGACTTCAAGCTGGATCCTGTCTCTCCTCCCATGGACTCTGTGGGCTCTGTGTCATTTCTTGCCGTCTTCCCAGTGCCTGACCCAATGCCCGACTGAGAAATACGAGCGAGAGCCGCAAACCCGTACAGAGTCTGTGTCAGGTCTTCCTCTCAGACCTCACCTGCGTGAATTCCCTTCATGCACACAAAATGGAAAATGGGAGTGGGATTCCTTAATGATTCCCATTCTGCAGATGGGAGGTGGAGGCCTGGGGGTGGCCGGCCTGGGGCAGAAGCCAGGTGAGGCTCCATTCCTTTGCTGAAGCGGCTCCAGCTGGACAAGCCTGAAGGCTGGGGGGAGGCTGCAGGCGGGGGCCGGCCAGCGGGGAGATGCGGGGGGCCCATGGCAGGGGCTCACGGGCGCCACTCCCGACGGCGGCCGTGTCATCAGGGTCGGTCTTTGTGGAAATGTTTTCAGGCGGTAATTTTTTCTCGTTTACGAGTCCCTGATTTGCTGGTAGATTAGACTACGGCAGACCTTTCCCGCTTTCAAAATGAGTCCTCGTGCACTCATCAAACATTTGCAAAGCACCTGCTTTGTGCCAGGCGCTGTGAGCTGTGGGGACGCCCAGATGAGATGTGACTCCTCCTCTTGCTGAGCCCACAGTTCTGTGGGGGTGTTAAGCACCCTCACATCTGGAGGGACACCCTCTGGCTGTCACCATCTCAGACCTGGGCTGGACTTGGACTCTGCCACTCACTGGGCAAGCGTCAGCTCCCCAACCTCCCTGCCCCGTAGCCTCCTCATCTGTGAAATAGGTAATAAAAATCTTACGTGGCAGGATCCCCGAGGACTAAGGGCACTCACACACACTCTGTGCTCCCTTGGTGCTCACTGAATAGTAGTGTCTCCCTCTTTTCCTGTTTTCCTGCCTGAGCAGAAGCAAACTTTTCAGGAAGATCGGGCATCCTGGAGCATCTGCCCCTCATGGAGGATGTGTAGGAGGACAGTGAGCCTCACACCCCCGGGGCACGGAACTCAGGCAGGGGCAGCGGGCGAGCAGGACCTGGCTGTGCTCTTCCCAGAACCTTCCAAGGCAGCCTGGGCCCTGGCCGTCCTTCAGCTGGTGGGCTGCATCCTGCGAGGACGCGTCTCCTTTAGGGAGGGCGTTGGAGGCGAGCTGTAGGAACGCAACAGTGCCCTTCTTTCTTGGCAGGAAAGCCCTTGCATGAGCTCCAGTGCTTGTCATGGGTCCCCCCTTCCTCCAGCTGGCAGGTCCCCTGAGTCTCCCCTCGGCCTTGGGGGGGGTGTCTTTTTTTCTCCTGAGGGTCTCCCTTTCTCTCCAGCCGCTTGTTTAGAGCCCTGTGCGGGGCCAGAGGTGTCTTGGGGAGAAGCCTTTCTTTGCCCAGAACCAGCCCCATGTTGCAGGGCTTTCATGGGAGACTGAAGCCTTGCCTTCAGCCCACAGGACAGCTTTCCCTGGGTGGCTTGTCCAGCCAACTCCCATCAAGTCTGCCACGCAGGTCCCTCAGGGGTTGGCCATCCGTCTGTTGGTCCTTCTATCACTGGGCCCTGTTGTGGGTCTACAAAGAGGAACAGGCCCGATCTCTGCCTTCAAGGAGCTGGGTTAAGTGTGGCCTCTTCATCCTTCACCTGCCAGGAAACAGCCTTGGGTCCTCCTCTCCCGTTCAGTGTTAGTGTCCATGAAACTCAGACCTCAAGGACTTCACCAGTGCCCAGGTTACTCTGAACCCCCAGAAGGCCCTCCACCCAAGGACTGAAGACAGGGCAGGGCACCGCACTCACTTGGCTTAGCTGCTTGCCGTGTCCATTTTACAAATGGAGGAACTAAGGCACCCAGAAGTTAAGCGTCACAGAGATATTTATGGGTCCCAAAGCATGTCCAATGGAATGGGAAGATGATTATGATGCCATGTTCAAAGGTATAAATGGGATATGAAATTGTGTAACCAGCGTGATCCATATAAAGAAAGACCACATAGAAAAAACTCGAGGGGAATATATCAACATATTAATAGTGGTTTCATTTGGTGTTAGAATTATGGGTGGGTTTCCCCCCTGACTTTCCTTCATTTTTCTAGACTAAACAAGAGGTTTTAAACATCTCTCCTACTTTGTCTAGTTTTCCAGTTTTCTGAGCACTCTCTCCACTGTGATGTATACACTATTCATTTCCCATCTCCGCTTTGATGAAATAGAGCAAAGAAACCAATATTCCCATTTTCAGAGGCAGAGATTGAGGCTAGTGACTTGTCACAGAGAGGGGAGCTGTGACAATAATAGGCGTCCTTTGACTCTCAGTTCATTGCCATTAAGTGATTTCATGGTTGCTCAGATCCTGATGGACACAGTGCCCAAAGTCACTCGGTGTTCGAGCTGGATTCGGGATTGTGTTTCCAAAAGGGGGTAGGCTGTGGTGGGTCCAGGCTTACAAGGCCCGAAGTGTATGCAATTTGGAGGCTCTTTATGAAGAAAAGAACAAAATAAGAATACAAAATAGGGCATGAAAGTAATATTTAGAATTACAAAATTTTTAAAGCTGATAAATATCACAAATAACACAAAATCCAGAAAAAATAACATATTTCTATTAATTCCTTGCCTGACACATTTTCCGTAATACTTTTTCTGCAACATTTTAAAGCCGTGTGCTCTCTGCTCTGAATGCCTCTTCATAGGACAATGGTCTTATATTATTTTCTATAGAGACGATGATCCGAAATTGGTTTGCATTAAGCATGTGACTTCACACAAAGTTATACTCACTATTTATAGAACAACTACCGCCTGTGCTCTACAAAGGCAGAAATCTGGATAAATTTTATTTTGTGCAATTCCCACCAAAAGAGGAAAAAAAAAAAAAAACCTGTGGCGTGTTTATACTTGCGAATGGCTCATCAAGGACTGTTCTTGATGGCAGAGAATTCCTGTTTTGACTAAGTGTTCATGAGAGCAGAATTTCCCATTTAGGCATTTTACACGTGAGATCATTGGAGGGCTTCTCTTCCTGCTCTGCATATTTCCAATATTGTTTCCTTTCACCACCATCCACTTCCAGTGCCCAATAATCTTGTGAACATTAGGATGCGACCTCTTGTCCTGCACTTCCATGTTGCAAGCTGGGTGAGTTTGTACAATGGGTTGTTATTCCCAAGCCTCACAGTCAGCAGTGACTAAACTTTATAAGGAAGCAGCTATGAATCACATAAAGGTGTCCCACTGAATCCAAGCTAAAAGTGTCCCCCACTCCACTTCCTCTTAGCTGGATCCCATGAGGCCATTCTAATGGTACCCGATACTGGGGCCGCTGTAACAAATTACCACAAGCTGGGTGCCTTCAAATAACAGACACTCATTTTCTCATGGTTTGGGAGGCTAGAAGTCTGAAACCAATGTGTCAGCAGGACCATGCTCCCTCTCTGAATGCTCTAGGGGAGGAGCCTTCGTTTCTTCCAACCTCTGGTGTTCCTTGGCTTGTAGACCCATCACTACAATCTCTGCTTCTGTCCTAGTGTTCTCTCCTGTGTCTCTGTGTCTCTCCTGTCCTCTTCTTATGAGGACACCAGTCATCCTGGATTAAGGGTCCGCCTACTCCAGTGTGACCTCATCTTACCTTAGCTAGTTACATCTGCAAAGACCCTATTTCCAAATAAGGTCATATTCTGAAGTTCCAGGAAGAACATGAAATCTGGGGGGAGACGAGGACACTGGGATCCTTCATTTTATGTGTCAACTTCACAGGACTAAGGGATGCCCAGCTGTCTTGTAAAACATTATTTCTGGGTATGTCTATGAGGCTGTTTCTGGAAAAGATGAGCATTTGAATCAGTAGACTGAGTAAAGAAGATGCTCTCTCCAATGTGGGTGGACATCATCCAATCCACTGAGAGTTTGAATAGAACAAAAAGGCAGAGGAAGAGTGAACTCACTCTACTCGAGCTGGGACACCCATCTTCTCCTGCCCTTGGATATCGGTGCTCCCAGTTCCCTGGCTTTGAGACTCAGATCAGGACTTACACTATCAACTCCCCTGTTCTCAGGCCTTGGCCACGGATTGAGTGACACCACCAGCTTTCTGGGGTTTCCAGCTTGCAGACGACAGATTGTGAGACTTCTCAGCCTCCATAACTGCATGAGCAGATTCCCAGAATACATCTCCTCTCCTAATATATCCATAGATACCCTATATATCTTGACCAACACAGACACTCTTCAACCCAGTACACAGGGTCAGCCAGAGTAGAAAGAGACAGTGGCCTGAGCCCACTGGGGTTAAAACAGCGTGTGCACTTTTGCAGATTTTACAAGCACCCTTGACCTTGTGAACACATTGCTTGCCCATGCCAGGGCCTTAGAGTTGGGGAGTTGGGGCGGGGGGATCGCTGAAGCAGGGGCTTCCTTCAGGTATAGGAGAGGGGAAACTAGGGTGGGGGGAAGATGAAGAGCTGTCTTCAGGAGCTGGTGAGATTTGGGGTGGTGGGAGCCCAGGGGCTTGCTCAGAGGAGGAGGCCAGGAAGAGTGTGCAGGGCTGAGGAAGGTTGCTGTCTGGTTCTCCTGGGGAGGAGGTCCTTATTACTCAGGAGGTGGTGAATCAGAGTCCCAGTGATGATGTGATAATGGGAGGCCCCGGTGTGTGCTCCCCACTTTCCCTTCTCTGCCAGCCTACTTCCCTGGGATTTCAGAAAGCCAAGCACCTTCCACCTTGACTCTTTCCACACTCTTCACCTCATGACAAGAACAGCAATAAAAAACGATAACTATCTATTGAGCTATTCATTCGGTAAATATGGATCGAGTGCCTGCCTGCTAGGTGCCAGGAATGTTTCTGGGTTCCTGAGATACAGCAGAGAGCCAGAGAGGACTGTGACTGTCGTGGACCTAACACTCCAGGGGGAAGAGACTGAAGACTGAATAAGTCACTGGCACGTCAGATGGTGAGCGGTGCAGGGAAAAGGAAAGTCGGAGTGAGGAACTGGGGGTGAGGAGTGTGCGGGCGCAGGGTTTCATTTAAAGAGGGATGTTAGAGGGGCGCCTGGGTGGCTCAGTTGGTTAAGCGACTGCCTTCGGCTCGGGTCATGATCCTGGAGTCCCTGGATCGAGTCCCGCATCGGGCTCCCTGCTCGGCAGGGAGTCTGCTTCTCCCTCTCACCCTCCCCCCTCTCATGTGCTCTCTCTGTCTCATTCTCTCTCTCTCAAATAAATAAATAAAATCTTTAAAAAAAAAAAATTTAAAAAGGGATGTTAGAGAAGGTCTCACAGAGAAAATGGCATTTGCTCAAAGACCAAAGGCGGGAGGGAACCGAGTGCTCCAGCCAAAGGGCAGGCGGAGGCCGGCAGCGACTGTCCCCCAGGAACAGGGCGGAGGAGGAGGGATGTGGGCGACACGGCACCTTTGAGTCACGGTTGCAGGGGTCGAGCAGGGGGGTGACATGACCTGATGTCTGTGTTACAGGCCCACTCTGGCTTATGTGTTGGGAATGGTCTGGGCAGGTCGGGGGCAGAAGCGGGGAGACCAGGTAGGAAGTGTAATCCAGGTGAGAGCTGAGGGCAGCAGGGAGGCAGGCTTGGATTCTATACCCCTCGAAGGTGCGCCGATGGGGCATGCTGACGAGGGCGAGGGAGACAAGCTGGCGGCGCGAGATGCTTCGCAGACATTCCTTTATAATCCTGCCAATCCGCCCGACCGGTGGGACCCAGACTCACAGCAGTTCGGTTGCTCATCACGGGCCGCACGGCAGGGCTTGTGGACTGATCCCTGCCCGATTCCGAGGCCAAGGGCGTCCCAGTAGCCCCTCCGGCTTGCACATCCCAGCGGGTGTGAAATTAAAGATTGTCCATGAGACACGTGCACCACACACACACACACCCCACCACACCACACACGTCCACAAAGTGTGATTATCCCACAGGTGGACTCAGCACTGGACCTCAGCTTCCAGAAGCCATGGTTTTGGATCCAGATAAACCCGGTCAAATCTTGGCTCCCCCACTTTCTGCTCGCATGACGTGGGGCAAGTGATCAAATCTTGCTGTGTTTTAGTTTCCTCCTGTGGACCAGGCAGTGGCAACAGTCATTTCGGGCCTGTGGCAAGGATTAGCGATAATATTCCAGAGCCAGAGGCTGCTCTTGGGCCAGCTTACAGCAGTTTCCTTACTCGGGCCCGGACACCACCACCAAGGCGGGTGAGGGGAACGGCTCTTTGGAAAGTGCTCTGAGAACCTGGGGCAGATGGCAAGCAGTGAGGCTACAAATCTGTCCTCAGGCTCCCTAGGAGCTTTGTCTCCCTAGCAGACAAAGGCTTGCTCCCTGCCGCAAAGGGCCGCTCTGGTCATCACCCTGTCACCGCGGCACTGACCCGAACCGGGGCACCATGAGACCCCAGCCTCCAGCCTCCCTGACGTGACAGCCCCTCAGAGCGGCCGAGAGGGGCCAGAGAAACCCTTTCCCTTGGGTTTTGCTGTGATTTATCATCCCCTGGAGAGGACTCGTTCTGCTGAGAAAGGAGATTAATTGGAGATGCACATCTTTAGAAGGCAAATCATTTAATAGGCAAACATTCCAGCTGAAAAGCAGTTGTAAACACAGCTGGAGCATCCATTCTCCCCTCAGCTGCACAGCCTCTGTGTTAGCTAAGCGGACTGGCCCGGGGGTCTCCAGAAATGTCTGCTGACACCTCAGGCGGGGTTTCCCGTGAATCTAGCAGGGCTGCTCCTGAGCACCTGCCTCCATTTACATGACAGTCCGGTGGAGAATCTCAGAGGATGGCTGGCAGACACACACACACACACACACGCACGCACACACTGAGGATGCAGAATATGCTTTTCTGGAAAGCCTGAATATGTGCTTATTTACATGCAGGTGCATGCCCTATGGTAGAAAGAACACTGGACTTAACATAAGAATATCTAATTTCAGAATTTGTCTCTGCCAGTGCAAGTTTATAAGACTACCGGTAGACTCTCAGAGCCTCAGTGTTTGTGCTGATCTAGTGGGGAGGGGAGGGTTGTTGTAAGATCACGTAGGTGAGGACCTGGCCCAAAGTAGCAGGAAGTAGATAGCAGGCATGTTGGTCCCTCTTTTGAGACATTTATCAGCTATTAATATTTTGGTTTGGGGGCGCCTGGGTGGCTCAGTTGGTTAAGCGAGTGCCTTCGGCTCAGGTCATGATCCTGGAGTCCCGGGATCGAGTCCCGCATCGGGCTCCCTGCTCGGCAGGGAGTCTGCTTCTCCCTCTGACCCTCTCCCTCTCATGCTCTCTGTCTCTCATTCTCTCTCTCTCAAATAAATAAATAAAATCTTTAAAAAAAAAAAAGATTTAAAATATTTTGGTTTGGGAATATGTTTTTGAAAATGTTGGTCTGAATGTGTTCTTCATGCATCTACACATGTATACATTCAGTAAACATTTATCCATCACCTGCTCCAGGATCGGACATAACCTGGCAGTGGGGAACCAGGAAAGGCACATCTTACCCTCAGGGGGCTTGAGGTTTGGTAGGGAGGAAAGTGCCTCCCGCCCAGCCCACCCCACCCTGCTCATTGGTACAATAGTCCTGAATGCAGATCTGACCCCACCACTCTGCTTTGTATTGCGAGTGGCTCCCCAGTGCCTCACAGGGATGCCCTTGCTGACCTCAGGCCCTTGGTGCTCTGGCCCCGTGGCCCCCCCAGACCACACCCTACCTCTGCTTCCTCCTGGCCCCACACCCTCGGGCAGGGCCTTGCTCTGGGACACGCCCTCTGTGTTTTCACACCCTGTTGGCTCTGTCCCTCCTGCCCACTAGCTCTCTGACCACCTGGCTAGGACTCTTCTTCCCCTGTATGTTCTCTGTCCCTTGGACCCAGCATCACAAGGCGCTGCTGTCCCATGTTTGTTGCTGCCTGGGGGCCCCTCCAGGGCAGGGCTATATTTTGCTCACCCTGATTCCCTGGGGCAAAGTCCAAAGGGACAAGGGCAAATGCTTCCTAAATATAGTTGAATTGAATATTTAAGAAGCAGGCTTCTTATTTTAAAAGTCCCTTATTAGTCAGGAGTTTTGGAAAAAGAAACAATCCCGCAGAAACATGTGACCCTCCTCCCCAGCCCGAGGCGGGAGGCAGCCCTTGGGAGGCCAGCCTGCTGCTCAGGACCACGGAGTCAAGGAGCCACGGGGCCACGGGGCCACGGAGCACACGGAGCCATGGAGTCACAGGGACGTGGCCACCAGGCTGCCCAGAGGTCCTGCTCCCGGCTCCCCCAGCCGCCTCTTCCCTGCCCCACGGCTCCCATGTCCAGGTCTGTTCTGTGTCTCTTGCCACACGGGCCCTCTATGGCCTGTCATCGCGGTCATCTCAGGAGGGAGGGGGATGCGTCTTCGAAAGCGCTTAGCGACGTTCCCGGCAGCCTGTGGGGAGCCTGTGTAGCTGTGCTCAGTGTGGCCTGGAACTTTCTAGTGCACAGCTCTGCACACGTCTGCCCACTGCCCGGAAGCCTGGAATAAATAACTACGACATCATCACTGACAACAACAAAAGTGGGAGCCCCCTGTGTGCAAGGCACAGGGAAAAGCTGCTCACAGATTCGATCTCGCGTCCTCACGCCCACCCTGAGTGAGAGTTCGTACCCCCATTTTAGAGCTGGGGACACGGGGATTTACGGATTAAGCAGCCTGCCCAGAGTTATGTACTGGAGGGGTCACGCACGAGCAGCTCTCAGATCTCCGATGTGGGGAGCGTTGTGTCTGCAGCTTAGCTGTTGCCCCAGCCCCTGTGTCCCTGAGGCCAGGCTGTCCAGGGGCTGCCTCCCCCCCCCCCCCCCCCCCCCCGCAGCTGAGCAGGGATGGAGCACACCGGGAGAGGCAGGTTTCCTCCGCTGGGCACCTCTGGCTTCGAATCCCTGACACCCTGCTGGACTCTATCAGAACACACCAGAGGTGCTTCCTCTCCCCCACCGGCTCCTCCCCGCCCTTCCCCACTCAGACCTGCCTCGTGGTCGGAGAGCTCTCCCAGCCTCCGCTAATCCCGCTCCATTTTTCCTCACCAGCGTTGCCCTGAGAAATCTCTAGCATGGCTAGTCTTGCGTGGTGTCTGTTGTTTGGAGGACTGGAATGAAGGCACGCAGCCCGAAAATGCCTGCTGGTTGAACCCGAGCATCAGTGCTAGGCTTCTGCGCTAACTAGCTGGCGTGGGAGCCTCAGGCTGGGATCTGAATGCAGGGGGTCTGAGGGCCGTGTGCACTGTGTCCTTAGAGGGAAGTCCATCACGGATCCTATGGAGCCGGCGACCCCTTAGGGAGAGCAGAGCCGTAGGACGGGAAGAGCCTGGACCCCTGACGGCTCTGCGGAGCCGAGCAGCACGCCTGCTGGGACTTGCACGGGGCCGGGGGGGGGGGGGGGGGGGAAGACTTGCTTCCTGCCCGAATCACTGCTACTTTGACCTCCGCTGCGCTTAAACAGCCGAACCCAATCGCCCAGCCCATGCAGAGTCCGAATCTAGGCTTAGATGGCAAAACTCCGCATTTTAAAGGGCCTCAAAAGCCACAGCACCGTAAAGGCATCCCAGCGAGCGCTGAGGGAGGATTCTTCATGGATGCTAGTCCCATGCAAGGATTCTGGGAGTTGGCTCTTCCTCTCCCTTCTGCTCGGTGTTTCCAGAGTTAGGGGCTCAGGCACATCTGACTGCCAGCCCTGCTCAAGTGGCCGGGAGGATGGGGTAACACCAGCTTCCCAGCCCAGCTCCCGAGGCTCGTCACACCCTGGGCACCCCACTTTCACACACGGTCTGATGGACTTCTCGCCGTCATCCCGAGCCCTGCCCCCCATGGCTGTGCTGTTCCAGCCCTTCCCTCTGCCTCCCCCTGCCCAGCTGCTCCTGGCTTTGCGATGCCTGTGTCCAATGCCACCTCCGTGAAGCTGAGCTGCCCCCCTGCCGCCTCCTCTGTGCTTCCCTCGGGATCTCTCCTGGGGTCCTGCTCACAGGGGTCTTTCCCTGGGCAGAAGGCTTCCAAAGAGCAGGAATCTCACAGTTTTCCTGGCCTCTGTCACCAGCAGCCTGCAAAATGCTCGGCACAGGGAAGGTTCAAGAACGTTTTAATGGATGAACCAAGACTCAGCCTACTTGTCGACAAACCCGCAGTGATTGAAGTGCAGGGACATGGTAAAGAGGCGAGTACTGTCCCCGTGGAGAGGGGCCGTGGGGATGAGTATCCATGGGGGGCCTCTGGGAAGCTGAGTGCCAGGGATGTTGGCCACATCGGCTCAAGAACAGGAAATTCCCCGCCCTGCCAACAACAGCGACCGCCATGACCACACCGAGCCTGATGCAGTGACATGTCATCGATCCCTTATGCCCAAGTGGGTCTTTTACTGCTAATGCTGCCGGGATGTGCAGACGGGGAAACCGAGACCCAGAGATGAAGAACTAAATCACCCGGATTCTAAAGGCAGAGTTTCTGACTTCCTGCTCTGCACATGGGCCATGAGCCACTGTGGGCTCGTGGAGAATATTTTGGACTGGGGAGTCTGAATATCTGGGTTTGAGTGTGGTTTCCATCCCTTTGGGAACTTTGTGAGGTACTTCTCTCCCTGGAGCCTCGGTACTCACGTTAAATGGGGATAAAAAGTTTCTTTCCAGGTTACTTCACTAACATGCTCTATCAAGAAAGAATACATATGGGGGGCACCTGGGTGACACAGCTGGTTGAGTGTCCGACTCTTGGTTTCAGCTCAGGTCATGATGTCAGGGTGGTAGGATCAAGCCTGCACCTGGCTCCGCACTGAGAACGGAATCTGCTTGAGAGTCTCTCTCCCTCTGCCCCTCCCCCTGTGCGCAAGCTCTCTCTCTCCTTCTCGGAAAAAAAAAAAGAATATAAGTGAAAAGCCTTCATAAGTCATTAAGACTTCCTTCATAGCAGATTTTATTTTATATATTTTTTAAAGATTTTATTTATTTATTTGACAGAGAGACAGAGCACAAGCCGGGGAGCAGGGGCAGAGGGAGAGGGAGAAGCAGACTCCCTGCTCTGCAGGGAGCCCCATACGGGACTCGATCCCAGGACCCCGGGATCATGACCCAAGCTGAAGGAAGACGCTTAACCAACTGAGCCACCCAGGTGCCCCTTATATTTTTATCTGAGGGCTGCAAATTAGATGAAAACCAGGAAACCTGAAGTGTGCAACCAGTAAAGTAATGATTCAAAAAGAAAAACCAGTTGGGGGAAAGCTTACAGGTGAGACAAACACCACTGTATGATTAAACCTAATACCCAGCATGCATGGTAGAGTGAGCTTTGGCTCATTTTGTATTTGCCTTTTGAAATCTGTTTAATCTAAAAGATAATAATAAAGTAAAACAAAATCTATTTAATCTGACCTGGTGACCCGAAGACAGCACCACCCCCATTCCAGTGGGGTGGGTGCAAGCGTGTTAGATGGTTTATCTCCTGGTGGTGATTTTTATCGTTTTTTTTCTTATCTTTATTTTTGTACTTTATCTGCATGAATATGTAAAATATATAAAATACGTAAAAGTTTGTGAATGCTGTCATTGGTAGAGTGGCCTCCCCCTCCTTCTTTGATCCTCGAGTAAGCAACGGAGAGGTCAGGTGATCGCAAGGGCGCCATGGCTGGGCAGTGCACTCAGGCTCCTCGCTCCCAAAGCCAGGGCTGTCGGCACCCGCTGTGTGCTCCTGACTGGCTGCTGGGGAGCAGCGTGCATTTGGGGATGGGGCATTCTCTCTGGTTCCCTAGAGAACGGAGCTTCTAGATGCTTCTCTGCACACAGTAAGTGTGAAGGAGGGCCTTTGGCATGTCTCTGGCTCTCCGTTTATTTTATTTTTTTTTAATTTTTTAAAAGATTTTATTTATTTATTTGCTGGAGAGAGAGGGAGAGAGAGGGAGAGAGCGTAAGCAAGGGGAGCGGCAGGCAGAGGGAGAAGCCGGCTCCCTGGGATCATGACCTGAACCGAAGGCAGACGCTTCACCGACTGAGCCCCCCCGGGTGTCCCTGGCTCTCCGTTTAAAACCAGGCTCATCAGAACCCATCACACACGGTCCTGCTGCAGGAGCTCTGCATGTCCCGGAGGACTGAAGCAGCCTACCCTCCAACAATTCAGAGCTACCCCCAGGCATTGGGAGCTGTAGTTTGGTATTTGCGACTCTCCAGGGCCCTAGGTCCTCTGTGGGGCTGAGCTCTGGGTGGGGGACCCACAGGGCCTGCCTGTGGGTATTACCAGCTGGGACACCACCCAAGGACAAGCCCGTTTGTCTCACTGAATCTCAGTTTCTCCACTTTCAAGATGGGGACAGCATTTTCTACCCTGTGGAGGCCTTGAACGCCACACTAAGGAACTCCAGTTTATTCCAGTGGAGGTGATTTTGCCAAGAAGAATCCCAAGGGATTCATTCCACCCATCAGGTTCACTGGGGCCTCAGCTGTAGCGGGCAAAGCAGAGCTTGAAGGATTTCTACCGTAGAGAGCCCGCTCCCAGCTCAGGGGAGGGGCAGAAGGGTAGACACATGGCATCTGACTCTTCTCTGGTCCTGGATCAGTGCTGTGATGACCTCAGGGTCAGGGGTCATCTCAGCCTCCCCCACACGAGGGTCTCCTCCACTTAGGAATCCAACCGTGGCCAGGGAAGAAGGGGTGAGGCCTGCACCTGGATGGTTAGCAGAGGCCTTGCTGAGCCCTGCCGATTTGGGAGAGGGAAAATTCTCTCTGGGAAAGGTTTTTTCCTGATGTTTTTGGAGAATAGGAGCCACTTTGGAAAGACAAGAGACTTCCTCATTAAACCCTCCGTGGGCTCCCGAGGGTTTTCTCTCTTACACAGTCTCACTGCCATGAGAATTCTGGTTTTTTTTCCTTTTTTAATCAATGAGGCAGGGAAGATGAGCTTATTGCATTCTATGTGTCTAACACCCCGGGGCTTGGAGAGGTTGATGACCCGTCCGCAGTCACAGCTTGCTCGTGGTAGACCAGAGCTCCAGCTCTGCCTTCTAGCCAGGGGCCTTTCCAGCCTGCTCATGCCCATGATATTTTTAAGGAAGGGCTTTAAACTCTGGGTGAAAAACCATCTTTTCCACTTACTGGTTGGGTGAGCTGGAGCATTTATTATTAGTAGGGTAGCCAGATAAAATGTAGGATATCTAGTTAAATTTGAGTTGTTTTTTTTTTAAGATTCTATCCATTTATTTGAGAGAGAGAGAGAGTGTGTGCGCGTGCACATGAGAGAGCGCAAATGGCGGGGAGGGGCAGAGGGAGAGGGAGAAGCAGACCCCCCCACTGAGTGGGGAGCCAGACGGGGAGCTCGATCCCAGGACCCTGAGATCATGACCTGAGCCAAAGGCAGACGCTTGACTGACTGAGTCACCCAGGCGCCCCAACAACAAATAGTTTTTTTTTGTTTGTTTGTTTGTTTGTTTTAAAGATTTTATTTATTTATTTGAGAGAGAGAGAATGAGAGACAGAGAGCACAAGAGGGAGGAGGGTCAGAGGGAGAAGCAGACTCCCCGCTGAGCAGGGAGCCCGATGCGGGACTCGATCCCGGGACTCCAGGATCATGACCTGAGCCAAAGGCAGTCGCTTAACCAACTGAGCCACCCAGGCGCCCCAACAAATAGTTTTTTAGTCCAAGTATGTCCCATGCAATGTTTGCTAACTCTGGGGCTATAGACTGAATGCTTGGGTCTCACCCCATGCCAAAGTCCTACCCCTCAAGGTGATGGGATTGGGAGGTGGGGCCTTTGGGACAGGTTGTGAAGGCAGAGCCCTCATGAATGAGATGAGTGCTCTTATACCAGAGACCAACAGTCTGGGAACCGAGACGTGGCTCCTCACCAGACATCACATCTGCTGCTGACCCGATCTCGGACTTCCAGCGTCCAGAACTATGAGAAGTAAATTTCTGCTGTTTATAAGCTGCCCCATCTCTGGCCTTTTGCTGTAGCAGCCAGAGCAGACTAAGACACCTGGCAACTGTAACTATTCTTCTAATTAAAAAAGGTAAAAGGCAAAAATGGAGCTGTTGTGAAGAGGGATGGTGATAATGCGTTAAGCAATCTGCCATAAAATAGCATTCAATGAATGTTAAAAAATGAGAGTGGGCAAGTTTCTGTAGGAGGCCATATAAATCATCGCTGGCCTTCTTCTCCCCGACCTTCGAAACTTCACACTCAGGGGTTGGTAAACTTTTCCTTAAAGGTCCAGATAAGTAAATATTTTAGGCTTTACGGGGCGCACATAGTCTCTGTCCCAATGACCCAGCTCTACCACTGAAACTCAAAAGCAACCAGAGACAATACGTAATGAATGGTTACGGCCTCTTCTAATGAAACTTTCTTTACAAAAACAGGCCAGGGCGGCGAGATTTGGCAGGGGGAGTCTGCGGACTCCTGCCTTTCTGGTGGTCACTGGGTGCCTCTCAAGTGATTTGATCCCAGGTCTGCAGCTTCTGTCGGCTTGCTCATCACTCGCTGATTGCCAAGCACAGGTGTTTAGTTCTTGTTTGTCAGAAACCCGCCCACCCAGCTGTGGAGACCACAGGCCTGGGTCTCACTCTCCTGCGGAGCTTGCAGCCCCGTTGCCGGCCCACCCCAAAGTCCATGCACAAGGCCCCTTGTTACCCAAGAGCTGCCCTTCCTGCTGCCACAGACGGGAGGTGGGCCCCCCAGCCACTGCGGGGGCTCTAATCACCCGCCTGGCTGGCCAGCAAGCCATTGCCGTGACAACCTCTGCCGCGGCTGCCTCGTCCCCCAGCTGAGTGCGGAGGGCTGCGCCCGCTTGAAAATAAACTCCCTGGGGGAGAAACAGCCGGTTTCACTGATCTTCAGAGCAGTCACTGGGGCCCAGGACCCCCTGGCAGGAGGGGAAAGAAATAATACAAGGCCAACAATAATCACCATAAAAGCAACATCCAAATCGTCAATGGTGTTCGGCTAGGATCCACATCCACGATCTCAGCGTATACTCACCCTCTCCAGCATTTCCTCTAGCCATTCATTCGCTTAGCAGCTGCTCTGTGTCAGGAACTGCTCTAGGCCCTAGGCTTTCAGTGATGAAGCAGGCAGACGCTGTCTTCAAGGACCTTCTAGTTCAGCGCAGGGTTGTAGGTAGCCACAGAAATAAAATAATTACAAATTATGACCAGTATAGGTCATGTGAAGGAAACACACAGGGTGCCCAGTGAGAGATTAGTGTGTCTGGGGATACACCCACCTAGATGGTAGGGTGAGGACAGTCCTCTCTCAAAGCACGTGACATTTAAACCAAAGGGCTGAAGGCTTATAATGAGTCACCTGTGCAAACAACAGGAGCAAGGGCACCTTAGGCAGTAGGAATTGCATGTGCAAAGGCACTGGGGCAAGAAAAATGTGCATGCTCAAGGAAGGAAAAGGAGACCCATATGACTGGAGTATAATGAGTGAGGAGGAGAGTGGCAGTAGGTGAATTTGGGGGGAAGACATGAAGAACCTTTAGGTCACGGTAAGTGTGTCGGTCAGTGTTGCGAGCTGAATGTGTCCCTCCGCAGTTCACGTGTTGAAGCCTTAATCTGCAAGGCGATGGTATTTGGAGGTGAGGTGTTTGGGAGGTAATGGGGTTTAGATGAGGTCATGAGGGTGGAGTCCTCAGGATGGGATCAGTGCCTGACCAGAGTTCGCTGACTCTTCATCGTGGGAGGACATGGCGAGAAGGCGGCCGTCTGCGGGCCAGAAAGAGGGCCTCACCAGAACCCCACCAGGCTGGCACCCTGAGCTCACACGGGCAGCCCCCAGAACTGTGAGAAGTGAATTCCTGTTTCATGAGCCCCCCAGTCTGTGGTGTTTTGTTACAGCAGCTGAGCTAAGACGGTCAGTGTCCAGTCCGGTGTCCAGGGAAACAGAAACCACTGTAGGCACTTCAGAGGGACTTTAATATAGGGAGTTGGGTACAAAGGTGTCAGAAGGGTTAGAAGAACAGAACGGAAAGGGTGGCGATTGGAGGAGCCAAGGAAAGAAAAGGATTGTTATCCAGATGCCAGTGTGGTGTGGTGCCCCCAGGCAGGGACATGAACCATCCTCCCATCCTTACAGGACAGATGAGCACATCAGGGGGCGCCTGGGTGGTGCAATATGGTAAGTGTCCGACTCTGGGTTTTGGCCCAGGGTCATCATCTCAGGGCCAGGAGATCGAGCCCCACAGCAGGCTCTGCACTCAGCGAGGAATCTGCTTGAGATTCTCTCTCTCTCTCCCTCTGCTCCTCCCCTCACTTGCACTCTCTCCCTCTCTAGATAAATATATCAATATTTATATAAATATATAAAATCATACATTTCATCTGTTCACCCAAAGACACGTACAAGAAGGTTTCGAACAGCAGTGTTCATAATTTACCTTCAAGTCACTCGAGCACCTCCTTCTGAATCTCCCCCAGAGTCCCACAGAGGGCCCAGGCGCTGGCAGGAGAGGTGCCCAGCCCTGCCTCCCGGCCTTTCCTCTTGGCTCCCTCCAGAGCTGAGTGTACTTTCTCATCTGCCCAGGAGGGCAGTACAGCTAAGCTGAGGGCCAAGCTCTGAACCCGGCTCTTGAGCTTGAATCTGAGCTCCCTCTCTTCCCTGCTGTGTGATCTTGGGTAAGCTATTGAACCTCTCTGTGCTTGCTTCCTTATCTGTAAACTGGGGATCATAGCAGCACTTCCCTCGGGGACTTTATGAGAATTAGCTGAGTTCATACCTGTGCATGTGTAGGATGGTGTCTGCTGCAAGGAAGATGGAAGTCTTCTCCAAAATCACAATGGCTAAGATTAATTGAGCACTTGCTATGTGCTATGTGCTTCACCCACGTTAGCTCCCTCCAGGCTTTCACTGCTCTAGAGGTAGCTAGAGATCTCTCCCTGTGGTACCATGGGGGACACTGGGGCAGGTGAGCTCTCCAAGGGCCCAGGGTGGGGAAGCAGCAGGGTTTGCTTTCTCTTTTATTGGTCTCCTATGCGTGCGTATGGAGAGATCCTTAATGCTGGGTTTCTTCATCAAGAAATGCAGGCAAATACAGGGAAATCTATGGGTTAAATTACTTATTATGCAAGATCCCTGCATGGGAGACCCAGATAGTGTCCTTTTGGACTCAAGAGGAAAAACAACAGGAATTCTTATTCAAGCCTCTGGAAGCCACAGAGCGTATGGTCTACCAAACCTCTCAGGCCTGCGTTTCCAGGAAAACTGAGCCGGAACCTCATGAGCTCAGTTCTCCTGGTGGATCTGCTTAGTAGGGGGTGTCTGGGTCTCATAGACTCACATAATTTGAAATCAGCACCCACCCAGTCTTTCCCTTTTTCCATTTTGCTGCCGATGCCCAGAAAGGGAGGATGTATTTCCCAAGGCCATAGAGCAAGACAATGAAACTGAAGCCTCCTGACTCCCAGGTGGGCCTGCTCCTCTGTGCTCTGCATGATACCTTTCCTGTGCATCAAGAAGGTGACTCCTGGCAGGCATAGCCCTTGGAGGGTGTTCAGTCTTGGGGTTCTCTATCTTGCTGCCCATTAGAATCACCCAGAGATACCCATGTGTGGGCCCCACCCCAGACCAGATAAATCAGAATTTCTGGGGAAGGCCAGGGCACCGATATTCTTTTAAAGTTCCCCAAGTGACTCTAAAATGCAGCCAGGTTTGAGACCCACTGTTCTAGCTGGGGAGATGGGAATGAGCCCCAGAGATGACAAATGTCTCAGCTGTCATGACATAGTTATTAAGACAAGAGCGGACCTCACACCCACATTCAGCACTCTTCCTAATCTAATACACCACTGCACCCCGTCCCCACCCCCCAGACGCTTTGAAAAAAGCCTTATATCTGGTCCACATCAAAGTGGTGCCAAGCCTGGTGGGGAAGGCATCATGCTCAGATACATCTGGAGTGCAATTCATGTCAAGTAATGAGCAACTTTAAAATTCTGCTGTCACCATAGCAGAATTCACTGATCTCCAGGCTTTGAGGGTTTTAGCCACCCCACTTTCCCCCAGTCATTCTGTCCCCTCCCCTCGGTGGCAAGGTCTCTCTAATCTATTACAACATGCTTGTCATATCCATTGTGAGTGCCACTGAACAGGTGAGCTAAATGATGTCTCAGGGAGGGTAAGTGACTTGTCCAGGGTCATAGGCTAATCATTAGAGCCTAGGTCTGCATAAATGCAAAGAACATGCTCTGTCATCCTGTCTTTTGCCAACTCTGTTCAGCTCCTTCCTGGATAAGCTCAAACCATCAGCCACTTCATTGTTGGTCACTGTGCCCCTCATCTTACCCTGGGCAGCCCAGGGCAAGTCCTCTGTGGCCCTTGTTCTTCCTTAACCAGAATCCACTGACCCGGTTCATTCCAGGCGCCCATAGAAGGGCTGGTACGGTCTAAGACAGAATCTGAGGTATGGAGCCAGCTCTGGCTCTAAAAATCCGCCTCCTTATCTCTGCAAGGAGCTGGTATAGCCTGAAGGACCTTAGAAACCTGTGTTTCGAAAGAGAAACAATTAAATTTGAGCTGAAAGTCAGTGAAGTTTATGTTAAAACAAAGCCTGTCATTGGAAGCCTGGGCTTTCTTTTTCATTTGAAATGAGTGTTTATGCAGATTTGTCACGAAGGTTTAAAAATCTTGACTTCCTCTGGAGCCAAACTCTGCTTTCCTAATTGGATAGGGAATAATTATTAAAGCTCGAGACCAATGTTCTTTTCAAAATTGCATGTTTTATAAGAGCTGCGCTTGAAAACGTATAATTCCGCTGTTATGAAACCACCGCATCAAGACGACTTTTGGCAACACGGAAAAGTTCACTCCAGGAACCGAGGGAGTTGTTAGGCTAGGTGGTGACAGTCTGGAACACCGTCTGGACATGATGGAGAAGGCAACCCAGGCATTTGTGGGTTGGTTTCCCAATGATACGGGAAGGTCAGTAATTTGGGGGTGGGACATAAGGAAGAGGAAAGGGAATCAGATTTGGAGACTGGCTGGGCCTCAGTTTCCTTGACTATAAGATGAGAGGGAGGGGCTACATGCCCCTGAACGACTCGGGCTCCCAGAGAAACGTCCCTTCTCTTTGCCCACATGGCAGGCGAAGGTATCAAACTAGATGACTCAGGGAAACAGTGTGGTCTGAAAATTCCAGAATCTCTGAAATTTTCTGATTGCCATTGGGTGGTTCCCAATCCACAAGAGGCATTGTTGGGCTTCACTTCCATCGGGACAGTCTTCCCAACGAAGTTAGAGTATTTCCTCAACTCACTGCTCTGGGTTTCAAGTCTTGGTTTGAGTCTTTCCAGTGCCAGAAAGAAAGGATTTAGGGAAATCTTAGTTTCTCTTTTTGGGGTTAGTCAGAGCTTTACTATTTTTTTTTAAATTAAAGCTTTATTTATTTATTTGAGGAGGAGGAGGGGCAGAAGAAGAAGGGGAGAGAATCTCAAGCAGACTCCACACTAAGCGCAGAGCCTGATGCGGGGCTTGATCCCACGACCCTGAGATCATGACCAGAGCCAAAACCAAGAGTCGGATGTTGGACCCACTGAGCCACCCAGGTACCCCACTGCTTGTTAAGTCTTATTTAGTTTTAAATATGGCCTCTCATTCTGTGACTCAGACAAAAATCCCCATTTCAGACATAAATACCAGCATCAGGCTTAAGGACAACATGATTCCCTACCTAACTTTTTTTTTTTAAGATTTTATTTATTTGCGAGAGAGAGAATGAGAGACAGAGAGCACGAGAGGGAGGAGGGTCAGAGGGAGAAGCAGACTCCCTGCTGAGCAGGGAGCCCGATGCGGGACTCGATCCTGGGACTCCAGGATCATGACCTGAGCCGAAGACAGTCGCTTAACCAACTGAGCCACCCAGGCGCCTGATTCCCTACCTAATTTTAATTCTCTCTTCCTATAAGTGAGTTCTTTTCCAATAGACTCCTTAGATTTTTTTGTAGGTTTGCGTGTGTGTGTGTGTTTGTATGTGTACAAATAAGCTTTAGGGGCCCTTCCTTCTGGAGTCCTTTAGACATGGTTAAATTAGGATAAAGGCTTATATGTAGAATATCGAAGTCTTCCTCCCCATATAAGATTTTCCATAAAAATCAGAGGTGACAGGGAGCTAGGACACCCTAGCTGTCATCCTCATTCTGCTGCCAAGTGTCTGGCCTTCACGTTCACCCAACAAATATTTGTGTAGCACCTCCTTGTGCCAAGTGCTGTGTTCAGTGCTGGGGGCTCAGCAGGGAAGTGGAGAGCCACAGCCCCTGCGCCAAACAGAAGCTCTCCCATCTGAGGAGGGAGAGAAGAAAGTCAATCAGAGGCCTGGGTCTTGCATGAGAAGAAATGACTGTGTCTTCCCTCATCTCAAACCAAAATATGGCCTTCTTTTCCATTATAAATGCAGTCGACAAACCAAAGCACTTCATAGTGCGTGACTAGTGTCTTCAACATCAATGCAGGTTGCAGATACGATCACATCACATGACAGTCGTCACATCTCAAAATCTCATGTAGGTTTGTTGTTCCATAATCACATGAACACCAAAGTCAGAGCCGTGGCCGGTCCTGTTATGTGTGACGCAGTCGTCGAGACACTCCTCCTATACTATGATACACACATTTTTATATTCTGCCAGCTGTCTCTCAGTATCATTGGTTTCCTTTGTAAGCCTATGTATTGTATTTTATTCCTTCAAAAATATCATTGGCAGTCACCAGACTACCTGGGCAGTTCGTGGCACAGAAAGGCCAAGAGTGCTGGGACCAGAAGATGAGCACCATCCGCTCCGTGTTGCCCCTCCACCGCCAGTGGGGATAGGAATGGGCTCTCAGCCCCATTCATTTGGTAAATGGATTTGTTGTTGTTGGCTTTTCTTTTACAGTGCTGGGCCAGGCAGGTGACTCAGCCTCAGGGGCTCGATGGGCTGGAGGTTGATCGCCCCTACCAACTCGCTGTTCTTGGAGAAATAACTGGAGAGAGTTCCCTGAATGGGTGTCAGGATCGAATTTTACTAGTGGAAAAGCCCTGTGAAATGTTTTATGTAAAAGTGAAAACGCAGAGGGAGAACTCGTCTCCTCTGGCCACCTCCACCTGCTTTGTCCTTGGCCTACTGTGGCTCAACTTTGGACAGGTCAGCCCACTGACACCTCTGCACTGAGGGAAGGAGACATTCGCTGAGCATGAACATGCATCTCCACGTCTAATCCTCCTGGTGAGTCTGGGAGGTGGTTTTTATTCCCATGTAACATTTGAGGAAACTGAGGCTCAGGGTCATGAAGGGACTGACTCCAGGTAATCCTGTTTGCAAGTGACAGAGCTAGGACTTGACCCAAAGCAATACTTCCTCACTGACTTTGTGCCAGGTGACCTTGGGTGTTTTCACCACTAGGTGACCTTGGGTGGGACTCGGGCTGTTTGGGCATCAAAGGCAGCATATAGCAAGGGTGACCAATTACTGTCATCGACAAAAGGAGCCTCAGAAATTCAAAGCAAACAACTGCTTTCCTCTAGGGTGGTCTAAGAAGTCTTGAGACGGGCAGTGACAGATTCATACTCAGGGAGGTAGAAAGGACGCTGGAGGGCTGAGCATCAGGGCTGGGGGCAGTGAGGAGGTCAGGCTGGACCCGTCAGGGAAGTGAAGAGGGCCAGCGAGAGAAGCCTGGGATGGAAGGATGCAAGCCGCACGCCAGGCTGCATGGTTTACACTCATCCTAGTATGTTACTGGAGAGCCACGAAATGTTCTAGAGGAGGGAAAGCACTACAATAAGAGCTTCACTTTAAGAAATGGATTGGGGAGTGGCAGAGGATTTATGTGGAGGCAGGCCTGGGGACAGGAAAGCTGGCTGGGCCGTGACCGCCACGGCTCAGGTGAGAAATGCTGAGGACCTGCAGTCGGGCGATGGGGTAGGGACAGAAGGCCAGCATGCACGAGTGCAGATACTGGACGTCTGTGCTTGGGGCAGGGTGATAGGAGGACCCGGTGAGTCATAGGATGAGGGAGAAGTCTCAGGAGGCTGGGATGACCAGCCTGTGGCTTCTGGAGTGGCCTGGGGGAGTCTTGGTTCACTGGACCCTCCAGCCCCACAGGTCCCTCCATGGAGGCCAGGATGGCCTGTGCCTGAGGTCTCTCTGGAGCCCGTGTTACCAGCCCTGGCCCATGCCTCCTGTAGGGTGTTTCTCTCTTCTGACAGTTGAGCCCCATAGGCGGTGGGAGCAGAGACTGGCCACCAGCTGGAGCCATTAGGCCGATGGTCATGGTACAGGACAGCCTGCCTCAGTCACGGGGAAGTGTTGCATCCATTTACAGCAGACAATAAAACTAGCAGTGGGCACGTTTTCTTCCTCCTTTCCAAATGGCCAATCACACTGAATGTTCTAGAAAAGAAAGGGCAACAGAGGGTAAAGGTGCAGCTTCCAGGCTCTGGAGCTCAACTACGTGGGCCCAAATCCCAGCTTTGCTAGTTACTTCTCGCTGGGAGACCTTGGGCAACTTACCTAACCTGTCCTCCAGCTTCCTTGTCTGTAGAGTGGGGAGAATACTAAGGCCCCGGCAAGGAACCATTGAGGTTAAGAGAGTGAAACCAGCTACTGATGCTGTTCATGTCTGTATGTAGTCAGTGCTTAATAACTAGGTATTGAATGGGTGAGTGTTTTAGAAGGAAGAATTCCAAGAAAGAAAATCAGACGTGTTTTGTTTTGTATGTGAAATGGAAAAATCTAGGTAAGAAAGAGATGGTTTTGTTCTGGTCGCTTCTTGATATAGTCCATTTGAGTGTTTAGGGAGGGGAGGGAGGGAGTTACTGGCAGGAGTACATTAAAAACTCACAAAAAATTCTTTCCTTTCTCTGCTTATTGAAATTTTCCCTTCACAGCCAGTGTAAATGCCACCTCCTCAGGGGAGCCTCCTTGGTTTCCACCCTTCCCACCCCCTCGGCTGTGGCTTCCTCCTCCATTCTCGGGCAACAACCAGCTTATGGGTTTACTGTGGCGCTTACTGGATTCTGCTTTATTTTTCCCATAGCAGCATTCATGGCCGTCTCCCCTTCCTGGACAGGGAGCTGCCCTCTGAGGCAGCCCACGCAGGAACTTTTGAGTCGGACAGGTCCGGGTCAGGTCCCACCTGCTGCTTACCAGCAGGGCTAGTCTCACAGGTAGGAGGCCCAGCCCATCTGTCCAGAGCTCGCCCAGACCAGCGGTGACCCACATGCTGAGGAGCAGGACCGTAGGATGAAATCACAGAGAAGCTTCTCCCTCTGTCTTTCTTGATTTAGCCAGGGGAGCTACCTCCCTGGCCCCGCTGAAGTCTCAGGCAGCCCTGTGACCTTTCTGGTTGTTCTTAGTTCATACAAACTCTCCCCATCCAGGACTTTAAAATGTCCAGCCCCGAATTTATTTAAAATGAGGACTTGTTGCCCCTCATCTTGAGCTCTTGAGCAGGCAGGAGGCCTCCAGCTGGAGAGGAGGCATGGGACGCCTTCTCTCTCTCTCTCTCTCTCTCTCTCTGTCTGCCCCTTACTCACACCTGCAGGGGCATTTGAGCCGGCTGCCCGCTCCTCCTCTGACACCCAGCGGCCTAGCTGTTGCCCTCCCCGAGGCCGCGCGGCTGGACAGCTGGAGCCCTCCTTAGCTGACCTCCCCATCTGCCTGTGTTCCCTGCCTGTCTGTCTGACTCTCTCTCTGTCCCAGCAGCACCAGCTATATCTCTCTGTCCTAGCGTGGGCCAGGTCTTTGCTCTCGGTCCCCCCGGGTCCCTTCTGTTTGGTGTGCTCTCCCCCCCGGCCCCAGCTGCCTCCCTATCCCTCGGGGTTGTGCCCACATCATGCCCCCCCCCCCTTCAAAGAGCTGAGCAGGGCAGCGGGAGGGCTGTGTGGTTGAGGGCGGGTTTGGGTTCCTGACTTTGTGGCTGGGTGTGGCCTCAGTGCCCTGCTCTGGGGTGTGGTGGGGACTGGGGTATTTGGTCAAAGCAGCTACAGAATTCCTAGAGCAGGTCAGCTGTTTCAACATCTGGACACTTGCCTGAACCCTTCTCTGATTTATGATTGTCAAGCAGCGGCCGGCTTCCCCTCACGCCTTCTAACTGGAGTAGAGGAGGGAGGGGACCCAGAACCCTTGCGGCTCTTCTCTGCCCATTTATTCCAGCTTTGGCAGCCTGAAGCTGGGACTCCTGGCACGGCATTCAAGCCTCCCCCCCCACTATTTGGGGTTCACCCCAGGCACAGCTTCCAAGACCACCACCCTCAGCCCCCTTGTTGGCTCAGGGCACTGCCTCTGCTGGGAATGACTTTTCCATAACCCCATCTGGGGCAGGGGTGGGACACGAGGAAGGGGGACGAGTGGGAGACAAAATCTGCGGAAAACTTCTTCCTGTAGGCTCAGGATAGGCCCTTAATATACTATTGCTCTTTTAATTTATTCATCAAGCCAGATTTTCAGGCAGGCTTTGTTAGACCTGTTATCCAGACAAACTGAGTCATAGATTAGGTAACTGGCCAGGATCACACGGGGGGAACAGAGTTCAAACCCAGAACTCGGGCCCAGCTGACTCCAAAGCTCCTGGACACATCCCTCCCTCCTCCTCAACCTAGTGAGACAGGAACTAAGACCCAGAGAGACATGGGAAGAGATCACAGACAAGGGGACGGGAGCGATTGCTGAGAACTCCCTGCGGGTCTGGCCCTCGGACCTCGATTCACCAAAGATGCAAAAATGACCATTGTACCTTGATGGAGCTTTTAACTGAAAAGGAAACTCAGGTAAGCATAATGCAAAAGCTCCAGGACCCCACCGTCCTCAGCGTTTACTGAGCACCGGCTGTGTTCTAGGCCCTGAGGGTCCACACTCCACGGCCCTCCTGCCAGGGAGCAGAGGAGACCCCTTCACAGGTTGCCTTGGCCCTGGGCCAGGGCGGGATGGTGGGCGTCAAGGTCCCGGTAGGGAGGATGGGGAGGCAGGTTCAGGAAAGGCCATTGTTGGGACAGTCTGGTGGTGGGACAGGAAACACCTTACATTAGATTTTGATCCCCATGACTTTTGGGGGAGACAGCTTATCCCAGAGAGGACAACTGTGCTCTGAGAAGACCAGTCTGGTTGTGTGTGTGTGTGTGTGTGTGTGCACACGCCCGCACGCCCGCATGGGCATGCTGGGGAGGGGGTTGTCCAAGGGACCACCAGAGGCTGTCTCTCCTTTCATCGCCCCCCCCAGATGGCCTCCCCCTGACTCAGAGGAGTTTTGTCCACCAGCCGAATCTGAGGTGTGTCTGAGGTGGACAAAGCCAGACCTGGGAACCCCCCGCCCCCCCCCACCCCGGAGACCTGGACCCTCTCCCCAAAGGAGACCACGCCCACCCACCAGGAGACCTGGACCCCCCCTGAGGGGTCAGCAGGCCTGTTTGCCCACAGCCAGGAGATTCTCCACAGCTAGAGGCAACCAGCAGCCCGAGCTCCAGGAAACCTGCCTCTGGGGTAGGGAGGGTGATTCTGAGGAAACCCGAGGCACAGAGGGAGCACTTCCTCTTCAGAGAGGAGGGAAAACCCCAGGCGGAGGCAGCCGTCACAGGGAGCGGCCAGAGGTGGGTTTGACACCATGGAAGAGGCAACCTGCCAGGGCCTGTGCTAAATGCTGACGTGGGTGTTGCCTCCGAAAACGGGTGCCTGGGATGGAGCTGAGAGGAAGACCCGGGCTGACTTTTCTCCGCCTCAGACACATCCCTTTCCAGAAGCTCCTGTGCTCTCGCCCCAAGTGAGGCCCAGCAGCAGCTCAGAGTTAATGGGGTCACAGAGGATTTGCCAGCTCAGGGAACAAGAACTTGAGCGAGAGGAACAACTCTGGTTCTACTACTCACCAGCTGGGTGACCTCAGGCAAGTTCCTGGAGGGCTCTGATCCAAGTTCCTCTTTGTGACATGGGACTAATCCACCGACCTCACAGGGAAGCTGTGGGAGCCAAAGCAGACAATAAAAGGGAAGCATCTCCTCAAGACCCCTGAGTCACCAGGGAAATGCAAATTATGTACCATGAGAGAACCTCCTCACACTCACTGGGCTGGCTGAACTTTAAAAAGACCGACCACATCAAGCACCACTGGAAAACTCACACGCTGCTGCCATTTTGGAACATAGTTTGGGGGCTTCTTAGAAAGTTAAACAGCACCTAACAATCACCAAAGGAAGAGGGCAAGCTGCATGAGTCCGTTTATATACAACTCTAGAGAATGCAAACTTGTGTATAGTGACAGAAAGATGGAGGGGTCTGCGGGGGCACGAGGGCTGAGAGTCACAAGGACGTTTTGGTGGTGTGACAGGATTTGCGTCCCCTTACTGCCCGCGGTCCTTGGTCACGCCGCTTCGAAGAATGAAGAGGGGGACCGGACGAGAAGAGTGGTGGGCAGCAAAGCAAAGTTTATTGAGCGAGAGTATAAAGCCCCCGGAGAGGGAAAGGGGCCCCCGAGAGGGTTGCCCTCGGGGTTTCTAAGTTTAGGGGTTTTTATGAGCTCTTTTGTGGAAGATCCTAAGCAACCAGGGTGAGCTGAGTCGGGCCAATCAGGGCTTTGGTCACCTATCTGTCTACTTGTTAGGTTAATGTCTCTGTGCTGATGGTCTTTTTCTGTTGACATTTAGGGGCTTAGGTCTTTCTTAAAATTTTTATTTATTTTTATTTTTTAGAGATTTTGCTTATTTATTTGAGAGAGAGAGAGAGCATGAGCACGAGCACGAGTGGGGGTGGTGGAGCAGAGGGAGAAGCAGGCTCCCCACTGAGCAGGGAGCCTGACGCAGGACTTGATCCCAGGACCCTGAGATCGTGACCTGAGCTGAAGGCAGACGTGTAACCAACTGAGCCACCCAGGCACTGGGGGCTCATGTCTTAACTGCTCCTTGCCCGTGATATGGACAAGTGCTTTGTGGTTAATTGTCTTACTTTAGGATGTTTTGCAGAAGTCATTTCTGCAAAGGCTGCAAAGCAGAATGTTAGTGCGGTCCCCTCTAAGCTGCAGAACAGCATGTTAGTGCTGTTTTATTTTAGCTGTCCTGACTCCATATTTTCTTGTTGGGGACCCTGGCCCTGACTGCCTGACTACCCAGCTAACTCCTAACAGTGGTGGTGAACTCATGGGCATATGCATATATATGTCCAACTCATCAAACTGCCCACTCTAAATATGTGCAGTTTATTCAATGTCCATTATGTCTCAATAAAGCGTGTGAAAAAGCTTTTTGGAGGCAACAAAGAGCGGACATTACAGTGAAAAAAGCAAAATAAAAAAAAGGTATAGCATCGGGTACATAGTTATTTAGTCTAATGCTGAGTAGTTGACACAATTCCTGCACATCTGAAACCCAGAACAGGTTTCTCACTATGTCTGTTCACGCATTTATCCTCCCGGGAGTAGAGAGAGGAGCTGAGCTCCAGGTGCCTGCCTTCAGGAGCGTCACCAAGAGGACTGGGGGGCCCGACGCACCATCCCAGAGCCATGTCATCTGTGCTAGGGACGCAGGAGGTGAACGTGAAGCAGACACCAGGAGGGTGCCAAGGAAGGAGGTGGAAAGCGGGGGGGCCCATTCTGCCTGGCGCAGGGGAACGTGTCAAGTAAGGTCTCACAAAGGAAATGGTTTCGAGGCGACCTTGAAGGATGAGCGTCCGTCCATGCGGGTGGGACTGACAGCGCGCCTCACCGGACCCTCCTCAAACGTGGTGGTTCTTCCAGGCCCAGCTGCAGAGAGTGACAGTGATGAGGAATCCGAGGTTTGGTGGCGCCCCCCGGGCCGATGCTTGGCGCTGTCTCTGGGGAGGTGGGTGGGAGGCCTGAGGGGCCCTAACCTCCACTTGGCAGGGCTTGGAACTCTGGAGAGGATGTCTCAGCTGGGGGAGGGGGGCTGTTGCTGAGGTCCCAGGGAGGAGGGGAGACGCCCGGAAACAAGACAGGCTTAGGGGCAAGAACCCCTGTCCTGGGTATTCTGAATTTCCCGTGGCTGTGGTAACAAAATACATGCAGAGCTGCTTAAAACAACAGAAATATGTCCTTTGGAGGCCAGTGGTCTGAAATTAAGGTGTTAGCAGGACGGTGCTCCCTCCAGAACCTCCGAGGGGAGGCCTTCCTGGTGGCTCCTGGGCTTCCTTGGCTTGTGGCGGCCTCACACACCAGTGTCTGCTCCATCTTCACGTGGCCTTTGACCTCTCTGTCTCTGCATCTGAGATCTCCCTCTCCTTTGTCTCAGCGGGACACTAGTCACCCTACATCCAGGATGACCTCACCTCAAGATCCTTAACTTAGTTACATCTACAAAGACCCCATTGCCAGGTGCTGGGGGTTAGGACTTGGACATTCGGGGGCCACCACTTAACCGACCGCTCCTTGGACTGAGTGGGAATCCAGAGGCAGACTGTCCTTTTCTCTGTCCACACTGCGCCCCTGGAAGGAAGTCACTCTGTAGGCCACACTTCGGGAAGGAGGGGGACATTGTTTTGTAAAGTCATCCTGGCTTACACTCCAGACCCTGCGAGGCAGGCCTCTCTCCTCACTACCCGGCTTGGCCACCTATCAGACCAGTGACCTCACGCAGGGGACGTAACCTCTCCTGGCCTTAACAAAAGAGAAGGTGCCTATTTCCTGGGTCCGCCGTGGGAATGAACCAAGTAATCCACACCGGCCTGACTCCCCGAAGAGGGCCCCCTCCCTCATCTTCCAGGACCCTCTGGGGAGCCCTGTTGCCCCCACCTGGGTTGACCACAGTGATGTCTGCTGCCGGGAAGCCTTCCTCTGTCTCCGCGGTGGGGGGGGGGCCTGGTGCCTATCTCTGAGGCTCTGATTTGGACCCTCCCGTGCCAGGCTCCATCCCCTTCTGGACGGGGGCTACTGCTGGTGCGAGGTGTGTCCTTACTGTTTTTCTGGCATTCTACTGGGTACTGGCTGTTAGTGAGCATGACACATCTGGGTCTTCCTCATGGTCACGATCTCCTTGGGATTCAGACCTGAGCCCACAAAGGCTGGGCTGGAGGACATGCCGAATGGCTGCACTGAACTCTGGCTCAGAGTCACTCGGTCCTTCCCCAAGACTAGGTTCTGTTTCAGGCCAAGCCAGCCTGCCCGGCTGGATTTTCCCCCAGGATGCAGGAGGCTCCTCAATCCCTTACAGAAAACAGGGGCTCGTTGGGGCCGCCCCTCTGGTCCCTGAAGTGTGCTCTGAGCATAGGGGGTGTACCTTTGGGCTGAGGCTAGAACCTGCCCCCCACATACACACATGCACGGGACCCAGGGCCTCACGTGGCACCCACTGCACAGTGGGTGCTCGATAAACATCAATATTCTTCACAGCTCGGGTGCACGCGCACGCGGAGTCGGTGCTCGATAAAACCCCTCGAGTGCACACACAGGCACAGAAAGTGGGGTGCCTTGTGGGCCCGCGACTCTGAAAGGACGGTGCGCTGACGCTCACCTGAGCTATAGAAATTCTCGGGCCCAGACCCGCGTGCGGTGTAGTTACCACAAATGCGAATCGTTTTCCTTTGCTAGATGCTAGCTACCCACGAAGGATAAGGGAAGAAGGAAGAAGGGGTGGGCAGAGAGGAAGTTCTGGGGGCACAGGATGGAAGAACCAGTCGGGAAAGGAGGACGCCTGGCCAGCCCAGGGGGCTGGGAGCGCGGTGAAGGTGTTGGTCATGCCCCGCAGTCTGCTCAGAGAAAGACAGCCATGGCGACAGGAGACCGGGACAGGGTTCCGAAGGGAAAGAAGCAGGCTTCTGAGCCAGAAGAGATGCTTTCATCAGGAGGAACCGATCAGAGACACCGTCCAGGCCAAAGGGGCAGCAACAGGGAACAGCAGCTCAGCCTCGCTGCTTTGCTGGGCCCCCCTGCAGATGTGGGTGGCGGGCGGGCAGGGCTTCTTGCAAAGGAGTGCTGCAGGGAGGAAGGAAAGCTGATGATGGATGGTTGCAATAAGAGCCTGAAAAGGCCCCAGAGAAAGGCCTGACACTGTTCGGAAACAACGGAGGCAGGGAAGCGGCCCTGGTTTAGAGCAGCGAGGCTGGGAAATGCACAGGGGGTGCTGCTTTGGGAGAAGGAGCCTCGAGCTCCCTCCCGGCTCCCCCCCCCCCCCGTCCCCCCCCCCCCTGTCCTGCTGGGATCCCAGGACAAAGCCTTCATTCTTGGAATGCCCTTCTTGAATGCATCAGGATGGAAAACAAGAAGGCGTAGGGGACATAGCGTGGAGTGCGGCACTAGGGTCCCGTAGATCTGGTTTCCTATTTTGGTTCTGCCACTTCCTAGTGAGGTGGCTTTGGACACAGTATTTAACCTTTCTGGCCTCTGGGGGATTGGATGTTGCTTTTTACTTGTTCTGAATTATTTATAATGTCTAGCACAGCACACGAGCGTGACTAATGGATTCCCTCCCTCCTCCGTTCATTCAAACACTCATCAATCAACTCACTCCCGTGTCTACCGTCCTACCAACTCCCCACATTTCCCCTTCAAACCCCAACAGCTGGACCCCGCCGGGAACGCACCTCCCCACACTCACCCCTGCGCTCTAGTCACATCATCACCTGCACCTGCCAGAATGTTCCAGGCTCCCTGGTGCTTGTGAGCAGCTGGAGGTCCAGCCCCATCAGAAACGCACCCCACTCCAGCCCTCCTCCCTTCCCAGGCAGACCTAGTTGGACCCCTTCTTGGTGCTGGAAGCCCCTTACATGTGGGCCTCTAGTTTAACAGTGATTAGGATGGGTCTGCCTCCCCTGTAGCCCGGGGGCTCCCGGAAGGACAGCACTTTGGTTCTTGGCTTCTCTTTGTGTCCTCAGAATCTGGCACAGAGTGAGGGCTGAGAAAATGTGGAGGCCTGAAGAAAAAAAGAAACTATACTATACAGTATGGGTATGGGTTGAACTGTGTCCGTCCCCAACTCTTGAAGATATGCTGAAGTCTGTGATGAGCTGATTGTGCCCCAAAATGTACATGCTGAAGCCCTAATCCCCAGTACCTAGTACCTCCAGTGACTGTATTTGGAGAGGGGACCTTTGAAGATGAAGCCTTGAGGGTGGGCCCTACTCCAATCTGACTGGTATCCTTATAAGAAGAGATTAGGACACACAGAATGTCACACCGGAGTAGACAAGCCACCTGCAAGCTCGGGAGAGAGGCCTCCAGAGAAACCAAACCTGGCAACACCTTGATCTGGGATTGCCAGTCCCCTGAACGATGAGAGGAGAAATGTGGTTTTGGCGCCTCCCAGCCTGTGGTATTTGGTTCTGAGCCCAGACAAACTGATACAAAGTCCTAACCCTCAGCACCTCACAGTGTGGCCTTATTTGGAGCTAGGGTCCTGACAGATGTAATTCGTTAAGATGAGGTCATCAGGCTGGGCCCTCTTCCAGTCTGACTGGTGTCCTTAGAAGAACGGGGAATTTGGACAGAGAGGGGCGCCACAGGGAGAACATTTCGGGAAGGTGATGAGGGCTTGGACTTCCCCCCTCCAGAATTGTGAGACAATGCACTTCTGTCGTGTTAGGCCCCCCAGTCTGTGGTACTCTGGGAGTACTGATACAGGATGGGTGATAAAAAAGGATTACTCTGTGACAAGTTCACGGGAGCAAGGGGATTTCTGCCGACGGCAGCACAAAGCTCTGGTGTCCGCACCAAATTTTTGGAGTTGAGCTCCCGGGGCCCTCCTCTGTAGTATCACTGCTTGTCCTTATCAACTCCTGCCTCCTCTCAGACACACAACTAGGTGCTACATTCCTCAGCGCTGCCCTGAGCTGGCCTGCCCCGAGAACCACGCTCTGCCAGTTAGATGCGCTCAGGAAATCTTGTTGTTCGGTGAGCTGGCTGCCCAGGATTGTGCTGGCTCCCGGAAATTCCATCTCCAGGAAACCTCGACCCAGGCGCCCCCAGCCCTCAGAGGGTCCCTCAAAGCCCCCAGTGCCAAATTTTTGAAGCTTCCTGGTAGTTCTCAACGTGGCCATCCACAACTGGCTTCCGTTCCTTACCTTCGCCGTTACCTGTCCAACGACACACCTGTCCACACCCAGCTCCCAGTAAAGGAGAGAAGGCGGAGGAGAGGACAGAGCCCAGGCCTCAGGGAAGCTGTGGGAGAAGAGCTGGGGCGGGGGCGGAGGGTGGTGAGTCTTGCTGCTCTGCACACCGGTGGTTGGGAAGCGCCATTCTCTGCTAGGCCTGCCCCCTGTACGCGGGGCCAGGAGCAGAAGCAGGCCCTGGTGGAAGGCAGGCTCCTCAGAGGTATCTGAGCCAAGGCTCCTTGACCTTCAGTGAGCAGCCAGATCCCCTGGGGCCTTGCTGATGTGCAGACTGGAATGCAGGAGGCCTGCGTGGGGCCCGGACACCGCAGGGCTACCAAGCCATGTCGACGCTATGCTGCGGGCCCGGGGACCCCACTCGGAGTCCTTCGGTCCCCACCCAGCGCTGGAGCTGCTCTGCCTCCCTGTCCGGTGGGCACCCAGGTGTGTGTTTGAGCGCCTTGGCTGGTGGGGAGCCAGGACCGGCAGGGCAGTCCGCTCTGCCCGCCCTTCCCCCCTGCGCCAGAGAAGGCCTCCCTACGGCTCTGTGGGCTGCCCTCAATGTCCCGTTAGGGCCACAGCAGTATGTGGGCGCTTCCCACACCAGCCCTTCTCGCCCCAGCCTCCCCGCGCCCCCCCCCAGGTTATCTGGATGTGGGGCTTGTCAGCGTGGGGCTCAGGCAGTCTCCACACTTTGAACCCTGTCTGCCCTTTCCCGGTGGTGCTCACAGCCATGACCCCATTGTCCCCCAGGCTCCCCCAAAGTGTGGGCCCCTCCAGGAATCCCTGTGCCGTGGGGGGCCCAGTCTGTATTCAGCTCTGTGGTTCCTCCACACTAGTGCCTGCCTGCTGGTCCTCCCTGACCCCTTGGTCACGGTCAAGGTCAAGCCCACCCTACCCGCCCCCCCCTACCCCTGGCCTGGGCCACCCTCCCTAACGGCAGCAGGCTTCATAGGCCAAACAGCCAATGCTCCATCTGCATCATCCACCCTGTACTCACAGATGTCCTTGCTGTGGGGGGACATTTCAGCTGAGGAGACCCCAGCTCAAGGGGGTGATGTTGCTGCCCCCGCAGGGTCCCAGGAACCTCTGAGATGCCACAGGGGCTGTGACCCGCGAAAGGGCTTCTGCGGGAGCACAGACAAGGAGGAAGGAGGGAAGGAAAAGAAAGGAAGGGAGCAAGAGGGGCTGGGAGAAGATCAGAAAAAGAGGGGCCCCTGGAGGGATTCATGAATTCATTCCTTCAAGGGTGCCAAGGCCTCCTATGGGTGGGGGACAGCTGCAGGCAGAGGTCACAGCCCTCCCCGAGCCCATGTGCAGTAGGTACTGACCTCCTCCCTGAGGGTTCCCGTGGCAATGGGGACCCCAGCTTCTGCTCGGAGGCCCTGAACTCAGCTGGTCCGGCCCGAAAGTTCTGAGGAACCAGTCCTTGTCTCGGGCTCCGCTCTGGCTCCGTTGGCGAGTCTGGGCCCAGAAGGTTTCCCAGGGCAGGGACAGTGCGGGGGCGGGAGGGGCTGTCGTGGGCATGAGCACAACCCTCTGTAAGGAAATTCGGGAGCTGCCACTGTTCCTAGACACGAAAAATCTCAGGCAGGAGTGGAAGCCAACGCTCTGTGTCTCGCCAGCCCTCCACAGGCTCACCCACCCCCTTCCCCGCCTGGTTCCCACTGTCCTCATGTCATTCCTGTAATGTGCCTCCTCCTCTATGTGCCTTTCTCAGCTACACACATTTGTCCAATCCTCCTCGTAACCTCACATATCTCTAGGTGCTGAAATCCTACACAGCCTTCAAGGACCATCCCACATGCCTCTTCCTCCAGGAAGCTCTCCTTGATAACCTCACCCAGAAGCATGTTTCACTCCTGTCTTTGCTACATGTGGCATCTGTACATGGTGTGTCAGGAGACATGTTTCGGTTCAGGCTCTGGGGGAAAATGTGGATTAAGGGTGTAAGTCTCGGGACGCCTGGGTGGCCCGGTGGGTTAAGCATCTGCCTTCGGCTCAGGTCATGATCCCAGGATCCTGGGATCGAGTCCCACATCGGGCTCCCTGCTCAGCAGAGAGCCTGCTTCTCCCTCTCCCTCTGCTTCTCCCCCTGCTTGTTCTCTCTCTCTCTCTGTCAAATAAATAAAATCTTTAAAAAAAAAAAAAAAGGGTGTAAGTCTCAGGTCAGGCTGACGGGAACAAATCCCAGCTCTGCTCTGCACTAGTTAGGTGACCTTGAGCAAGTTTCTTCTCTGTCTGGGCTTCAGTTTTCCCATCTGTGAAACAGATTTTAGTAAGGTCTCAGGTTTCATGAGATAACACATGTCAAGCAGCCAGGAAGCAGGGAAGAAAGGCAGCCCTTCCACAGGGCCATCCTGGGGACCGGCCATGGTCCTCTTCCCACTTTCCTCAGGCCATCACTCAGCCACCACGGCCTGCCCCCGCCACCCACATTTCCCAACCGACCTGTCCTATTTACACCCTCATCACTTCCCTCCCTCCAATGTCCCGTCTGGGGTCTATCGCTAATTTAGCGTGGCATGTCTCCTTGGAGTGGCCAGTCTGAGAGCCGGGGGTCCCGTCTGATGTTGGCACAATGGCATTAAGTGGGACGTGGTGCTGACGGAATGAGAAGGGAGATGGGGGACCCATGAGAGGCGTTCACAGAGGGGAGCTACCCTGGGCTGCTGGGGCGGCTGGGCCGGGCAGGGCGGTGGGTTCCCAGAGTTCTTCCTGTGAGCTTCTCCTGTTCCAAACGCCGCCTCTGCCTCATTCTCTCTCCTCCCCTGGGACATAATGAAAAGAACCATTCCTAAACCCAGTTCATTCGTTCTCTGTCAAGAGAAAATTAAGAAACCATAGCGACCAATTCTCAGCATCTCCTGAATCAGTCAGATGAGACTTGGATTAGGGGCAGCCACCCGGGAGGGCAGCTAAATCTCCAAGAATGTGATAATCATGAATCTTGTGCCGTGGGAGGAAGCGGTGTGATTAAACCGCCCACCTCAGCCTCAGGCTGCCTTCCGGTACCCCCGCCCCGCTCTCTCTGGGACAGAAAGATGGGGTGGTGTGCATGCTGCCACACCCATTCCTTCATTTCACTGGGAAGTGGCCCCAGGAAGCAGGCAATGTTATTTCTCTCCATATCACAGATGAAGAAACTGAGGCCCAGCCGTTTGCCCACAGCCAAGGAGCAGGTCCTTGCGGAGGGATGGAGCCAGGACTCACGCTCACATTGCCTGCTCCCCCCAACTATGCCTTTTCCACTGTGACCCCATTTAACGTTCTGCAGCCAGACAGAGGCCAAGGCCTAATGCCCTTCACTCCATGGCTCTGTTTGGAAATCCTGTGTCCTTCCAACAGCCTCTGTGACCTCAGGTGGGCCATTTGGCTCATACCCCTTTTGACCTGTAGATGCTCCTTTGGTTAAATAATCTTCCATTTACCGCCTATGAACTTTGTGTCCTTAGGACCCCCTCAGAATTCTTTGAGGTCAGGGATGGTGTGAGGCCCACTGGATTGCAGAGAAAGGGGCTATGGGGGCGGGGAGGGCAGGATTTATACAGGGGCCCGGACTGGTATAGGAGGGGCAGGGACTCGAAGCCAGGCCCACGCCTTCTGGCTGGCTTTCTCCTCACTGCTCCCGGCAGGCTAAAGCAGGGTGAGCGCCAGAAGCGCACTCACACCTACAGGCAACATAGGAAGGAACAGCCTATATTTGGGGCACCTGGGTGGCTCCATCGGTTAAGCATCTGACTCTTGATTTCAGCTCAGGTCACGATCGCAGGGTCCTCAGATCGAGCCCTGCAGCGGGCTCCATACTCAGTGGTGAGTCTGCTTGATTCTCTCTCTCCCTCTCCCTTTGCCCCTCCCCACTGTGCGCTCTCTCTAAAATAAATTTTAAAAAATTAAAAAAAAAGAAAACAGCCTAGGTTTAAAGTAGAGCAGGTTATCCATTGTCTCGTCAATGTGCAGAAACTGTACTCTGATCCTTGGTCCCCATCGAAGGTGGAGCTGCCTGATGCAGAAGGTCCGCGGTCCCCGGTAGGTCTGGGATTCAGGTGGGAGCCGAGGGGTGAGCTGGCTGCTGATTCTCTGGTCAGTGTCGTCTCCTCCCTTCACCCTGTCTGGTCACTGAGATAGAGTGTCCACTGTTGAGCCCCCAGCTGCCTTTAGCTCCTTGCAAGACAGACCTCCCCCACCGTTCTTAGGAAAGACTCATTTTGCTGCCCGCATCTCAGACGTGGCCGTGAGCCGCGAAACCAGGGATGGGATGACTTACCCACCAGCTGTTTAAGGCACCTGGTGTTGCCGGTTGTAAGCAACTCCTCTGGTTAAACATGGGTATTTTGCAAAAGAAGTGTGCTCACTTCTTTGCTGTAGGACAGAATTCCATGAATGACATTAAGCATTTGTTTAGCACCCATGGTTTATAAAGTGCTTCTACACAGACAATCGTGACCTCCGTGTTAGGGCTGGGAGTCTCCATGTTAGGGCTGGGAGTCTAGAAGGATGGCCCAACTCTTGTTCTAGGGCTCTCTTTACATCAATAAGTCTCTGAAACCAGGGAGCAAGACTTCTAACATATTTGGCTTGGATGTGATTTTTAATAACCCTATTTATTTTTCATAAATACAACTTGTAGGCATATGAGACCAGTCACAAATATTAGATTATAAATCTTACCCCCTTCTGCGGTGTTAACGCCTCATATCCTGATGAAGAGCTTGTCAGGGTTCAACTCTATGTAGCATTCCTATTACAGGCAGGAGCCAGGAGGCTCATTCTCTCAGTCTCTAGAACTTTAGTAAAGTCTCAAAGATAAATAAGTTTTTTCCTTTTCCTAGAATTTACTCAGTGTTCCCGCTAACCAGAATCTGTTAGCTTGATTTTGCATTCATTCATTTACAGTTAAAAGACTTTGTCCTGTTCTGGGGCGCTGCCGGTCAGGGGCCAGGGCAAAGCAGACATCTACACTGTGACTGACAATGGAAGGCAGAAGGACATCTGGGAACACAGAATAGAGACACCTAATCCAGGCTGGGCCTATCAGGGAAGGCTTCCTGGAAGGGGTGACATCTGAGAGAGGTAGGTGAAGGAACGGAAAGAAGTCTAGGAAGCAGAGTGAGGCTGGAGACAGGACAGCACTGTGTACCCGAGGGACCTGTTTGGTGAGATGGCCCTTAAGGAGCACAGTGACAGTGGGGACATTCGAACTTTAACCCTGAGCCTGGAGTCCTGGGACTCCAGGAACCCCGGGACATTTTCAGCAGGAGAAACATTCTCATACTACCTTTTACTTCCTCCAGGTACGAGTCACAGCTGTTATTAAACAATTACTGGCATAGTTTGATAGGTAATATTTCCCTTGAGCAAATACGAATATAATCTCCACAAGAGCAGAGACTAATTCTCTAGACCTACAATCCTCCAGACCTAGAACAGTGCCGGGTCATAGCAGATGCTTAGGAAATAGGGAGAGGAAGGGAGGGAGGGAAGGGAAGGCAGTGACGAGATCTGCGCGCGAGCCATTCGAGAAAAATTGTCCTGACCGCAAATGGAGGAAAGCCAGCAGAGGGTCTGTCTGGGGGGCCCAGTGAGAGTGGGGTGTCATCATCTAGGTGACAGGTGCCGTGGTCTGAAGGTAGTGGCAGGGGTGGGGAGGAGGGGACGGAGAGCTGAGAAAAGCCGAGCAGGTGAGATCTGCCTGACCTGGCTTCTGCGTGGGCGAGTGAGGAGAAGTAGACAATCCCTCTAAGGGGACCCGAGGCCCAGACCTGACTCTCGGTCCTACTGAGTAGGTCTGGGGTCGTGCAGGAGGCAGGGGTAATTCTCACAAGGCTCTGGGGGACCCTCAGGTGCAGCCAGGAAGAAGAACCACTGGAGAGGAGCGAGGAGTTCCTGACTCCAAGGCTTTGGGAGAGACAACACAGGAGGGAGAGAACTTTCCGAAGAGGCAGCACAGATAAGGAGGTCATAAGATAATATGGATCTCATCTGAAGCATGCTAATTAAGAAAGAACGATGTTGGGGCGCCTGGGTGGCTCAGTCGTTAAGCGTCCGCCTTCGGCTCGGGTCATGATCCCAGGGTCCTGGGATCGAGCCCCACATCAGGCTCCCTGCTCAGCGGGAAGTCTGCTTCTCCCTCTCCCACTCCCCCTGCTTGTGTTCCCTCTCTCTGTCAAATGAATAAATAAAATCTTAAAAAAAAAAAACAAAAAAAAAAAACGAACGAACGATGTCAGCTGGTTCTTATTTGTTGTTTAAGGAGTCAAGGTGGGGAAAACAGAAACCACCCGGACGTTTATTTTGATCAGGAGTCAGAGAAAAGGCACCAAATCTCTTGCTTCTCAATGGGAATGATTCTGCGCCATGGGGGTCCGAGGGGGCCCTTTGGAAATTCTGTCTGCGAGGTTGAGGTTTCGTTTTCAGGCTGAGCACCAGGTGATGAGAAAAGGCGAGTGTGGGCTTGCAGGAAATCGCAGAGCAAGCCACTGAACAGGTGCCGGGGACGGAAAGGCGGCCTTCCCCGTGCGGCTCGGCTTGCAGCTTCTTCCCTGCACCACAGAACGACGCACCGACTGTTTCATAATACGGTTCTCAATGGGCCATGGCAGCACCGATGCAGCCTTTGGATTCCATTTGTTCCGTGGGTAATGAGCCACCGGAGAAAGACCCAGTGCTTATTATATAGACCTCCGTGGGCTGTCTGCTCCCCCAAACCTCCAGTCAGATGCTGCGCTAAAATCGTCCGGCTCAGTAAGGCCATTTGCATCCAGGCAAGTGGCCCTTGGTGACTAAGAGAAATCCAACTTTATCTTGGCCACAAAGATCTTTGGTAAGCTGCGTTAATTTTGTTTGCACAGCGGAATGGAGCACATCTTTAGTTCCTTTTGGGGAGACTGGCCTGTGCTACCCCCGAGAGTGCTTCCCGGGGGCTCCCAGCCATTGCACTCGCCAGCTATGATTCAGCTCGGCAGCTCCCAGGTCCCGCGCCCGCATACGAGGCACAATCTGCCTATTGTTTCCCGGCTCAGAGGCTGTGGTGATAACGGGGCACCCCGAATTCTAATAAAGCTTCAAGTAGTCATTTGGGCTTGATGCATCTGGTCTGGCAGAGACAGAACCCCCCCCAAGCTGGGACGATTCTGTCTGGCTTCCCCCACCCCAGTGGTCTGGAAATTAAAGCTGTTATTTTCCATCTGGAGTCCTGGGAATTGGGTTATTATGGCCAAAGACAGAAGAATGGGTTTCTACAATTATCAGTCAGGAGAACAAGGCACCAGAGAGAAACCCTAGATGTTTCCAGAAAGGTAGGCAGTGGGTATCTTGGCAGCGTGTAATCCGAACATGAAACATCTCTGCCAACTCCTTAGGAACATCTTGGGGTGGGTGGAGCACCCCTGGATGCATCTCTACCAGACATTCAGTGGATCTGGGAGGGCAGGAAGGACCACTTCCTTTAGGATTTTACTGCACCCTTTGGGGAAAAAAGCTCATAGCCATCAGGGGTCTCCATGACACAGAATCAGTGAGGATGTGTGGTCACAAACTTCCAGAATAAATTCAGTCTAATTCCAAGAAAAGGGGGGAAGACCTGGGGGGGGGGGGGGGGGGGGGGGGGGGGGGGGGGACAGGGAAAGAACACACTTGGTCATGCCGTCCCTGACTCCAGCAGTCCTAGACTGAGCACTGGCCATGTCCCACCTAATGCACAGGTACAAAGATGGGTGATGATGTGGCTCCTGCTCGCCAGGTGCTCTTATTCAGGCAGATAGACAGGGCGACCAGATGGAGCCACAGAGGGAGGGACACTGTCCCAGGAGTTGTGAGAGAGACACCAGAAAAAAAATTTAAAGAAACCCCAAAGACACAGGAATTGCTTTTGAGCATAGAAACCAGGGAAGGCTGAAGAGAGGAGAGAATCTGGATTCAAACAAGGCATTTGACCAAGTTTCTCTTCATAGTCTGGTCAACAGTAGCAAGAGCTAATGGGTCCATAGCATTTGCCATGTTCTGGGAGCTATTTCAAGAGCTTTACACATATTAATTTGTTTAGTCCTTACAAGAACTCTTTGAAGTAGTTACTATTATTATCCAGATGAGGGATCGGAGGCACCAAGAGGTTGAATAACTTCCCTGCAAGATTACTGCTAATAAGTGAGAGAACTAGGATTTGGTCCTAGGTAGTCTGGCTCCACACAACATCAGTATAGGGTTAGGTAGGTTTCTTTCTGGTTGAACAACCCTACCCAAAAGAGGTGTTTCTTTATTCCTTTGTTTGATCTAGTCAATTCTAATTCACGTTATAAAAGCAGTACAGCATTATAGAAAGTGTGGAGAAAAGAGTAAAGTGTCCCCCACGGTCCCAGCTCCCCACAGTGGCTGGCACGATGTTGCCAAGGGAGGGCTAGAATCCAGCCTGCCTCCTGCTCACCGCACCATGCGCCGTGGGGCTGTCCAGAGGGGCGTCCTTCCCTAATTCACACAAAAGGATCCTATGGGCTCTCCGGGGCCATGACATACGGAAAATGAAACCCACGGAAAGGATCAGCAAAATGTGGGAGATAAGAAAAGGCTGCGGATAGAACAGAAGTTATCTGCTTCACCTCACTGGCCATGGTTGTCTTTAATTGTCTCACGGGGAAAAGCAGGAATTAATAACAAAATTAGCTATATTATATACTCTTGGTGTGTTGTATATATTCATGGCCAAGTTAGCTGGTGCGTAAACTCTACCTACATCTTCTCCTGGAGTTTGCATTCAGTCATTCCCTATGAATCCCCTGCAAGGGGTTGTTACAGAAAGATCTCTTCATGGGCTGGTTCTTCCTGATAGCTAGAGTCAAGGTCACGGTGAGCAGACCAGCTGAAAGCAATAGGCAGCCCTCTTCCAGAATCCCGCCAGCTGTGCCACCCAAATAGAGGCAATGCTACCCTTTTAACTCTCTCCTCTTCTTTTCTCCATATGCATAAACACAATGATTTCATTTGTATATCGCTTTTCTTGCTTGACGTATGCTAAGCATTTTCCATAATGCCACATAATTTCCACACCTGTCATTTATAAAGCATAACTGTATAATATCCCACTGAGCAGTGCTCTGTCGTATGATTAATAATTATCAAATAATTTACTTAGCAGAGAAATGCCAGCGATGAGGGCCATGTTGAGTGGGGGCGTACTGAACAGAGGTCACTGGACGTGTCCTTCTAGCCCCATGATTCTGCGGTTGGTGAGAGAGTGGGGATCTTCCCCACATTCTCTAGACCCAGAAGTGACCTGCTAACAGATGGTTAACAAATCCCTGGGGGGCACCTGGGGAGCTCAGTCGGTTAACCGACTGACTCTTGATTTCAGCTCAGGTCTTGATCTTGGGGTCGTGAGTTCAAGCCCCGCCTTGGGCTCCACGCTGGACATGGAGACTAAGAAAGAAAGGGGGAAAAAAAAAAAAAGAAATCGCTGGAATAAAATGTTTGTCTTGGGCTCTTCCTTTGCACACCGTCCCTCATTTAGAAAGTCATTCCAGGGATTGGGGAGGTCATTAGGGGGTGGAGGCTCTCACCCCAGCTGAAGCAGCAAAGGAGGCATTTTCTGAAGTGAGGGACTGTTCCCACTTGCCCAGTGGCTTTCCTTTCCAACAGGTGGGAGCAGAGTGCACAGGCCTCTGTGACTGTCCCCAGCTTGGTGGGGACCTGAGGGAGGCAGACATATGTCTACCAGGTCCTCTCAGGGTGGTAAGTACCCCCCTCCATTTTCCATATAATGGGCTTGCTTCGTGAACTGGGTTCCCTTGGCTCAAAGTCCACACAGGCAGAGGCGGATAGAATTTTCTAGAAATGAAGTCTCCCCTGAACCCTCAAGAGCAGGGGCATCTTCCAGGAGCCTATTAGAAATGCAGACTCTCAGGCCCTGCCCAGACCTGCTGAACCAGAATCTGCATTTTAACAGGATCCCAGGGGATCCGTAGGTACAGGGAGGTCTGAGGATCCATGTTCTGTGGCACTTTGTTACGTGTGTGTGTGTGTGTGTATGTGTGTATACTCTCCTGCTCATCCTACTGTGGGATCTGGGAGGGCAGGGTCAAAGCTTTGTTTGCCTGTGAATGAAGCACACAGTCGTCACTTGGGAAATTTTTCAAGAATAAGCTCATTCATTAAATCCCCTTACGGACAGAATTGATGTTCCTAATTCTTGCCTTCCATTCTTCACCTGAGCAATGCAACGGCCTTTTCTCCTCTCCCAAACCACGGCACACAGGCGGGCACACTCACGCAGGCACCACCCCCCGTGGGTTCCACGCACACACTCGCGGGCGCACAAGCCCTGTCCGGACGCCCCCCAGAGCGGGCAGAGCTGGAGCCCTCGCAGCTGAGCTGAGTGGGGGCCTGGGAACCTGAGGGCAGGTGAGGCCGAGGAGGGCAAGTGGTGGGCTGGGGGCACATCAGGACCGTCAAGCAGCAGCCCAGCAGGGTGGGAGCCCCTGGCCCGGTCCAGAAGCTTCCTCGTCTGGCCTGGCATACAGCCGCAAGGGCAGCCTCTGGCTGACTCCGGGCCTTCAGGGCCAAATCTACTTAGATTGACTCAGAAATGGCCTTCCTGCCCCTCTCTCCTTCCATCCTGCGGCTGTTCCAGGCTCGCTCACCGCTTCCTTGCTCCCCACCCCCCCCACCCCCTCCTGTAACCGGCCTGACTCAGCTCCATCCTGGGCTTGCCCTCCACCTCCCACTCATTTCCCAACACTACCCAGAGAAAGTCTTTTAAACAAGACTTCGGTCAGGTCACTCCCCGCTTAAAACTCAATAGCAACCCATTATCCTCAGCAGAAAGCCCATGTTCAGCCCAGCATTTTAGAATAACCCACTCACCAAGCACCATCTACGTGTTTTCACATAAGCTGACATAGTTTCACTTTTTAACCCCCACAACCACCTCCTCTAAGTAGCTACTAGTATTATCCCCATTTTATAGGTAAGGAAACTAAGGCACAGTGGGTTGGGACTCACTTGCCCACTCTCAGCTGATTAGGGACAGATCTAAGTTCAAACCCAGCCAGTGGGACGTCTCAGCCCTCACTCATGGAATTCAAAGCACAGTCCTTGACCAGCAGCATCATGACCTGGGTGCTTGTTAGAAATGCAGAAGCTCGGGCCCCACCCCAGACCTGCCGGACCAGGACATGCATTCACACAGGAGTCCCAGGGACCAGTGTGTGCTGGGAAGTCTGAGCAGCGCCGCTCTACCACCCTGCTCAGAGCCCAGGCGCCTCATTCCCCTGCCCTGAGCAGCACCTGTCAGCCCCAGGCCCGCCCTCCCAACCCCTTCCCACCTCCTGATCCAGCCCTGAGGCATCTGCTTCCTGCACTGCCCTGTCTGAGCCTTGCCTGTCCCCCCCCCACCCCACCCCCCTGAAGTCCTTGATCTCGCAACTCCCTGCATTGTTACTCACCAGCCTGGGGGGGGGGGAGCAGGACTGCTCTGCCTTTTTTCTTTTCCTTCTGACATTTCCCTCTTTGATTTATGGCCCTGTCAGCGGCAGGGGTGAGCAGGGGCCTCCCAGCACAGCTGGCTGGTGCCCATTGTCCCTCCCGCCTGAGCATCTTCGGAGGGGGAGGCCGGTCTGGGCCTGGAACCTGTGGGCAGAGCGCCGCAGGGAGCAGGTGGGAGAAAGAAGCCAAGGCTCCGGGTCAGGCTGACGGGGCTGACCCTGCCTCCGAGGCCTCCCAGGTGACTTCACTCCTTTGTGCTCCCATTTCCTCCTTATCAGCTCGAGAGAACAGATAAGCCAGAGGGCTGTCATTAAGAGGAGAGGAACTACTCTGTGTCAAGAGAACAGAGTATTTAGACAATTGTCATTTGATGGAATTCTGGGTAGTCAGGACTAGAAAGTCCATAAGAAATGGAATTCAAAGCGCAGTCCCTGACCAGCAGCATCATGACCTGGGTGCTTGTTAGAAGGTGCTCATTAACGGGGGCACCTGGGTGGCTCAGTTGGTTAAGCGACTGCCTTCGGCTCAGGTCATGATCCTGGAGTCCCTGGATCGAGTCCCGCATCGGCCTCCCTGCTCGGCAGGGAGTCTGCTTCTCCCTCTGTCCTCTTCCCTCTCGTGCTCTCTGTCTCTCATTCTCTCTCTCTCAAATAAATAAATAAAATCTTTAAAAAAAAAAAGAAATCATTAACGGAAACTGAGGTGCAGAGACACTGTGTCCAGTGCAAGGTCCCACAGCCAGTTGTGAACAGAACCGAGGTTGCATGCTCCTTCTCTCCTGACCTGCACGACCGTGGCCCTTTCCATGGCTTCTATTCGTGGCCCGGGAGAATGGAATCGGGTGGTGGCTCAGGAGAAAATGATGTGGATCCTAAGGGCCAAAGACCAGCATCTTGTGTCTGCGGATTAACTCTCGGCCCTGGGGGAGGGCGCAGCGAAGAGTGCCCGTGGGCGCCCCGGCCCTGGGCTTCCTAGAGAATGGGCTGGAGCCGGGCCCTTCTCCTGCCGGTGGAGAAGCGCAGGGAGAGGGGCTGTGGTCCCTGAGCCTCTGGCACAGACAGGCGGACGGACCGGCCCCTCCCCAGGCTCTGCCAGAGACGCAGACCCGCAGACGACACCCCGTCCCGGAGAGGTGCGGGCGCGCTGTCAGCTACAGAACCGCAGAGGACACACACGACACACGGCGAGGAACTGCCGGCGGCCCTGGGCTCCACAGCCCGGAGGTGGAGGCGGTGTGGGTGCTTTCAGCACCTGCCTACAGTGCACACACGCACACTCGTGCACAGCCCCCCCCCACACACACACTAGCACTCTGGCCTGTGGCGGGGGGAGTAGGTGCACAAGTGAGCACTGAGTCTGGGCCCCAGCAGGCGTGTGGGTGTCCGCTCGACCCAAACGGGCAGCCAGAGGGGAGGGCACAGGCCTCAGGTTAGCTGAGCACAGCGGTCCTGCGCGGGGGTGGTGAGTGTTGCCATGGAGATGAGATGCAGCGTTGGGAGGCAGGCTCTGCGCGGGGGCAGAACACCACAGATCCGCAGAATGTGGGGAGGGCGGGTGAGCATCGGAAGGGCTGGGTGGGGAGGTGGGTTCCTGGGGTCGGGTTGGGGGGGATCGAGGTGCTCCAGGGTGGCAGGACCAGCTGCCTGAGTTGCAGGCTGGGCAGAGCTTGTTAGCTGGTCTCTGGCTGGCCACGCAAAGCCAGACTAGGGGGCATCTGTCTGCCCATCACTGCCACGCCACCGCTGGCCCTATTCCCTCACGGCAGTTGTGCCGGGTCCAGTGCCAAGGCCAAGCCCACAGCGAGGGCAGAGCAGGGGCTTGGAAGGGCAAGGTAGTAACTGGCTTTGGGGAAACAGCAATGCCGTGAGGGTCTGGCTGGCTCCCCGGCCTCTCGGTCACCTTCCCTCCTGCAGGCCAGTGGAATGGAAATCACACAGGATCAGGAGTCAGATAATAAATCAGGAGACGGTTGCTGCCCACCAACTCTGAGAGTAAGCAACCTGCCCAACGTTGCTGAACCTTAGTCTTCACAGCTGTGAGATGGGATGGAGAACATTGATCTCCCTAACTCCAGAGTTGCAGGGCCCATCAAGGGCTCTGAGCAGAGCCTGTGGTTGGTCCTCAATAAATTCAGCTCAACAGACATTGAGTACCTACTATGTGCCGGGACGGCATGGAGCTCCAGGGAGTCAGCAGAGAAGAGTGGGCTAGTGCTCTGCTCTCGTCAGGCTCACCAGGGAGCAGGTGAGAGAACAGCTCGTAAGTAACAGAATACGAGACGGCTTAAATGGACTCCGATCTCAGCCTATTTAAGCAGCTCCCACAAGCACCTACTAAGTGCCACATGCAAGGGATACAAACAGGCAAGCGCAGCCGCAGAGGCTCGGATGCTCCATGGGCTGCAAAACAGAGAAAAACACTGATAGTCTGCTGAGTGTCCGTCGAATGCATCCTGACCAGTTATAACAAGCCAGCAGTTTGTTAGTCCGCATTATCCCCGTTGTACAGGTGAGAAAAACTGGGGTTCAGGGAGAACCAGTAAATGACAATCCCAAACTCAAACCCACGCCTGGTGAGGGTGCAGCTGGGATTCAACTCCCTTCTGGCACGGCCCGGCAGTCCCTGCTCATCAGCTTCTCCTGTCCTCACCGTCCCAATGCCCCCCTTGCCTCCAGGAAGGAGCCTGCCTAGCCATCCGGGCCCTCTCCTGGCTGCTTGTCCCTGGCCTGGCCTGGGCTGGACCCTTGCCTCAACCACCCGCCACCTCCACCTGCCCCATTCCCTCCTCCTGGACCGCCTCCACCAAGGCAGGGAGCGCCTGGAGTCCAGGGATGCGGACAGATGGCGAGTGTTCAGAGTCTGACAGATCTGCTACCTATTTCCTGGGCCACCACTGGTGAGCTTGCGCGAAGTCACTTCACCTCTTTTTTTTTTTTAAAGATTTTATTTATTTATTTGACAGAGAGAGACACAGCGAGAGCAGGAACACAAGCAGGGGGAGTGGGAGAGGGAGAAGCAGGCCTCCCGCAGAGCAGGGAGCCCGATGCGGGGCTCGATCCCAGGACCCTTGGATCATGACCTGAGCCAAAGGCAGACGCCTAACGACTGAGCCACCCAGGCGCCCCGTCACTTCACCTCTTTACAGGTCTGAAAGTCAAGAGCGTTGACAAGCTCTTCAGTCCACATATGCGGTGTGCAGGGCACCATGGGCTGTACCCTTCCCGATCAGCGCCCCATGTGCACAGCCAGGAGCTCTGTCTGTGCTTTCTGACAGGGCCATCTGTCCTCCTTTCTGTGCAGGGGAAGGTGGAGTCCAGCCTGGCAGGACAGTGGGTAGAGGCTGGGCCTCGTCCCCACAGAGATCAGGGTTCAGATCCTGTCTCTGCCCCTCCTTCGCTGTGTGTCCTTGGGAAAGCCACCAGACCTCTCTGAGCTTCTACCAGCAGATGCCTTTTCTCCCCCCTGTTCCTCCCTGGCCTGAGACCTTGCACTTCTGTCACGTGAGGCCTGTGGGTCCCGGGGGATGAGGGCAAAGGGCGTGAAAGCATGGGCACCTGGGTCTGGCAGCAGGTGGAGTGAAACCTGCCTGGGCTGGGGGTGGGAGCCCTGCCGCTTCCCCTTTCTGGGCCAGCGTTTCCTGTCTGAGGATGGCGGGGCTTGACTCCGCAGTGCTGAGAGCCTGGGGCTGGGGTGCCCCTTGCTTAAGCAGGGCGGGGTGAGGTGAAGCAGGCTGGATGCAGCTTTGAATAGGGTGGCTTTGAGGAACCCAGCAAAAGGCCACAGAGGGAGCAGGGCTGGCTCTGGGCTCAGAGGCACTGGGGAAGGCGGGTGTGCAGTGGGAGGAGGGGGCATGGCGCTGGCGGACATCTGCTGGGGTTTCTGTGGAAGTCTTTGCTCTAGCAGAAAAAGATTCTGTTGCCATGACAACCCAATATCTTCTTTACCAAGCTAAGTCCCTTGGAGGGAGAATAATCTCAGGGATGCCAGGAACGGGTAAATATAGGGGGATTCCTGACACAGGCCCTGGAGCAACCAATAACCCCCTCGCCCGCATCCTTCAAACACTCATTCACCTACTCATTCACTCAACAACCACTTATTGGCCTATAAGCAGGCACTGTGCCTGCCACTGGCCAGGCACTGTGCTAGGTCCCGGGGATGAGGAAATTCATCAAGAAGATCACAGTCTGCTGAAAAGACAGGTGTGTAAATGATGAGGATTTGGAGAGTAAAGACTTTCACAGGGAAGCGGGAGAATGCTGACGGAAAGTAGGAAGGCTTCCTGGAGGAGGTGACCTTTTTGCTGGTCTGGGCCAGGGAGAGCACTCCAGGCAGAGGGAACAGCAAGTGTGCAGGCAGAGAGGAGTAGGGGCGCGACAGCTCCAGGAAGTCACATCAGGGGGCAGATGGGTCTGAGGCCCCTGTGGTGCAGAGGTCAGCTTGGGAGCCCGGCTGCCTGCATTTGAACTCCAGCTGTGTCACTCCCAACCTGGGTGACCTGGGGCAAGGCGCCTGGCTACTTGGCGCCCAATTTCCTCATCTATGAAATGGAAATCATAACATTGTCCACCATTCGAGATTGTCGGAGGAGAAGTTGGACTGCGCAGGGCCTGGCACATCGTGATATTATCATCAATAATCACTTGCCTCCTTCCTGCCCCCAGAGCCGCTCAGAGAAGGTGTGAGCAGGAAGGAGAGTCTGATCCTGCAAAGCATGCAGGATGAAGAGAGAGGGCGGAGAGAACAGAGACTGAGGGGCCCCAGGGGGCTCCTCCAGCGCCTGGAAGCTGTGGAGACCATCCAGCCCAGGCCCCTGCCTGGCCCCCACCCACTCTACAGACGGGAACACTGAGGCCTAGACTTCCCCGGGCGCACAGCAAATTAGTGGCAATGTGCTGGTGGGGTTGATGTTCAGGAAATAAAAGGAGGCTTTATATCTGACCCAAATAAATAATTTATTTCTGGATTTTAATAATTTAAAAGCCTCCCTGTCATTGGTGCTTCACCAAAAATAGAAACTTTCTTCTTTTTTGATTCCAGTTTTCTTTTTAAAGTAGCATGTGGGAGTGGGGACTGAGGCCAGGGCCTCTGGAAGGCTTTCTGGCAGCAGCACGTCCAGACAGTCCCTGAGCCCCAAGCCTCTGGCTGGAGATGTGGTCAGCGGCCCTCCCCTCGAGCATCCTCCCTCCTTGGCTTTGGTCAGGCCCACAGTCCCCACCTGTCCCAGGAATGGCTGTGTGAGAGGACCTAAGCCCCAGGAGAGCTGGGCAAGAGGCCGGGGGCCCTGGCGCAGTGGAGAGAGGTGATGGTCAGGCCCGCTGTCCCCCCACATTCCCCGGCCTCCCTTTCCCCGTGGGCCCAAGGGGGTCACGACACCGCCCTCTCAGAATTACCGGGAGAGTTCCTTGGGTTCCTGCCCGCAGTGGTCCTGTCTCTGCCCAGACCTGATGCATGGTATGCCCACAGCCAACAGGAATATTTGTCCCTCAGGGACAGGCCTCCGAGAAAAGGCAGGGAAGCAAATGGCCCAGAGGCACAGGAGGGAAAGAACACTGCTTGAGGGAAAGCCTGCCGTCCTCCGCTGGGGCCATCCTGGGGCTTCCGATCTGGATCACTCCCTAAAACTCCACCAGCCAGGGGCTCTCCCCCCACCACAGCCCCTACACATTCCTTTGCCATCTTACAAAGCCACAGATTGGAAAGGACCAGGGTCTTTTCCAGGGGAAGCCAGCCAAGGAGAGGTCTCAGAACCCAGCCCTGGGAGCAACCAGACAGACAACCTCTCCGAGGGGCTCAGCAACCGCCACGTGCACTTTCCTCTAGTACTCAATGGACCTTTCCTGTCCTGGTCTCCTCCCTGGAGCTTACCCAGAGGGTACCCACAGCTCAAGGTGTGGCTCCTGAGCCAGATCACATCCACACGCACCCCGCCCACTTCTCTCACCTTCCACCCCAGACTCTGTCTTGAGCACCTGCATCTCCCTCGAAGAAGGTCGTCAGGCCCTAAGCCTTTGGCCCTGAACCCGTCAGGCTGTTCAGGGCATTCATTCCTTTACTTGTTCCCACTGCTAGGGTCTGTTGGTAACAATAACCCCTAACACAGCACCCCCCCGGGCCCCCAAGAGCTCTGCAGTCTTAAAGTGCTTTCTATCAAATTAACCCCCTACCTCCACTAATCCTGGGAGGTAAACAGTATTATTAAGTAACTTGTATGAGGACACCGAGCTGGTAAGTGGCAGAACCAGGGCAGAAATCAAGATCTGCGTCCCCACCTGAACTCCACACCCTTCCCGCTCTCTCCTGACCTCCTTTAACCAGCTGGATGTGGACAGCCCTGGGGAGAGGTTGTTACCCCACGTTACAGATAAAGAACCCCAGCAAAGTCGAGTATGTGCCCAAGGTTCTGAAGCAAACTAGGGATCATTAGCTGGGGGCAAGTTGTGCTCACCCCTATCTCCACCTGGAAAAGCCACTGTTGAGGCCGTCAGTCTGGCCCCAAGAACTTGCTTCCCCAACTAAGAATGCCTCCATGCTATGTTTAGCTTCTCTGGATTAAAAAAAAAAAAAAAAAATCTCCCCTGAAAATGAGGTCAGGTTGTAAGTTAGCCTGAGTTTTCATCCCTGGGACAGATGGCAGTGTGGGAACCCACGGCTGGTCCCAATAACAGGGCAGTTCCATATAGAGACATTGTGTGTTGGCCCCAACGTAAACGTGGGGTTTAGAGAAGAGGAAGAGGGAAGTATTTTCCAATGTATTTAGGGGGTGCCCCTTTGCCTTTTCCCTGGGGGGCAGGGTGGCATGACAGGAGAGGTCAGAGATGGACACCCCGGCCAGCGACCCGAGCGAATTCAGTCACCATTCTGCCTGCAGTCCAAGCCCTCAGGCGTGCAGAGGAGAAACTCGGATTTAAAACTTAGTGACTTCGGGCAACGACGTTCTCTCTCCAACTTTGGTTCCCTCATCTGGGAAAGTGGAGGTAACTAATCCTGCCCAGCCTCTTCCCTGGGGTGACTGGGGAAATCAAAGGTGTCTGATATGAAAAGATGCCTCGATCCCAGGGCAATGCACACAAGTGTCAGCTCTGGGTGAGGCCACTGGCGTAGCAGGAGGACAAAGGGCTGCAGAAACCCTTTTGATTAGAAATGGGGACTCTGAGGTCCAGAGAGGGGAAGGTGTTCAGCCAGCAGATAGGGGCAGCACCAGCAGGGGCTCCCAGACCAGCCATCTGCTCAGGCCTGGCTAAGTGACCCTTCCTCCAGACTGGGGGGCAGCCTGCTTTGGGCCACAGAGATGCCCTTGATCTCACAACCTGGGAGAAAGGCACTCTCAGCATGTTTGGAGACTTCTCTTGCTGACAGTTGCTTTGACAAGGACAGGCCGGATGCAGCACCAAGTTCCTAATGAGACACACCAGCGGGGATTGAGGATGGCTTCTATCTCCCCAAGAAGTCAAGCAGCGTTTTGGGTGGATCTTGCAGGAGTCCTGCCTCCTTACCCCAGAGGACAGCCACACCATCCTGTCCCCCAGGGCTTTGCCAAAGACGTCTTCTCAGCTGGTTTTCCTTACCTACTCCCCTGCCTGGGGAAGTCCTATCCACCTTCTAGCCTGCCCATGGCCCCCTCCTCCAGGAAGCCTGCCTTGACTGCCCCGGTGGAAGTAGGTGTGCCTTCCTCTCCCTGCCATGAATCATGGAGCTGTGGGAAGAGTGGGACCCAGCTGTGGAAACCTGGCTTCACCTCTCATGTCACTTATTAACAGTGAAACTGTGGGCAAGTCACTTGGTCTCCCTGGGCCTGTTTTCTTATCTATAAATTAAGGATAATGATACTTATTCTTGTGGTTGCTGGGGGAAGAGGATTAAATTCATATGCTGAAATGCTTTTGAGCACCTATTAAGTGCCAGGCTCGATTTTAGACATTTAGGATGCAGTGGTGAATAAGACAAAGTCTTCATGGAATTAACATTCTAGTGGGGGAAAAAGTGAACAAATGGACAAAGGCATGAATAATAACAGAACAAGGTAGGAGCATAGAAAGTTGCTCATGGGGGTAGTGTGCACTCTTTTAGACATAGTGGGGACTTAATAAATGCTGACTGGATGGATGATAGATGGATGGATGGATGGATGGATGGAAGTATGAATAGATAAAAGGATGGATAGAAGCAAGGATGGATAGAAGGAAGGATGAATGGATAGATGAATGGATGATGGATGGATGGATGATGGTAGATGGATAAATGGATGGGTGAAAGGATGGAAGTATGGATGAATGGATGAAAGATGGATGGATGGATGAATGGATGATGGGTGGATGGATAAAGGGATGGATGGATAGATAAATGGATGGATGGAAGAATGGATGAATGGATGGATAGAAGATGGATGGATGATGGGTGGATGGATAAATGGATGGATGGATGGATGGAAGTATGAATAGATGGACGCATGGATGGTTGGAAGGAAGGATGAATGGATAGATGAAGGATGATGGATGTATGGAAGTATGAGTAGATGGAAGAACGGAAGTATGAATAGATGGAAGAATGGATGGAAGCATGGATGGATGGAAGGAAGGATG